>NW_026294584.1:29312548-29912548 GCF_007827085.1 Peromyscus californicus insignis
GCGTATGGTTATATATATATAGTACATTGTGTTTTTGTTTTCTCCATCCAGTCAATTCTTTTTGGTGGTGAGTACATGTTGTTAGAAGTACATGTCTTGTATGGTCTTAATCTCTGTTGTGTACTATTTTTTTATAGTCTTAAGTTATAATGAAAAAAGAAAAAAAAAACAAAAAGTAGGAACCAAACATAAAAGGTCTAGTAAAGCCAAAAATTAATTTCCTATTGATTTTAAAGTGATCTAGCTGAGTTTTTACACTGAAAGCAAAGATTATAGCAAGTGTAGCCCATGGTATTTATTTTCAGTCAAACCAAAGTTACATATACTTCTGCCTCTTCTTATATGGGATATGAACACTAACACACTCCCTTCAAAGACTTGCGCAGGCCAAATTGTTGGAATGCTGATTTTCTTGACAACTCTAAACCCCAAAACTATGATAATACGTTATGGTGTAGTTGAAGATAGCATAGTCAGATGTTTGCTTAAAACCTAGAGACTTTCCGTGTTGCTTTTCATGTGCTGTGCCAAGTCTTGATAATACTTTTTCCCCCAACCAAGGGACCTCATAACCTGATTATGGTTATTGCTTTACAAACAGTTTTGACAGAAGGTGGCTGCTAGAGCTTAACATATGTCCCGGTTCCACGTGGTGGAGCCGGTTCTTGCAAACTAAGCTCAATGTTTATCCTTTGCTGAAGTCAGCAAATAGAGTTAGAGAGATACCCAGTCATCTATCACACCAAATAAAAGGACATAACGGCTTTCAAAAGGGTTTTCCCACTTACCCAAAAGGCTTTCTGAAAGCTTCTACCTCTGCAAAAAAGAAAAAAAGAAAAAAAAAGAAAAAAAAGAAAAAAAAAGGAAAAAAAAGAGAGAAAAGTTAGAACAATTATGGCAGATTGCATGAAACATGAGATCGTCACAGTAACTGCTACTTTTCATTATGTTTGTCTTTGGGTCATGATCAACGAACCGGAAGTTACTGACGTGGTATCAAAAGAGAGATTGGTATTCTGAAGGATGGTTCTCTGATGTCTAAGATACTGCTGTAAGGATTATCTGAAAGGAAAATGTGTCTTTCGGGTGCATGTTCAAAAAGCTTTGATGGACTGGAAGGAACTTGGAGAGTTGTACCATCGGGAGGGTGGCCTAAGACTACAATGCTAAAGTATGCATACCTCAGTTTCAAAACTTTTGAAAGGAAGTCTCAGCCACAGAATGCATATACCTGTAGAGTTTTGCATGGGTTTTATATGAATACAATTTTAAAAAATAGCTGCTTGCACATTATACCAGAAAAACCTCCAAAACTGCAATTGCTTTGAAAATAGATTTTAGGTTTTTTGGAGTTTTCTGAAATGCTTGGTCTGTATTTTGATAATTGTGCATATTATGTAAAAATGTTGGTGGACCCATAAATGACCAGACTTTTTCTAAGAAAAATGTTGCTTTAATGCATTTCATGGATTTTTACTCTTCTATCATTGCTTGCTAGGAATAGCAAACCTGCTTTTCTGCATCTGCTTTGCGTAGCTATTGTAAGGCTTTGAACTAATGTATGTATTTATTGCTTGAACTTCTGTGCATACCTTATAAAGCATAATGTCTGACAATTTAAATGGCTCATGTATTCTTGCTTCTACCATAAGCTGATTATGGGGACTATGATCTTTTGTATACAGCAAATTTTAACTGTAGCACAAACATCTGTTTATGTATTGGTGGGATATACCTGTTTTATTTATCTTCTTTGAGGTAAACTAATTTTTGATACTTTTCATTACTGTGTACTATGTTCATACTTTGAATTCTCTGACGTTAGAAGTCATGGTTGAGAATTGTAACAGCTGTTATTCGTTCTGTATTCATGGCTTTCACTGCTGAATAAAATAAAGGACCAAACCTAGGATTTGAAAGAAAACTGTCTACCTCTAACACCAGGGAGTTATCAGATTCTATTTTACATAGTTTTAGTCTACAAAGACACAACTGCTTAAACCTAGTGGGCTTACGGCTTATATTCTATGTGGTTGGATTCATGGCACCGTTGTATTGTTTGAAAATCAATTAAAATTTTATGTGACTGTTAAAAGTATTTGGTAGAATTACCACTAACTGGGTTTTCTTTAGATAAGTCAGATAAAGAGAAATGTCATCAGCATTCTGTCTTCAGCGGCTTAACTTCATAAGAATGCATTTCTGTGTGATTAGGGAATCGAAGAACAGCTAGCTAGGAATGGAGCAACAGAAGTATCTTAAAGCAAATGCTCCAGGACTTTAATGTCCCTGGACAAATTCAGTTGCAAAATTCAATAGACTATTTTGTGAAGTTTTCAAATTGGGTGTTTACATTTTTGAGAAATTGTAAGACCTCATATTACTCATGTCAGTATTAACACACACCTGGACAGTAGCTTCACTGACACATGCTATTGAAAGAAACATGGCTTACTCTTGTTATTTCATTCATTCAGATTGCAATGAAAGAGCTTTTTTTTTCCTCCATTCAAGAACACTTGACAAATCTTACTTAACAGAAAAGAAGGGTGTACATTTTTCTATAGAATTAATGTACAAACAGTGTGTCACTACTGCTGGATGTAAAAATGTATATGAAACCATTTCATTCAGTTGGTTACATTTCTGAAGTATAAATAAAAAAATAATTCTTTTTGACCCATTTATAACCACTAGGATTTTATTCTTTCGGAGAGGTCATTCTTCCATACTAGAGACAAGTCATAAAGTTGTGTGCCCATGTCCTCTAATTTGTTAAAAAATGAACTTCTAAGAACTTGGGAATCTTAAAGTAGATCATACTGAAATTTAGTCAATAAAGATTCTAGCTGCTGTCAGATGCATTCCAATAAGAACTATCCTCGGGTTCAAATTTGCTCCTTGGTAGCCTTCATTGCTTATTTCTCTTTTATTCAAATAGACCTCGGAATTGCAAATGTCAAACCTTAAAATGTGAAGAGATGAGTATCATTAATTTTTTGACAATTTTTCTTTTTTGTTTGATATTCCTCCACACACATACTAATCATGCTCATGACATACTACTATTATCTAGGGAAGGCACAGGAATAGTACACAAGTTTTGAGTAGATTTATAGGATGTTGGGGGTAAATTTAAGACCTTTTTAGAGGCAAAACCCAACAAGAAAAGTATGATGTCCTTGTTACTTCCCAGCAAAGGAAAGTTTGGAGAAGTAAAATGGAAAATATGTGTTGGGTATATTTTTATTTTATGCCTAATTTAATGCTGTCTGTGATCCCAGTGAAAGGGTAAACTTGACTAAAATGCTGTCCACAGGATAAAGAATTGTTTTAAAAGAAATGTGAATGTGAGATAAATTTTCTTGAACCATAAAATTCCTTTTTTTTCATATTGAATAGTTGGAAGTAAATGAATATTAACTTTCCCTGTCCAGTGTATTTTGTTAACTGACTAATGATGATATAATAAGAATAAACCGCTTGGACTTTGTATATTTTAGTACAGGGAAAATAACTTAGAGATTAAAACAAACAGCATAAGAATGAAGCAAGGCTGATCTGGCAAACACTTGGAATTTAGCTATATATTCAAAGTCATGCCATCCTTTATTTAAACACTGCAGAGATATATTTTGTGTGGTCAGAGGAAGATCAGATGCTTTTAAAATGTTGGTCACAAGTTACTTTCAAATTTTTAAAAGTTAAAAATAATATAGAAAATAACTAAACAAATTCCAATTACAATGGTAAGTCACATGCACTTGCTGGGACAGAAATAATAGTAAAGCAGCCTTTATTGTGATGTACTAATACTGTTGCATATCTTGTAGAAAATCATATTTAGGCAAATTCTAACATTGGAATGCTAAAGAAAATATCCCGGCTAAATCTTCACATTATTATTCAGTTTTTAAACTTTAAAGAATAATCTTTAAAGATTGTGTGAAATGACTTCAGAAGAATATATAACCTGAGAAAGTAAAGGATGGCTTCACTGGAGCTCTGACACTGTCCTTGGTCTAGCCACCATCAGTCCAGACTAAAAATAAAACATGTTAACACTGAAGAGACAGACAAGCAGCAGAAATCAGAGCCAACTTTGGTAGTTTATCTTAAGGGAAGTTTTCAACATATAGGTAACTCTGACATACTAAGTCAATATACACATGCCCACACATAAGAAAACAAAGCAGGACTTTTAAGTCAAAGTATGTATTTTGATTTGAAACTTTGCTGTGAACATTCACTCAAGTCTTTGAAATAAGTATTTCCCTCTCCTCTCCTTTTAAAACTTTATTTTACATGTGTGAGTGTTTGTCTGGATGTCTGTGCAATATTATGTGCATCTTCAATATCCTCAGATGCCAAAAGAGAGTCAGATATCCTGGAACTGGAGTCACAGATAGTTGTGAATCATTGTGTTGGTGCTAGGAACCCAGCCTAGGACCTCTTAGAGTGCATCCAGTGCTCTTAACCACTGAACCATTTCTGCAGTCCTTAGTACATTGCTTAAGATTGAAATGAATCTTATCCCCCAAATTCATGCGTTTCCATTGTTACTATTTAAAAAAATTAAATGTTTGCATAACACATTAGCCCTCCCTTTATATTTGACATTACAATAAAAATAAATGACCATGAAGATTCACAGGCAGAAGAGGAGGTAAACAAAAAAGAGTTAAAAATGTAGAGATGTATTTAAGAAAATGTTTCTGCTAGGAACACAACGTGATTTCCAGGTTCTTACGTTACCATTGCAATGCTGAAGACATCACCATCCCTTTGTAACTGGAGTGACTACGTCATTCCCTGTTCATACATTTGTAGATGTCTGTGTGTTGATTATGCATTTGCTATTCCTCCATGGAAAGTGTGCTGTGCAATGTGCATATTTCCATAATAACGCTCAGGGATACTAATAGGAAACAAAGGTTCCTTGCTATCGGTTTCTTCTTTTCCTGTGAAAGCAGCAGCTGCCTAGAGTTCAGGAAGAATACCTGATCTGGCCTCCCTACTTAACTCTCTTTCAAAAATATCCAAGTACTGTGCAAAATGCAAAAAAAAATCTTAAAAATACTAGTCCTTTTGATCAAATATACTTGAGGGAAACATTTCTCAGAAGAAAAGTACACATAAAAAACATTTCTCGTGATATAAAGTTATTAGAATACTATATTCACATTCTTTCCTAAGGTAAAAATTTAAGCTATTCAAAAAATAAAACCCCATGGAAATGTGAATGATTATTGAATTGAGAGTCTTGAAATTCAACTATATACCAACACTTACATATTTCATTTAGTGCTTTCTAACCATGGACTGTTCTTTGGGCAGTTAATTTATAAGAAAACAAATCAAGAGAGCCTTAATAGAACAAAGTGAGGTCTGTTTGCGGGAAGCATGGGACACACTTTGTGAGAATTTCAAAAGGACACTGACAATGCCATGCCTTTACCTGTGTTCCTGGAGATTGATAATAGAAATTACCTCAAAGTTAATGGAAACCTAAAGATTGCAAAGCATTAGACAATTTAATAAAATCATTTTTCAGGTCAAATTATTCTTACCCTATAACTGTGCAAAGCTACATAAACTCCATAAAACATCCAGCAAGTCTGACTATCACTTAACTTAGACACCTAGGTCTCAACTACAATTCCCTTGCTTTCCCTGTTGAAAGTTTATTTGATATTCACTCTGGTATGTCATCAGTTGTTTGTGTTATATGACAATATGTATTTCACCTTCCATTTTCCCACTGATTTAGGAATATTCTCATATCAATCTCCACAATAAAATGTAATTACCTCATTAATATTCTCCTCTTGGATAAGTGTGTATCAGTAGTTATCATGTTCCTGAACCAGTATTGGTCAAAGAACCTTAACTATCCAAATTGTCTAAGCAGGGGCACATTTAATACTATAATTGCTATTTTGGGCACTTGGAAAAATTATTGGGTGACTTGAATAGCACAAATTTAAGTGACAGTCTCATTAAGATCATACATTCAAACAGGTTTCAAGCACCTTGGATGAAATGGAAGCAGTTAAATGACATATCCAAAGAAATTTCCAAGAAATCTAAATATTTTTTAGGGGGGGAAGGAGTGTATCACATGCCCAGAAACTCACAAACTGGCTTGAAAAGTTCATTTCCTCTGATGCAGGACTCATAAGCACTTATATTGCATCTCATTAGGGGGCTAGTGGCTAACAACTTTTTGTTTAATGATTATTGCCAGGTAAAATTTAAGGCTGAGTCTCACTATGAAGCTCTGGTTGGGTTGGAACTTAATATGTAGATCTAACTCACAGAGGTCCACCTTCCTCTTCCTCCTGAGTGATAGAATTAAAGGCATATGTCACCAAATTCAGTCTTCAATTGACTTTTGGTTTTCGGGTATGCTTTAACAGTGCTGAATAATTCAACATTTTTATGACTAAGCTATAAGACATTCCACAACCACCAGAATATGAGAAATTCCTAATCCAGCCTCGTGTCGAAGGAAGACTTTAAAGGGGGATTGTAGTTCCTGGCAAGCCAGAGATATATATTAAGACCCTGCATCAACAACAACAACAAATAGAGAGGCATAAGATGGAATGTGGGAGTTTGGCCTGAACTAGAAGATGGCTTTCATGTCATTTGCTACTCTAATTAATTCACAGTGGTTGCCTACAGAGGCTCTCAGTAAAAATGTGTTAGATTTTGAGGCTAGAGCCTTGATTTTTACAAGAAGATATGCCTTTGTCTGTAGTAACATCTGCCATGAAGATAAGCCAGGGAATTTAATGTGAAGCCAATTATTTGTGTACCTGTGTTTGATTTCCCGTTGGCAATGAGATGAGAGAAATATTTTCACTGTGGATCCCAACCTTGAGGAATAACAATGGATAAAACTATGAGTTGGAAATAATTTCGTATTGGGTTGTTTGGCATTAAAGCAGGGTGAGTGGAGAATATAACTGATAAATTATTACATTTTAATGAATCCTTACTGGACACAAAGCCTCAAATGTACATGGTAAATATTCAGGAAGTACCACAACTCGTTACATGTTTTGAAAGCTGGTATCTATATGCAGTGGCACAGAGAAAGCTCTTCCAGGGAAGGGTCACCTTTCCCTCTTTGCACTGCAGGGTCACTTCCTTATTCTCTCATTTGTAAACAAGTCTTTGGGTCATTGAAAGATTTGTTTCTTCTACAGACATAAATTTTTGAGAAAAATCAATCTCTCAAAATTATTAATACAAGATGTTCCAGTCCAAACAACTTTTCCTCCAGCATTACATACAAATACTTGGGATAAGAACCTCTTATGTCCTCTAGCCGGAATATGGCCATGTATGTATACCTGTGTTCTTGGATGAACCCTCATCTCCCTCCTTTGGATGGAGTGGTAAATGATATCTGTCTCTTAGCAGTAGCTTTCAGATTCCATCCTAGTTATGTATAAGCAGGATTCCTGACCTAGTGGCTCCTACTTTCCTGACAGCTCACAGAACTCAGAGTTGTCTATGATAGTCTGTTGATCAGCAGTCTCCTTGTACTCTGCCTGCGCTGTCTGATACTTCTCATTCAACTGAATGCAAGTTCCCATTACATGTCAATCTTCAATCACCAGTGTTCTCTGAGAGGTGACAGTCACCATGTAGCTACCTGTCTTGAAAAGATTTGGCCCTTTTCATATTTGCTTCCTTCTCTCTATGAAAAATTTCATAGAGAGAGGGGAGCAAATACAGATTCCGTGGCACACATGTGGAAGTCAGAAGACAACTTGGGATAGTCAGTTTTCTCCTTCCATCATGTGTGTTCCTTGGAGTCATTAGAGTTAAAAGGAAGTACCATTATCCTGTAAGTCATCTCACTAGTACTGAACTGCACTGTTGACATTCTGTGGCCTGAAGATCTGAATATACTTGAAACTATGCACGTTATTAAGGAGTTTTCTTATTTGACTCTAAAAAGTTACCACAACTCAAATTTTCTTTTACACTTAGTAATCTGGCTTCTGTTTTTTCAGAGGTTAGGCTGGGTCTCCTTAGAAAACATGGAAATTCCTAAGTCTAGCAAAAGCCCTTTAGCAGTGGTAAATGCTGCTTTGACACCACCGAGATGATGTCTTTGTCACTTCCCAACTTTATAAAAGGGTGCAACTCCCTTCCTATTTTGGGTATTGTTCCAGATGTTGGATGATTCTCCAAAGCAACCTCCAGTATTTTTCTGGTCCAAAGTCTCAATTACACAAGCTAGCCTCATCACGGGCTCTGCTGTTTCTAGGCCCTATGGAATTGTCAAGAAATCATCAACAAAAGCCACAGGTATGTTGAAGTCATAGAGCAGAGAAAACTTACTTGAACTCTCTCCCTATGCTGTTCCATGGAGGAGGAACTTCTGATTCCACACTATAACCAGATCCAGAGTAGATGCTAAGGCTGCTCAGTTCATCTGACTTTTCTTCTTCGTACTCTTCTTTCATTGGCACATGGGCTCCTCAACTCAGACAGGAATGTTGACTTGTTAAGTGCTAACAAAACTTTGCTTATTTGAAAGATGTTGAATTAGAAGTCAGATTTCATGATAGGCAAATCATGCTGTTGATATATTCAGGAATCAAATTTCAGACACCAATTTTATGAGAGATTTCTTTGATATGAGGAAATAACTTTCTAATGCTTATTTGAGGGTTCAAACTGTGGGGTAGAACCTGCTCCAAGACTCGAGAGTTACATATGACCTTAGTAGAAATGAAAACATTTAAAAGCTCAGGAGGCTGGATGTGGTGGCACATGCCTTTAATCTCAGCACTCCAGATGCAGAGGCAGGCTAATTTCTGTGAGTATGAAGTCAGCCTGCTCTACCTGGTAAGTTTAGTTCTAGGAAATTCAAGACTAAGTAGATAGAGAATCCTTGTCTCAAAACAAAAGATAAAAACAACACAAAAAAGTCCAGGGGCTGCGGAAATAGAGCTATAAGTTAAAGCACACATTGTGGGTCATATTTGTATTTCTGTTCCTATGAGAAAAAACTCTGATCAAAAGAAACTTAGAAAAAAGGGTCAGTTTGACTTAAAATCCTTACAGTTCATCATTGCTGGGAAGTCATAGAGGAATCTCAAACCATATTGTCATAACACATCCGATAGTAAGAAAAGAAATGGATACGTGCGTGCTTATTGGTGTTCAGGACTCCCTCTATACTTATATACTCCAGGATCCCCTGCCTAGGGTATGATGCCACCCAAAGTGGGCTGGGTCTTTTCACATTAGTTAGCAAACATAATCAAGACAATCTCCCACAGACATGTCCACAGCCCAACCTGATCTTACAATCCCTCATTGAGACTCTCTTTTGGGGTAATTCTAGGTTGTGTCAAGTTGACGACTAAATTTAACTATCAAATCAGGAAACAAGGAGACCAGAGGTGAAATCTATACCAACAGAAAAATGTATGGTGGATAAAGCAAGTTACCTAAAATTTCAGCCATGAAGGCAGAAACAGGAGTTTCCATGAGCCAGCTGGCTAACAAGACAAACTCTATCATCAAGCTTTGAGTTTGGTTTAGAGACCCTGCCTTAAAAAATAAGGTGGAAGAGCAATGCAGGATGATTTCCAATGTCAACCTTGAGCCTTCTCATGTACAAGCACACATGTACATGAGCACTCACACATGTGTGTCTATAAAAATACAAACATGCATTTATACACAAGTAAATGTTCACACACACACACACACACACACACACACACACACACACACACACACACACACACACCTGTATGCAAAAAGAGGGGAAGAAGCCCACGTATTGATGCAAATCAATGTGACAGGGCAACTTAGAGGAAATTCCAGTCCTATCAGGTATGGGAATCTCCTCTTGTTGATTTTTGGAAGCACATACTAGATGATTCTGGGGACTTAGTTTCCAAACTGATGTTTCCTGAGTCAGTGACATTGCCTCAAAAAAGAACACTTCACCCTCTATGTAATGGTATGCTCATATGTACAAAGAAAAATAATAGAGTATTTTAGTAGATGTCCTTGAAGGTCATTTTCAGCTTTAAAGTCATTTGATTCACTCAAATCTAAATTCAATGACTAAATTTAGTAGTCATGATCTAAGAAATTGTTTTTCCAAAGGTAAAAGAAAGCAAATGTGTGCAGCTTTTGAGTGCTGATCAATACTCAACTTCAATAAATAATGAGTTATTTGTTCTGATTGAGGGAAGCTGGCTTGAAATGAGGAGACTAGATGATTCAGAAATCTTGGTCTGCAAGTTACTTCACCACTAATTGGCTGCACAGCTAACAGCCATGGGTCACGGAAGCTGCCTGGTCTTTTTGTACCCAAACTGCTTTGAGATAGAAAGGACTTTATCCAGTGGGAAAGAAAATGAAATCTTCTCCCAGTAGATTCTGACTCAGTCTGCAGAAGCCTGGGTTCCCTAGCCTTACAGTATTATAGCTGGAGTTAAAAGTAAGAGGCAGCAATCTCCACACGTGAGACTTGTCCATGTTTCTGAAAATGCCAATTGAAGCAATAAATAATGGTGAGGAGGAAAAAAATTTACTCAATGGGTCCACATTGGGAAAATGAATGAATAACGGGGCCCAGAGACCATCTCCAGGGAACTGCATGAGCTATGGGAAGAATCTGGGCAAGGAGCAAGGAGTATATATAATTAAGAAATTCTGGTCCATGTGGTCTCATCCATCATTGCCTCAATTCCTGTTCTGCAGTGTGGTCCATCTAATGTATTTATTGCCTGAGAGGCTACATCTAGTTCTTAGGAGATGATTGCTTCTGCTCCATGGTGCATCCTTGCTTACACAGATAATAGGCCCCTCATCTGGTTGGTTATCAATTCTGTCCTGTGGAACTTTGTTCTTCCTGGAATCTAAAGTGATGACAATGACTTAGCTCTGTGCCTTTAGCAAAAGTAAGAAACAGATATACAAGAAAAGTAGAGATGTCAGGCTTTTGTCCTATTTTTCAGGTGGCTCCAAGTAAGGAATCATTGCTTTTAACCAATGCAGCTTGAAAGTGGGTCTGTTCCTGTCTGAATTCCACAATTGTAGTATGGGATATTACTGGAGCAATTTCCCAGGGGGTCTTTTTTTTTTTTTATTTTGCAATACAATTCAGTTCTACATATCAGCCACAGATTCCCTTGTTCTCTCCCCTCCCGCCCCCCTCACCTTCTCCCCAGCCTGCCATTGCCATCTCCTCCAGGGCAAAGCCTTCCCCACAGACTGAGATCAACCTGGTAGACTCAGTCCAGGCAGGTCCAGTCCCCTCCTCCCAGGCCAAGCCAAGCAATCCTGCATAGGCCCCAGGTTTCAAACAGCCAACTCATGCAATGAGCACAGGACCCGGTGCCACTGCCTAGATGCCTCCCAAACAGATCAGGCCAATCAACTGTCTCACCCATTCAGAGGGCCTGATCCAGTTGGGGACCCCTCAGCCATTGGTTCATAGTTCATGTGTTTCCATTCGTTTGGCTATTTGTCCCTGTGCTTTATCCAACCTTGGTCTCAGCAATTCTCGCTCATCTAAACCCTCCTCATTCTCACTAATTGGACTCCCAGAGGTCCACCCGGGGCCTAGCCATGGATCTCTGCATCCAGATCCCTCAGTAGTTGAATGAGGTTTCTAGCACGACAATTAGGGTGTTTGGCCATCCCATCACCAGAGTAGGTCAGTTCGGGCTGTATCTCGATCATTGCCAGCAGTCTGTTGTGGGGGTATCTTTGTGGATTTCTGTGGGCCTCTCTAGCACTTTGCTTCTTCCTATTGTCATGTGGTCTTCATTTACCATGGTCTCCTATTCCTTGTTCTCCCTCTCTGTTGTTGATCCAGCTGGGATCTCCCGCTCCCCCAAGCTCTCTTTCCCTCGACCCTCGCCCTTCACTATCCCCACTCATGTCCAGGCTGTTCATGTAGATCTCATTCCATATCTCTGTCATTGGGCGATCCCCATGTCTTTCTTGGGGTCCTGTTTTCCAGGTAGCCTCCCTGGTGATGTGAGTAGCAGTCCAGTCATCCTTGTTCTACATCTAGTATCCTGCTGAGTGAGTACATACCATGTTTGTCTTTCTGAGTCTGGGTTACCTCACTCAGGATGATTTTTTTTTTAGATCCATCCACTTGTCTGCAAACCTCATGATGTCATTGTTTTTCTCTGCTGAGTAGTATTCCATTGTGTATATGTACCACATTTTGTTTATCCATTCTTCAGTTGAAGGGTATATAGGTTGTTTCCATGTTCTGGCTATTACAAACAATGCTGATATGAACATAGCTGAACAAGTGCTCTTGTGGTGCGATTGAGCAATCCTTGGGTATATGCCCAAGAGTGGTATAGCTGGATCTTGCGGGAGATGGATTCCCAGTTTTCTAAGAAAGCACCATATTGATTTCCAAAGTGGTTGTACAAGCTTGCATTCCCACCAGCAGTGGAGGAGAGTTCCCCTAGCTCCACATCCTCTCCAGCATAAGGTGTCTTCAGTGTTTTTGATCTTAGCCATTCTGACAGGCATAAGGTGGTATCTCAGAGTTGTTTTGATTTGCATTTCCCTGATGATTAGGGATGCTGAGCAATTCCTTAAATGTCTTTCAGTCATTTGAGTTTCCTCTGTTGAGAATTCTCTGTTTAGTTCTATAGCCCATTTCTTAATTGGACTGTTGGGCATTTTGATATCTAATTTCTTGAGTTCCTTATATATTCTGGATATCAGTCCTCTGTCAGATGTGGGGTTGGTGAAGATCTTTTCCCATTCTGTAGGCTGTCGCTTTGCCTTGTTGACCGTATCCTTTGCTCTACAAAAGCTTCTCAGTTTCAAGAGGTTCCATTGATTGATTGTTTCTCTTAGTGTCTGTGCTACTGGTGTTCTATTTAGGAAGTGGTCTCCTATGCCAATGCGTTCAAGACTACTTCCTACTTTCTCTTCTATCAGGTTCAGAGTAGCTGGATTTATGTTGAGGTCTTTGATCCACTTGGACTTGTTTTGTGCACAGTGATAGATATGGATCTATTTGCAGCCTTCTACATGTTGATATCCAGTTTTGCCAGCACCATTTGTTGAAGATGCTTTCTTTTTTCCATTGTGCACTTTTGGCTTCTTTGTCAAAAATTATATGTTCATAGGTGTGCGGATTAATGTCAGGGTCTTCAATTCGATTCCATTGGTCCACATGTTGGTTTTTATGCCAGTACCAAGCTGTTTTTATTACTGTAGCTCTATAGTAGAGCTTGAAGTCAGGGATCGTGATGCCTCCAGAGGTTGTGTTATTGTACAGGATTCTTTTGCCTATCCTGGGTTTTTTGTTTTTCCATATGAAGTTGAGTATTATTTTTTCCAGGTCTGTGAAGAATTGTGTTGGTATTTTGATGGGGATTGCATTGAATCTGTAGATTGCTTTTGGTAAGATTGCCATTTTTACTATGTTAGTCCTGCCTATCCATGAGCATGGGAGATATTTCCATTTTCTGACATCTTCAATTTCTTTTTTCAGGGACTTAAAGTTCTTGTCATATAGGTCCTTCACTTGCTTGGTTAGTGTTACCCCAAGGTATTATTTTATGTCATTTGTGGCTATAGTAAAGGGTGATGTATCTCTGATTTCCTTCTCCGCTTCTTTGTCCATTGTATATAGGAGGGCTACTGATTTTTTTGAGTTGATCTTGTATCCTGCTATGTTGCTGAAGGTGTTTATAAGCTGTATCAGTTCCTTGGTGGAATCTTTGGGGTCGCTCAAGTATACTATCATGTCATCTGCAAATAGGGAAAGCTTGACTTCTTCCTTTCCAATTTGTATCTCCTTAATCTCCTTATGTTGTCTTATTGCTCTGGCTAGAACTTCAAGTACTATATTGAATAAGTATGGGGAGAACGGACAGCCTTGCCTCGTTCCTGCTTTTAGTGGAATTGCTTTGAGTTTCTCTCCATTTAATTTGATGTTGGCTGTTGGCTTGCTGTAAATTGCCTTTATTATGTTTAGGTATGTTCCCTGTATTCCTGATCGCTCCAAGACCTTTATCATGAAGGGGTGTTGGATCTTGTCAAATGCCTTTTCTGCATCTAGTGAGATGATCATGTGGTTTTTTTTCTTTGAGTTTGTTTATATGGTGTATTACATTGATGGACTTTCATATGTTGAACCACCCTTGCATCTCCCAGGGGGTCTTAAATGAAGATTAAGTGAGTTCATTCACTCATTTACTTATTTGATATCAATGACAAATCAGACTGTGATCTAGTCCCTGCGCAGACATGGTAAATAATAAAGCCCAGCAGAGAGGCGTGCTCCTAGTTAGATCACATCCTAGTAAGTCTCACAGGGTTAGGAGGACAAGGCTACTTGAGCAAGTACCTGGCACACAGGAATTGCTCAAAACATGTTAGGACCTTTCTAGTTATATTGAGTGTGGTATGTGTGTGTTGGATGGAGGGCTATTAACATTTTTAAAATGTCCTTAGAAATTTCTCTATGTAAAACCTAACTTTCTTCTTTTTAAAATGTTTTCTTTTACATTTTGTGATTACAATTCATTATTTTCCCCTTTCCTTTCCTCTCTCCAGACAATCCCCTATTCCTCTCCTTGCTGGCTTTCAAATTCATGCCTCTTTTTTCATTAATTGCTGCTAATGAATTACACATACATATGTGGATACAAATATATTCAGAAATATAATCTGTTCAGTCTGTATAATGTTACTTGCTTGCATGTTTTCAGTGCTGAACATTTGGTATTTGATAACAATTGGTGTGCTCTTTCTTTCCTGAGGAAAACCTATTTTCTCTCCTTTCTCCACTGTTTTAATTCATATTCTTTTCCATTCTCCATGGTTTGGTCTTATTCAATATAAGCAACTCATATGTTGGCTGTCAACTAAAAAGAAGACTGTATATTTATCAATTGGTTAAGAAGGACACAAATATAAAGAAAAAAGGATCCACATGGAAGTCAGATTCAATAAAATGGATTGCCTTAGGTAATGGGCGTATCCCACTGAACTCTCTTTGGAATTATCTTTTCAAATCTATCTTTAGGCCTTCACCTTTTCAAAATTCCAAGAGAGAGAGGCCATGATAGTACACTAATTATATTTCTCTTTGCAATTGTGGCCAAAGCAATCCTGATTCAGTTGCAGCCAGTGTGAGTTGCTCTGATTGAGGAGCCCCAAAGAAAACTGAGCAGCACCCTGCAGACTAGAATTAATGCACGAATGTCTATCTTGCTCTATTATGGATAACACCGAATGTCTTCTATAAATTAAATTTATAACATTTTCCCAGTATCAGGTAATAGCTTAAGTTCACCATTTAGTAACCCTACTCCAAGAACAGCCAAAGAGCTTTGGAAATAATGTAAGCAAGAGTCTTCCCTCCACAGGTGGTTTGAGAAGCAGAATACTTATCTCAGTCTGCTGCATGGGGTTTGGTGAACACTGAAGTGGATAGTGAGAACAGTGTGTTAGAGGAATGAGCAGAAGCAAAGATGGGTGATTGGAAGAGGGAGGAAGAAATACTCAGGCCTCTTTGTTTTTCAGGGAATGGCACCAACAGAAGGGCATCTTTGATCAGCACCATGACCATTAGGTCCATTCAGTCTAGCATAACAAAGCTTACCAAAGATGTTTACTACGCTATAAATAGCTGGGCTCACCTTGAATCCATGTCAAAATCCTCAGGTCAGTGAGGTGGCTCGGCTGCTAAGGGCACCTGCTGCCAAGCTGGCAGCCTGTGCTTACTTCCTGTACACTCACGGTGGAATAGAACACCCAACTCCCAAAAGTTGTTATTGACTCAAAACAAACAAACAAGCAAACAAACACCACAGTTCTTACCTCAAATGGAATGAAACATAGTTTATTCTGGAGCCAAATATGAATGACCATGGCCTATGATCCCATGTGCCATATTCCCACATGGAAGCAGTTTCGTGGAGTTTTATAGCAACAGAACAAAGAAAGTCCTGAATCACAGAAATTTTAAAATGCATTGATGGTAACATCAGAGCCGGTTACAATTACAAGATAGAGGAATCTATTTCTCTCTCTGTAGCTAGAGTTTTCCTGACTGGCCCACAGTCAGGACAAACCTCTCACCTGCCAGCCAGTTCCACAGCAGCTCAGACCCAAACAAGTAAATACACAGAGACTTATATTGCTTACAAACTGTATGGCCATGGCAGGCTTCTTGTTATCTACTTCTTCTACCTTAAATTAACCCATTTCTATTAATCTATAAGTTGCCACGTGGCTCGTGGCTTACCGGTACCTTACATCTTGTTTGTCATGGTGGTGGATGGCAGGTCTCTCTCCCTCAGCCTTCCACTTCCCAGAATTCTCCTCTCTCCTTGTCCTGCCTATACTTCCTGCCTGGCCACTGGCCAATCAGTGTTTTATTTATATAGAGCGATATCCACAGCACTTCCCCTTTTCTTCTTTTTCAAAAAGGAAGGTTTTAACTTTGACATAGTAAAATTACATATAATAAAACAATTGTTGAGCAAGAATTACAGTTGCAACATTAAAGAAGATATCCTATCTATCTTATATTTGTGAGTTTAAGGTTTTATATCTAACTTATCTTTTATCATAACTAAGGAAAATTGTAAGTAGCTAGTCTTCAACCACATCAAAGACCTCAGAAGGATATAATACTACCTGAGAAATGGGAGAAGAATGCAAGCAACTTTCGGGAGTCTTGCAGGGTAGACAGAGACAGCTGACAGCCTGGACAGTCATCCAAAGTTCTCTTGTAAAGTTGGAGCATCTGTCTTCAGCCCACAGGTCTAGAGTCTCTCATTCACTTTATTTTGTGTCCTGTAAAATGTCTGGCAGTTTCCTCTGCAAAGCAGGAACCTGAAGGACCATTTTGTCAAGCAAAGTTCAGTGGTCACCTTCCTATGGGTCCTGCATGTCCAGTTGATCAAGCAGTCCAGGCAAGAACAGTGTCTTGTCCAAATGGCTATTTTTGCCAAGGCGAAGATAAACTCCATATGGAGTGTCTTTGATGCCCATCCTTCTCTCTGAAGTAAATTGGTGCTGCCAGGAGCAGACATGTCTTACTGTCCAGAAAGTCTAAATTTTTAAAAATATTTTAAATGCCATATTCTGTAGGTCTTTGAAGTGTTTGAAGATTACCTGTCTATCTGAAATATATCTATGTATAACTAGAAAACTTAACTAACATGATACAAGTTTGACTATCATAGAAGACTAATTATTAATCTGTATTTTTAATTATCACTACAATCTAAATGAGTTACATAAACATAATACCTCAAACGAGAATAGAAAAAAAAAAAAAAAATATATATATATATATATATATATATATATATACAGTGTAACAAAATTAAGTTTAAACTTATATCAATAAACTAAAATCTATACCAATGTAAAACATTTTAAACATAAACTAAAATCTATACCAAGTGTAAAACACTTTAAACAAGTTGATGTTCTTTAATAGTTCATTAATCTACCCTTTTATCCTATCATATCTATATCCTATATATCTATATCATATCCCCTTTTCTTCTTTAGAAAGAGATTGCATTTATAATCAACCTGTTTTAAATAAAAATATTGGTTTTTCTCTGTCCCATACCAGAGGGCTCTTCTGATATGGGACAAAAGAATCTTTTAACCTTTTATTTTAGGAATATGTCTGGGTTTAGAGGGGGAGTGAGCCAATTCCATCTCCAAAGTCAGCTTGGTATATTTGGGAATTTGGGCATAGCATCTCTTACTACTTCCTGCTGGAGGGGGGGTGCTGTATCTTATGGGGATACAAAGAAAATTTTAGGCTTATGGGGTAGTCTGTGAGGCTGTATTGTCTGAGCCAGTCGCCTTGAAACCATTCTGGATGTTAGATTATCTGGGCCATGGTGTCATCGGAGACCTTTCAGGGGCTCTTGGCTGGTCAAACCTGATGTATCTTAATCTGGAACAAATCCATAGCCTCTGGCTTTTTGTGGAAACAAAAGCAGAGCCTCTTTTCCAAAGCAACATATCCTTATATCCAAATTTTGAAGTCAAGGTACCTTTAAAATTTACATTTTGGCATAAGTCAACAGCTTCTACAATCAAATGTTTTTCTTCAGTTACGAATATCAAAGAGAACATAATCCAGATTCTCTGTGTGACAGCCATCTTTATGTGGCTTATTTTTTTATATATTTTTTTTATATTTATATTATATAATGACTTTGGGCGCCATTTGTAGCTAGAGTTCTCCATCCTGGCCCACGGTCAGGACAAACCTTTCACCCGCCAGCCAGTTCCACAGCCACTCAGACCCAAACAAGTAAATACACAGAGACTTATATTGCTTACAAACTGTATGGCCATGGCAGGCTTCTTGTTATCTACTTCTTCTATCTTAAATTAACCCATTTCTATTAATCTATAAGTTGCCACGTGGCTCGTGGCTTACCGGTACCTTACATCTTGCTTGTCATGGTGGTGGCTGGCAGGTCTCTCTCCCTCAGCCTTCCACTTCCCAGAACTCTCCTCTCTCCTTGTCCTGCCTATACTTCCTGCCTGGCCACTGGCCAACTAGTGTTTTGTTTATATAGAGTGATATCCACAACCTCTCTCTCTCTCTCTCTTTCTCTCTCTCTCTCTCTCTCTCAAATTTATTCATTTATTTTGCCCATAGGTGTCAACAAAGCATGGCATATCAAGTTGAGGTGGGATTAAGCTCCTCCTTTTGTATTAAGGCTGGGAGAGAAAGCCCAGTATGGGGAATAGTTCCCAAAAGCCAGTCAAAGCACTGGGGACAGGCCCTGTTCCCACTGCTAGGAGTCCCACAAGCTACACAGCTGTCACACATATGTAGAGGGCCTAGGTCCATCCCGTGCAATCTTCATATCTGTTGGTCCAGACTCTGTGAGCACGTATGAGTCCAGATTAGTTGTTTCTGTGGATTCCCTTGTAATGATCTTGACCTTCTTCCTCCCTCCCTTCAATAGGATTGCAAGCTCAGCCCAGTGCTTCCCTGTGGATCTCTGCATCTCTTTCCATCAGTTACTGGATGAAGGCTCTCTAATGGCAATTAGCGTAGTCACCAATCTGATTACAGGAGATGGCCAGTTTTGGCTACCTATATACTATTGCTTGGAATCTTAGCTGGGGTCATCCTATAGATTCATGGGAATTTCCCTTGCACCAGGTTTCTAGCTGACCCCAAAATGGCCCCCATATCAAGATATCTCTTTCAGTATTATCCTGTGGTGATATTGTGTTCCCCCCAAAATTGTGCACCCTAATAAACTTCTCTGGGGTCAGACAACAGTACAGCCACAAGATATAGAGGCCAGAAAATGGTGGCACACACACCTTTAATCCTAGCATTCCAGAAGCAGAGATCCATCTGGATCTCTGTGAGTTCAAAGCCACACTGGAAATAGCTAGACGTCATAACAAGAGCCTTTAATCCCAGGAAGTGATGGCAGAAAGCAGAAAGGTATTTAAGGCATGAGGACCAGAAACTAGAGTCTGGTTAAGCTTTCAGGTTTTTGAGCAGCAGTTCAGCTGAGATTCATTCTGATGAGGACTGAGAGGCTTCCAGTCTGAGGAAACAGGATCAGCTGAGGAACTGACAAGGTGAGGTGGCTGTGGCTTGTTCTGATTCTCTGATCTTCCAGCGTTGACCCCAGTATCTGGCTCCAGGTTTGTTTTTATTAATGAGACCTTCTAACAATTCATGCTACATTATCCCCCTCCATGTACACCTCCATCAAATCCCTCATGTTTCCATCCCCACCCACCCCCACTCTACCCAGATCTCTTCTATTTCTCCTTCCCAGGGAAATCCATGCACTAAGTGAGGGGAATCCTTATATGACTCAGATGCTAATGACATTCTTTGCCCTTACATTGGCAGAGAACAGTGCTTTGTGAAGTTATGTATTCCAAGGCTTTTTAACTGTTTATCGGGATCTTAGGTCTGATAGGAGTTTAGCAAGGAATGCCCTTAAGGGCCTAAACATAGTCTAAAAGAAATTTTAATTATGCTTTGGGATAAAGAACATCCCAAACTCTCCTTTGTCATTGAAGAATTTTAATCAGTTGCTCAGCCTGTATGGACAACTTCTCTCCAGGAATTCTTGTTTGCGTTGTCCTCATGAACCCAACACCCAAATATATAAATCTGAATTAATATGTAAACAATGAAAAGCCTTAACATGTACTGCTAAGGTTTATAAATGAATGCATTCAATGAATGTGGATTTTTGTCTTTTCATATAATTCATCCCAGGATGGTCAATTTGTATCATGAAAGGAACCAACACATTTTCATCTTTTACAAATCTCAGTTACAAAATTCACATTTTCTGTACCCACAGCAACTGTATTATAAAGAATGAGATGTGTGTGTGTGTGTGTGTGTGTGTGTGTGTGTGTGTGTGTGTGTGTTGAGACACTGTAGGCAAGCTCGAACATCATCTTATTGGAAGCTCGTAGCTATTACGTGGTATGTGAAATTTCTTTTATCAGATAGGAAAAATGAAAGCTGGCAAGTGACATCAATGAAGTCACACCATGGAAAAGAGTGAGCCAGGGTTGAAGTACATTTCCTACTGTTTACACGGGAACTATCAGCTTGGTTTTGCGTGGAGAGACATGACAAATTCACGTTGAAAGTTAAAAGTATAAAGTACATAGGTTACCAAGACTGTGAGAATGTTACATACAATAAATATTCTTGGGTAGGAATTACAAGCACATGGTTTGAGAGGCACCAAATCAAACTGTATAGTTTATGACAAATATGGTTGTTTTTTAATTCATTTAAGGTCTGCTTCCTTTCCAAATGAATGCAGGTAACAGCATGAATGTTGATTTTAGTTCTCTGTTAATCAATGCATAATAATTTTGAAATCAATTAGCAACATGATATGTTAGATAGGCTCTAAACACCTTAGTGGAGGCTTATATGGGTAGCTATTGGAAAACAACACATTTAGCCTGTGGTTGGTGTTTCCTAGAGCCTCAGGTGACTTAGATATCAAGCCAGTATTGGACAAATGCATCCTTAAGAGACATTTTTTTAAAGTCAAGAATTACATGCATTCCCCAATCAGTTAACACTGTACCTAGTACCAAAGAGTACTCAGCAAATGTGATCCCATGTAAGGGATACGGTGTAATACAAACCATGGGCCTTTGTTCCGGAGCTCTTTATTATTACTAAAACTATTCTTCCTATTACCTATGCTTTCTGTTTATTAGCTTTTTGTTTCAGTGTTTGTAGGGATAATAAGTGATGGATCAGTTGGCTAGCTCAATTGAAAAATATTTTGAAAAGAAAAGTTAAAAAGCAAAATAGAAGACACTGAGTAGCATTTCAATACCAATTTCTAACCTCTGCTAGTTCAGTTGTAAGAAATGGAGAACAAAAGCATTACCCAGCAAGGCTTTTAGCAAGAACATAATTGCTTACACATCCAAATACATCAGGCAAGTTTGCAACACACGATTAGGCAGCCAATTGTGTAGAAATTATGCTTGCTCATTCACAGTAGACCACACCCCAGGCTCATGCACTCACTGGTCTTCAGTTCTAAAGTTCAGTTAGCATCAATCCATCCCCATTATATACTTTTGTACACATAACTAGGTCACCAGTAGTAAGAGTCACGGGGATCTGTGAGAGACAATGTGGTCAACAAATCCCACTTTAGCCCAGGAATGCTTGTCTCCAGGCTGTTTCAACCTGTCTAGTTAACACCTTCTATCAAAGCACATTGATGAGAAATAGCTAAATGCCAAGAACTATGCTGAGTAAACCATTTATAAAGACACACGATGTCTCAGTGATACTTCAAAACCTGATGTTTTTCTTCCATACATGTCACTCAATAAAAGGAAAGTGAGGCCCCATTGTATATGTAATCTCAGGTGTATTTCCCCATTTTTGTCTCTTGGCCAATGTTAATGTGAGCTGGTGATTTGTAAATCCATTTTCTATGTCCTAGAATTTCTTTTCTAAGGCTACCATTCACTTTTGAAAGACCTCCTCAAATACATGCAAATCAAAGTAAAGAAAGCAAGAAGCAGAGCTTTGGTTTTTTGTTTTTTTTTTTTTTCATTGTTTTTGTTTGGATTGTTTGGTTTGGTGCATAAAGAGAGGTTTCTTACAACAAAGAACTTCAGGTGTGCCAAAACATCATGTTATATGACTGTTTACCTCTTTGCCAATCTCTTGCTTCAGTTGCTTTAGCTGTATGGCTGATCAGTTAGCAGGTCCCTCCTTAGGATCTGCTCTGTAGGTTTGGGCTTGACTTTGAGCTAGGAACTAGGTCTTCTAAGTGCTAAATGGTGTTCCCATTCCCAACAGGTTACCACATGGAGTATAGGAGATGAAATCTCAATGCTAGCTGACTGACCAAGCATAAAGAATAGCATGCCTTCCATTTAGGCAACAAATTCCACTTTCTTTCCCCCAAGTGTTAGTTGATTTCCTGAAGTGCATGTTGATTCCTGTCCATCTTTGTCCAAGACAAAGCCTAATGGACAAACTACACATTTACACGTAGTGCTGGTTAATTTTTGTCAACCTTACACAAACCCAGGAGAGAGTTCCAGTTGAGGAGCTGCCTCTACCATACTGGTCTGTGGCCACTTCTGTAAGGCATTTCTGTAATTGCCAGTCTTAGAGCCAAGCGCCCTGTGGATGTAGGCTGTCTAAGAAAGGTAGCTGAGCAAGCCAGGACAAGCAGGCCAGTAAGCAGAATTCTTCAAGGTTTCTGCTTCTTGACTTTCGCCAATGAGAGGCAATAAACCCTTTCCTTCTCAAATTGCTTTTGATCTGAATATTTTAGAACAGCCACTGGGAAACAAACTGGGACATACATCAAGTTGACCATCAGGTTCTGTGTTAATTTTCTGTTGCTGCTGCAACACAACACCACTGTCTCAGAGCAGAAAACACAGATTTACTGCTGTGGTTTAAATATATATTGTCTCCAGAGGATAAGCCCTGTTTGAACATGTGGTCCTCAAAAGATGACACTGTTGGGAAGGCTGTGGAGCCTTTAGGAGGCAAGATCATTATTGTAGAGAGTCACTGGGGCAGGACTTGGGGTGTTAGAGATGCCTGACCTCCTGTTCTCTCTCTCCTTCCTGTCTAGGGATGCAATGTAGCCAGGTGCCCCTTAATCTAGATGCCATGCCTTTTGTCACATAATGAACTGTATCCCTCCAGCTGCCCTACAAGTGGCTTTTTGTTAGGTTTTGGTCACAGCACTGAGGAAAGTAACTACTCATCCACTTACCATTCAGCTTTTGTTTCTGAGTCTGTTAACGAAGCTCATGGCATCAGAAGGGCTGCATTCGTTTTTGGAGGCCAGCACCCTTACCGCTTCAGCTTCTAGATGTCCCTTATTCCGATGTCCTGGAATTACATCCCTTCCCCCATCTTCAAAACAGTCTCAGTGGACTGAGTCTTTCTCATATCCCCTCACCCCAACATCTTTTGCCTGCCTCCTTGGTTTTTAAGGACCTTTGTGATGATGCTGAACATCTGTAGATAATTCAAAATAATCTCCCTACTTTAGGTTCAGGTGATCAGCAAACTTAATTTCATCTCCATCCTTAATTCTCCTTTGCTGTGTAACAATATATTCACTAGTTCCTGGAATTAAGATGTGAGTATCTTCCTAGGGAAGAGGTTATTATTTTGCCTACATGGGTTTATTTTCATTTTTACTGGTAATGATAAAAACCAATTTCAACTAACATTCCCACAAAACAAAAGTTACCTGGCCATTGTACACAGGAAAGTACATCTCCCAGCCTCATCTATGCACTGCCCTTTGCTCTCCCCCACTGTTTTAAATGGTTTCGCATATAGCCATCAGATTTTAAGATTCAACGATCTTTGCTTCCGTATTATCTGTGTTCTAACTTCAGTGAGGCCCTTGCCTCCCCACCTGCCTTTGTGTGGGCAGTGCGGCTCTGCTCTCAGTAACGAGCCCCTCTGCCACAGAGCAGACCTTTTGAAGAGTACCTACTTTTCATCATACCAAAGTATGAGCTCACACACATCCATACTTGCCTTTGTTCCCTCCAGGCTTCCATACCTCATGAGTTGCCTCTTTGCTTTCACGGGGAATCAAGGTAGCAGACCTCAACAGCATTCTGTTTCAGGGTTGAGGGAGAGGCAGTGGAGAGGGGATTTAGGTTATATCGAATGGCCACCTCTTTCCTGGGTTTGCCCTCACAGCAGCTGGAGAGCTTGGAGGTGCTAAGCCCTCTGATTTAGAACTACACAGGTCTGAAGGCTGAGCATTTTCTATGAAGAGCCTTCATCTCTGGAATTCCCTCTCCAAGGCTATTGACCTAGATGGCCTGAAGTAAATTCTATCTCACTAGTAAAGTGAATTTTAGAGTTAATATGGCCAAGCTGATTTGGGTTATTTGTTTTCAATATTCATCCCAGTTGTGAAACTCTCAGATGTACACAGAATCTTCGGGAATCTCAGGAGCAAATAGCCCTGCCAAGGACAGAGGAGGGTTTGGCTATCATCTTCTAACACTGGCTACTTGGAAGACTCACATGCGTATTTCTTCTGTTTTAATTTTGTCCCACTATCCGATCTGTCCCTGCATTTTATTGCTTAGGCTCTCTGGACAGTAAATTATGACTGAAAACAAATATAAATAAGGAACGTGTCACACGTGCATGTGGAGTTGGCGGCACTAGCCTGTATGGGGCGACTGGAGTAAGCTGAACATGAAGGAAGTTATTAGCTCTCCAGCAGGGGCAAAGAGAAAAGCCAGTTCTGTCAAAAGTGAATGTTGAAACAAAAGAAAATAACCCTGTCCCAAATGCTCTGGGCTGAATCAGCCTTCCTGGGGTCTTACTCTGGTTCAGAGATAGCTCTGTCCTTGAAGTACTCTCTGTTGAGTGACACGAGTCCATGGTATCAAGTGGTGTTTAAAATACCTAGATTAAAAGCCCTGTGCATTTAAAGTCTCAGCTCCAACAGGTCTATAAATCAAAATGAACTTGCAAATTTCATTGAAGTTTTCTCCTCTAGCCCAGGCTAGTCCCTAATGTCACAATTTCCACCTACCTGACAAAGAATCTTTGACTCTAACCAAGTTCCCATTCACAGTTGGAAGCTGGCCCATCCAGCGGGAGAAGGTGACTTTCGTAGTATCCTCACTCTTGCAGAGGTTCAGGTTAACATCCTCCTTGGGCAATGAGGGGACTAATATTCTGTTCTTTGTTCAAAGCTCTGGAAGATCAATGTAAGTGATGTGGTGCTCGAATTGATGCTATTCCTGTCCTGAACGCATTAACTCCAGTTCTCTTCCCAGTGGCAGAGGGGGGAGTGAGTGTTAGCTCAGCACTGTGCAAGTCAATACATTTTTTAAAATCAAATTTCAGCCTGAAAAGCATTAATGTTTCAATTAAAATGAATAGACAACAGAGAGTCTTGAAAGTTACACTAATTGAAAGTGAGCCGTGGGTTTCAAATATATTCAGAGCCTTGGTGATAGAGCTGTGTGGAAAGAGTACTTTGACTCCACACGGCTAAGAGCAATTTGTTCCGGACTGGGTTGCCTTTGAGATAGTGGCCCATTCCTAACCAAGCTGTTTCTGGAAATACCCAACACATGCTATATCTCTGACATAACTTCTTCCTTTAATGTATAACCTGTGTGTACATCTGGTAATTCATCCATCACTAAAATGACAATATTAATAAAAATTAACTTCTTAGAGTTTGAACAACAGAATGAAAAGCCTCCATTTTGAGTGACTCTTCGGCTTCTCTTTCCTGAGCCTACTCACTGGAAAAGGAGGGCTGAGTAGCACAATATCATGAAAGAGGTCAAGAGAGGTTGAGATCAGAAGTAGGTTCAACTGGACCTGTCAAAGTAGATTAACAGACTCAGAGCTCAGCAGCTCCAAAATCTCTTTTTTCATAAATAATTCTTTTCTTTATGACAGAAGAGTATATATCTGTTAGGGCTATCTGGGCCCCAGCATGGGGTCATATGGATAAGGTTCAAGTGGGCAGTTTACAATACCTATAGAAAGCATGTCAACCTATTCCAGTTCTTAGCTGTCAAGACAATGACAGCCATGATTCATATTAAAGACTGCCCACCTAGCCCTAGTGCATCATGATTTCCTAACCCTTTCCCATTAGTCTGCTTATTCTGCCTCCTCCTGGTGCTCTGTCTGTCTTCCAATGGTCCACCCTTACCTGTGGCTCATCAAACCACGTTTTACTAAATTGCTGTGTGGTAGAGAAGATACTGAGTATCTTTATGTCACCCTTTGAGAATAGTTCTTTCCTGTTAGTGAGTAAACATGGAACTTCAAAGAGTTTCCATGCCATATATCAGACTCAAGGAAGCAGCTTGGTATAACTACCAGCTTTATGTTTGCAATAAGAACTATTTTCTAACACCGAGGAAAACAGCTTACTTTCAAATTTAATATCCTTGTTCTTCTTTAATCCTATGTAGTCAATAGCCAAATTACATCATATAAAGACATTTTCTGGTTGAAAATGAAGTTAAAGAGCTATTATGAATCCAGAATCTTTGTTGGAAACATGTCCTCTTTACCCTCTGAGAGACAGAATTTTTATCTTTTACCTTCTCAGGTCTCAGCACACCTTCATGTGATAGTGTTAAAAGAATTATAGCTTTTAACCTCTTAAATATGCCTAGACTCTCCTTTCATTTGAATCATATTGCAGTTCAAAATTTTCCTCTTTGCTATTTTATTTTATTTTATTTTTTAGCTTCCTTTTCGTTAACAAGAATTCCAGCAGCTAGGTGGTTTTTTCCTTGTGGTCTCATTACTCTCTGATTCGGAACTGGAATTTTTTCTATGATTTTTTATTCACTACAGGTGTTTTCACATTCTGGAATATTTTATTGCATTCTCTTATTGTAATTAGATATTGGGTTAAAGGTTCTACATTTTCTCCACCTAATTTTTGGACCTTGGTGACTTTGTCAAATTATCATTGAGAATGTAGTCACAAGAAGGGACTTTGGTCCTCAGCATCCCCCATCTTTAAGTTCTATTTATATCTTGTCTCTTTGTGTGTTTCTGCTGACCAAGTCATACTTGATTTAATTGCCCATCTTATATTGAAATTAGCTGCAACTCCTTCACATTCTCCACTCACCTCTCAACCCCTCAAGGCTCTATTCCTGTTGTCTGATTATGCAGTGGCTCAAATGAAATGAATCAGAAATGAATCAGGTCATTTAGGTTGTATCTGTACAAATAAACACTGCGGTAAAGATTAAACAGCAGTAGCAGGTGCTGAACCACGGGTTTTAATCTGAAAACAGACATTATCTCTTTCTTTAAGGATGCTGATGTGAGAAGCAAACATCAAATGGTTCCTGATTTTAACCACATGAGTTTATAACTGTCTTACCTCAATTTGGTAACCTTGATCATTTCAAAAGTTCCTTTGGATGATTCTCTAAGTAATGGGGTAGAATCTTTGGTTTGGAGAGTATTCCTTAATATCTCTTCAAATTAGAATTCTTAAAAATGAACTACAACTCTCACATTTAATAATGAGAGATGCACTGAACTCAGCAGTGAACTGATTTTTTAAAATTTCCTATTTGCATATGACATGATTACTATTTAGATATTTGGGAGCTTGTCCTTGAGTAGAAATGGGAATTCAACTTAAACATTTTGGCTAGCATAACCCACATATTAATAATGTCTCCAAATTAGGAAGGAAGAGCCTTGGGAGGAATGAGTCCTTCCAATCCTTTTGGCATGCATTTCCTTGTCCATCCAAATTCACAGTCTCTTTTGCAGGCAGTATCTACGCCCGTTGTACTTGAAGGCTGGGAATCTGCCTCAAAGGACTCTACCCACAACTAGGAAGAAACTTCATTTTTTTTTTATCCCAATGCCTTGAATCACACTAAAGTAATTTAGAAAATAATACATTCATAAACACACTAAATTGTGGAGCTACGATTTGGGAATTGGATGAAAGAGGCAGGGAGGAAAATAACGGTGGGCAAATCAGAAAAGAGAAAGTCATGGGGAAATAAAAACCGAGAACAAAGCCTCCCTCACTATTTTCATAGTTTTCACCCAAAGTCTTCAGATAAGAAGCAGGGGATAGTGAAAGGGCTAGAAACTAAGGGAATAGACTGAAGACTTACCTGCAGAATATCCAAGATGGGTCACATTGCTGATGCCCAGGCCTCCTTTCATCATACTGCTACTGGCCTCCAAGTTGAAGTTTGAAAGGTATCATTCAAGGAAATTAACCAACCACCACGAGTTAGTTTTTTTTCCATTTCTGAAGCTGTACCTGAGATAACCTACTTAAAAAATTAATGTTTATTTTGTCTTAGAGTTCCCTTTCCCAGTACATAATTGGTTGACACTATTACTTTTGTACCAGAAATAAGGTAATACATGAGAGGAACACATCGTAAAGCAAAACCACTCATCACCTGGTCGGGGAGAGATGGAGAAAAGGGGGCAAGTCTCCAATGACTTATAGTTCTTACAGTGCCCTTTATCTCCTTATGACATCCAGCCTTTAACACATGGACCTTCGTGGACACTTACTCAAATCTTAGCATATTCTTTTGATCATGAAACTTGCAGGAAAAAAGAAATTCAGCCTGGTTGCCAGATATATCTTTACTTTTCAAAATATCTGTACACTACTTTACGACATCATCTATATTATAAAGCATAAGATAGAGATTATTAAAAGAATAAGAAGACATTCTAAATAGAAAGTGTAATGGGAGCCTCTCTCAATTAGAATTAAAATGTATTTCTGAAATATTAGATGTGTCACATGAAAATATTGATCATGAACATACTCTCCTTATTTAACTGAAAATAATTACAATGTGTCAATAGAGAACTCTCGACCAATTTCCTAAGCACAACTAACAGTAAACCAACTACACATAAGCAAACTTCTATATTAAGGTGTGAAATGCTGAAAATATTGCTTTCTGATTTCAAAAAACTAGTCATTAAAAAAATACTCACTTTGAATTTAGTAAGCTGTGCTCTGAGTCCTTCAACATTGTAGATATAACTGCCCATCCCTTTAGTTGACATTTGATCACTACATTTTTTTTAGACCAGTATTACTAGGTTTTACCCTAGGTCCCTTGGTTATCTAGTCTCAGGTTCTTGGTCACCCCAGCAGTGTCAGTTTGTTATAGGTTTCATCTCATGGAGAAGGTCTTATGTCAAGTCAGTTATTGGTTGGTTACTTCCACAAACTTGTGCTACCATACCCTGCCATATCTTGTAGGCAGGGCACCGTTGTAGATAAGGTATGGCTGCCTTGGTGTTTATCTTCCTCTTTTGAGAGCATGCAGAATACCTTCCTGTATTAAAGATGCTGTAATGTAGGAGTGAAGGCTCAATGTAGACACTGTAGCAGGAATCTTAAATGGTCTGATAAAAAACAAACCTGGAGCCAGGTACTGGGGTGAACACTGGAAGATCAGAGAAGCAGAACAAGCCACAGCTTCCTCACCTCGCCTATTCCTCAGGTGATCCTTTTTCCTCAGACTGGAAGCCTCTGTGTAATAATCCGGAATGGATCTCTGCTGAACTGCTGCTCAAAAGCTAAAAGCTTAACCAGCCAAAAGCTTCTAGTTTCTGGTCTTCACGCCTTATATGCCATTCTGCTTTCTGCCATCACTTCCTGGGATTAAAGGCTTGCTTTCTGGGATTAAAGGTGTGAGTCACCATGCTTGGCTGTATCCTTGAACACACAGAGATCCAGGTAGATCTCTGCCTCTGGAATGCTAGGATTAAAGGTGTGTGCTACCACTGCCTATCCTCTATGTTTAATATTGTGGCTGTTCTGTTCTCTGACCCCAGATAAGTTTATTAGCATGCACAATATTTCTGGGAACATAATACCACCACAAGGCACCATCTCAACGTTTCCATCTTCAAAGTTGTGAATGTGTTGTCTTCACATGGGGTCTTGCTGGCAGTTTTTTGGAGAGCAACCTATAGCGTTCACAACAACTTGGGTTATTTGGGGATACCTGTAGGGCCCCTTTGACCAACAATGCAATCAGATGTCATCTAATCTTGGCATTGGAAGCTTTGTTAAATGACAAGAGATGTTCAGGTGGGACTCTGTCTCACTCATTATTTGGCAACTTCATTTAGATCACCTTCATATATATGTATTTCTTAGGAAGTTTCTACTGTATTAAGTTTCCATTCTACCCCTCAAATGCCCCTTAATTTTAACTGTCTCTCCCTGTATACCATATTTTTTAAAATCACATGCACAGTTATAAGATTTTACCAAGTATGCTGAAACGTTTTGCAAGATTTTCTGCCATCATTTGTTTTAAAGTGTATTTATTAGGTTTAGGAATGTGTGTGTATGCATTCTTTCTAGAAAACATTGGCTGAAATTTATGGTCCAATAAAATATTAAATTATATTGATGATACATGAAAAAGCAAGAAACATTGAAGACTCGAGAAGTTTTTCCAACTCAGGTGACCATGACTCAAGGAGGTAGGGTGCTGGACGATCAAGAGCCATTAAAGCTACCTTGGGCCAGTGGCCTCTGTGTCATATGTCTCAAACTCAGAAAATATATTTTATGGACAACAGAAGGGTGAATTTCAGAGAATAATTTTATTGTAACTTTAGAGAAAAAAGCAAACAGATGTCTTGAATAGCAGGAGTGGCTCCTATGAAAGGGTTGCCCATGCACATCCTACTCTTGGGATGGGGCTCTCCTGGGTTCAGGCATTGGGATGGTAAGCTGTCCAGGATACTTGACCCACACTTAAGGTATTCACATTCTTTTCCTTTTCAAGGTCTGGACCAGAGTTCATGTAGACCTTTCAGATACCTAATCCTGCATAGCTTCTAGGTTGCTATATAAAAGGAGAATGGAGAATTTAAAAAAAAAAAGACACTAGGATACAAACCAGTGCCCCTAAATCTTTTTAATATTTCTGGCCTCCATCCAGGACAAAGCACTGTAGAACCAAGAGCATTTCTGGCTTCTGACCAAGACAGAATGTGCTGTCAAGGATGAGAAGCAGAGTTGCTTCTAGGTCCTTGCCTCTAAGCTTCCTGACTGGTTTCTTTTCTATTCTGATATTTTAGATATCTAAATGTCTTGTAAAGACTGGATATCAAAAACAAGAAAGCACTCCACTGGAGGAAACATTGCTCAGAGACACTCTATGTGGTATGTCTGTAGTTTCTTCCATTATCCAGCTAATAAACTTGTCTTCTATGAAATTAAATTATCCTATTTGGAAGGTCCTATTTTCTAAAGACATTGTTTAGTTCCATCACCAAACTGGCAGTCAGCTCTCCCTTTTAGAGAAGAGTATGAATCAGATATTGACAGTATGTAGCACTTCTCTAAGATCAGACATGTGGGTACAAAAGGCAAAACTTTGAATTAGGATCACGTGAGTACAACAGGTAGCATACTGAAAAGAACAGAGATGAACATATGAAAATAACATCACTGGAAAAGGGATGATTTAGGAAATCATAGGATTTTTAAAAGTCATTTCTGTTTTATAGTGATGGAAAAGAATATAGTGTTATACAACATGAACAGGCTATTGAGAGAAAGGATCAATCAGAAAAAAAGGAAGTTGAAAATTCAGTTTCAGAAACAGACTAACAAAATGGTGAAATGTTGAGAAAATCATACAAAACAGAAAGGGAATGGATATAAGAAAGAAAAAAAAATCCTAAGACACACAAAGCCAAAAAAAAAAGTTAAATAGTTTACATGCTACTACATTTATAGTAAATTAACATAAATTTAGATAAAATCGCTCAATGGATGTAAAAATGTTTTCTTAGCTTAAACTTGTTTTTTACTGGTTGGGATGGAAACACATTTGGTATATGTTAAGTGATGAGTGATGTCTTTCTGTATGCTGTAAATATGTGTTGCTCTGATTGGTTGATTTAAAAAAAAGCTGTTTGACCAATGGTGAGGCAGAATAAGGTTAGGTGGGACATTCTAACTAGAGAGAGAGGAAGGAGAAAGACAGAACAGAGGAGATGCTGCTAGCTGCCACCAGGAGAAGCAAAATGTAAAGTACCAGTAAGCCACAAGCCACGTGGCAACGTATAGATTTATAGAAATGGGTTAATTTAAGATGTAAGAGTTAGCTAGTGAGAAGCCTGCCATGGCCATAGTTTAAAAATAATATAAGCCTGTGTGTGTTTACTTGGGTCTGAGTGGCTGTGGGACCAGCAGGTGAGAGAGATTTGTTGTGACTGCGGGCCAGGCGGGACACAGGAAAACTTACAAGTACAGTTAAGCTTGTGCCATACTACTGAGCTACACTATCAAACCCTGTTTCGGGTTTGTTTAAATAGAAAAAATGAGGAAGTTTTCCTCTTGCTTTAAACTGTAAATCTCTCAGGGAGGACGCGTAAGTGTCTGTCCAATTTATATTGAAATATCAGAGGAGAAATCAGTGAGGACAACAAAAGTGGTATTCTGCTGCTTACCCTGAGTCTCCTCTTAGTTGTGGAGTTGCTGAGGACTACTCTCACCAGTTCCTAGGAAAGTCACTTCCTGTGTCATAAAAAATAAGGATTTACTGATGCAGGTCAAAGCCTGAGGCATTTCATGGTAGATATATTTAATCAGAAATGTTCTCACTAATGTTCCAGGTACCCATTTAGCTTTATGCATGGCCAACTTACTGTCTCAGTCTCAAACCACTATTATTCAGGAAGGATGATTTAGATCTCTGTTATGGAGGATGGGGGTAGGGGGAGGTGTTCGTTTCACAAACTCTGCAGGGAGTGTTCTACAAAATGCCAAGGCTCCTGTGATTACCAGCTTCTAGAGCAGGATGTGAGGGAAGAAATTTCTGGAAGTAGAACTGAGAGACACTGAGGAGTATGCTGTCTTTCAGAGTATCTCCAGCCTGACTATACAAATCCTAGGACTCATCCTAGACTGACAAGTGTCATTCCAGAGGTCAGAACAAGTCTAAGAAATGTATGAAGGTCTACATCCACCTGAAACCTCCAGGAGTTGTTTATAGTAATCTTAAATCAAAAATAGTTAAAGTACCTTATTTACTCCAAGTTAAACTACCTTGAGAGTCTTTCCTCCCACCCAATGGGGCCACAACTGATCAAATTCCAGACTCATGACAATAAAACAAAACAAAAATTCATTTGTAGCTAGGTATTACTGCATCTGCCAAATACTTAGTGTTGCAGTGTCTGTCACCCAAGAGTGTGTGGTTGTCCAGATCTCAAAATCCCCCAGCAAACAAGATTTGCAATGTACAATTTGACATTTTTTTTATATTTGTTGGCTGATATACTCTATTCCATTATTGTTAAGGATATTCCATTTTGTTTACTATACATTAATAACTGTCTTATTTATACTGATGCTTGAGAATATAAATTATAATGTAAATTCATAAATGCTATTACTTTTCCATATAATGGGTAGCCTAGTTTATGATGCTTATCTTATGTTCTGTTTTATCATATTTTTTCACAATAAACATGTCTAATTGATGATTACAATTAAAATATTTAACAATTTAAGTGACCAGTAATCACAATTGAAAATAGCTTTGGTCGTTAAATCAACAGGTCTTACAAAAACATTAGCCTGACTTTGTAGTCCAATTAGTCTATAATAATAAATTTGATGCCAGCAGAATATCTGTATGACTAGAACATTTCCTGACCACACAAAGATGAAAAAACACACAAGAATAGCATGAGATAGATTGAACTGAGAAAAAAAAAGATGTTATTCTAAACACTTTTTAATTAAAGGAAATTTATAGCAGATTAGCTTTGCCATTACTTTCAGTAATTTTCAAAAACACAACAAAACTGCATTATTACTTGGTGCTTTCTATAATCTTATCTTCATATGTATTAATTTGTTAATTATACTTTATAGAAATCAATGGAAAACAGCTTAATTTATCTAAGCATGGTAGAATTTTTCAGCCTGCTAAAAACCACTGCCTGGTTTTACTTAATTTTTCTGTTGCTTGAAAGGCAGAGCCTTCAAATAAAAGAATACAGCAAATATAATCTTTATTTAACCACACAGCATCCATATAGAAATTTTCATTTGTGTAGCATCTGGGTTCAGAGTATGTATATTCAACAAATGTACCAACAACAAATATCTTCCCCATATCTGAGTTAAAATCCTCCCAAAGTCATTTCCCATTTCCTTGTTAATGATGACCTGTACATTCTTACCACAAGATAGTATCCAGGGAACCTGAAAAGAGCACATTTGTAATTTACCTATGTGAGAAAATGATTTGTGGGTTGTTTTATTCTAGGTGATAGTCTAGCCTTATTCAGAAGACCGAGAAGCTTCTGGAATGAGATGAGTGAAAGACACAACTCCACCTTCCTATGCCTCATAGACCCCCAGAATGTGACCCTGTTTGAAATCATCTTGGTAGATATTGAGTTAGTAATGAAAAAGTTAGCATGGTCTAAGGTAGACTAAATCTATTGACAGATGTCCCCACTGTACAATAATAAACAAAGTTGTATGTCTGGTCTTTTCTACTAAAGGATTATCCTGAGAACAAAGAAAGTCTTACTATTTTTGGTCTGGACTGGACATATGATTTTTGTTTTACTAACCTTATTTTCAGTTTTTTTGTTTGCTTTGTTTAGTTGTTCCTTTGGCCACACAGCAATCATTTCCTCTTTTCTAACAAAGCACCCCTGTTTCCTTTGAGGAATCCCCATTATTCTAGAAAGATGAATTCTTGTAGAAGACATCAATAAATATCTCCTAATTGGCCCTTGTTAGGATAGAGGTTTCTATGATATGGCACCTTTGATTTTCATTCTCATCTCTTCACTTTTTTTTTGCCCCCTGAAATGAGTATATGATCCTCCCTTCACCTGCAAGAAAGGAAAGGAACATCCTTGCACAGGAGACCCAGGAATCCAGAGAAACATGTGAATGAATCGCCCTTGCTGAATTCCCCAGGGCACTGTCATTTGCTCATGTCCCCTCGTCCAGTCACAGTTCCCCACACCTATTACCTCTTTATTAAACTGAAATAAAAAATGCACAAGCTTACCTGCTCCCCCGGGTCTTCATGTTCAAAGTCTCCCATTTCACACAAAACTTACCTGAAATAATTTCGGAAAAAAATATATCTTGTTTATATTAAAGTCCTTAGGGGGACTTTAGTCACAAACCAAAGACGGAGAACAAAGATATTTCTTCTTTTCTACAGATTCTAAATTCCCAAGCCAACTTCAGCAGAATGATGTAAAAATGGTGAGAGCAGGGTAGAGGCAATTAATGCTAAAGTTGACACCTGGGTTTTTTTTTCTGAGCACTCAGAGATTTTTCTTTTCTTTTCTTTTCTTTTTTCCCTTTTCTAAGGCTAGGTCTGACATTCCACCATCTGTCAGCAACCCCAGACCCTTCAAATAAATTGCTTGCCCCAAAAGAATGACAATTGATATTTCTTCAAAGTCTAGCTAATTGTTCTGCACGATGAAGTGCCTGTTCAAATTGGCTGTTAGTTTTCATGGAATGCATGTTGGCCAGCTTAAATGTAAAGGATTTCTGAGATTTTACAGTATTTTGGGAGCCTAGAGAAACAATGTCAGTTCCCTGGTGTGGCACTGGCATGGTAAGGAAGCCACTAGTGCTGTAGTCAAATAGTAAATGCTGTATATGTACTTTTATTGTAGTAGATATTAGCACAGCCACCTTGTGATTTTCTGTTGAAAACCCCACTCAGGAAGCCAACAAAACCCTTTTGCCATTGCTGCCATTCATGTCTTCTTTGCTTATCAAAACTAGCAAAATGGAAGCCTCAAACCGTACTCAGCAGCTTTTCCTTTCTCTTTTTCTTTTTTCTTTTTTCTTTTTCTTTCTTTCTTTCTTTCTTTCTTTCTTTCTTTCTTTCTTTCTTTCTTTCTTTCTTTCTTTCTTTCTTTCTTTCTTTCTTTTTCTTTCCTTTCTTTCTTTCTTTCTTTCTTCTTTCTTTCTTTCTTTCTTTCTTTCGTCCTTCTTTCCTTCCTTCCTTTCTTCCTTCCTTTCTTTCTATTTTTTTGTTTATATTTGCCTAACATGGAGCTGGAATTTTCAGTACTAACCTGTACACTGAGAAGGTGAAACTCTTTTACATTATGGAAATTTCCTTAATCTGTAGAAAACCTACTTTAAAAATAATAAGCAAATTGAAAAGAAAGGTGGGATGCTCTGGAATAATCCTTCTTCCATAATGAAGATGTATTGCTCTCATTGTTAATAAAAAACTGATTTGGTCATTGGCTAGGCAGGATTTTCAAGGTAGAGAGAATGCTGGGAAGAAGAGGGGCAGAGTCTCTGGGGTCAGGGCGAGACATGAGATGCAGAGCAAGCAGGATAGGAAGTACATAGATGAAGTAAATGAGCCTCAGGGTAGCACATGATAGAAATGGCTTAATTTAAGTTATAAGAGCTAGCTAAATACAAGCCTAAGCTATTGGCTGAGCATTTATAATTAGTATTAAGTCTCTGTGTGGTAACTTGGGAGTGGCTGGCAGGAGAGAGCTGATCAGAGGTCTCAACAAAAAACTCGGCTTACGATGGTCCACATTGAAGATGGTAGATATATAGAACAGCAAGTTTTAGTGAATCAATTAGTAAAGGATTGAAAACAGTATGGGAATATTTAATGAGAATTATTCTCCTCTTTTCTTATATATTCCTACATCCATTCTTTCTCTGTGTGATGTTAAAGCTTTCTCCACTGCAGCAGTAGTTCACTTGTTCTTGCAAATAGATTCTTTAAGTAGCTGTGTGCTGTGGTCTGTGCATTAGTATCTCTCCCAAAATTCATGTTGAAACTTAAAGCAGTTTAACACTGTTAAGATATTGGCCTTGGATAAGCATAAAGGCTGTGTCTTCATCAATGAGATGTATATCCTTATAAAAAGACTCGGTGTTGGAAGGAAACTGTCTTGTTCTTTGTCCCTTCTCTCAAATAATAAGGAGATTATTTTCCCTTTCCAGAGCATGCAGCCACTAGGTACTCCCTTGGAAGTGGAGACCAGGCCATCCCCTGGTCCCAAACAATGAATTTACCTTGCAATAATTTTTGAATGGTCAAAAATTCATTTCTGTTTTTTATGATTTTTCTAGACTCTACAATTTGGTAGTATTAAACAGACTGAGGTACCATGTGACCTATTCTGTCAAGTATTATTGCAGAGCCATAAAAACACACAGATACTCATTGGGATTATGATCTGGTACCTTTTCCTTGTACTGAGATCATAAATAAGCAGCGGTAGAGAAGGATGCAAAGTGCATAGGAATCAGCAAAGCCATTCAGCTAACTCAACTATATTCAATTATTCCTTTGTTGACCCTGATGTATGAACTGAATATGTAATTATTGGTATAGAATAATAAAATGTTTTGGTTTTTTTTGTTTGTTTGTTTTTTCGAGACAGGGTTTCCCTGTGTAGCTTTGCGCCTTTCCTGGAACTTGCTTGGTAGCCCAGGCTGGCCTCGAACTCAGAGAGATCCTCCTGGCTCTGCCTCCCGAGTACTGGGATTAAAGGCGTGCGCCACCACCACCCGGCTGTTTTGTGTTTTTAACTGTATTTATTCTTACACAGCATAGCTAACTGATACAGAGAAGGAAAAAAATAAAAAAAAATTAGTGGTCAACATTTCTACTTAGTACTTTATGAATCTTTTAAGAAGGCAAGCTTAAAATGAGAAACACACAATAGATGCATGTTTAATAGAAAGCAACTTACAACTGTTATTTAAAACCTGACAGTCAATTCTTTATTCCATTCATACATCATAGATTATGCACCTATCCTTTATGTAGTTGAGAAGAACGTTCTGTTGGACCATTTTCACAGGAAGAGCATTTTATCATCTAATTTATGTTATCTACTCATTGGTGTTGTACTCTGATCCCTGGCAAGTTACGCCTTGGTTCAGATACTGTTCTGAAGTTATTCATGTCACAAAATAGACAAACACACTTTTATATCATTCAAAGTGAGGGTAAGAATAATCTGCTTCCATTCTATTGTTCCATAATATGCAGTGACATAATCTTAGACATTTTTAGCTAATGTTTTGACTCACTGAGATATACTGAATTATTTCATCTGTGGAAGTGCAAGGATAGTGTTTCTCCAATAAAACTTTATCAAGTGGCACTGGAGTGGGGCCTAATTAGGAAGATTTTGAAGTTTTTAGTCTAGGTTATTAGCATCATTCTCTACATTGTTTGTGGGGATGTCTTTTTTCCCATCCTCTGGGGCATGTCTAAGTATAAAAGATGGCACATCGTGGCCTTTTGGTTATACTCTTCTTCCATCATCTTTGGGAATTAGCAACTAACCATTTACAGATTTCAAAGTCACTGTGACTGCTCATCAATGTTAAAGTGCTAGTTGCTGCTGATGATACAGCTGTTAGAGAACAAATAACTCTCTATCCTGCCTCTGATCTTCTGGGATTTAATTAAGTACAGAGTGTGATAGTGTCTGTAGAACACCTTCTAATTACTTATCAATCAATATTTGGGAAACACTCTATCAGCTACTATAGTAGCAATAGAAAATGAATGGCCAGGATTCCTATACTAAAGGAGTTTATAATTCCATGTGGAAAATAAAATTTTTAACACAAGGAAGTCCAGCTACAGATGTAAAAACAATCTTGAATTGTACAGGGTCATTTTATGATCAGGAGAAAACTATGTCATAGTTCACGTCTTGACTGTGTAGGGCAAAAATGGAAGCAATGAGAATATGGGTGACCTGAGAAGACTTACTGAATGAGGAGGGCATTATACTAGACCTCAAAGGTTGGGTAGGGTTAATTATCTAAAGAGAGGGCAAAAAAACAAAGTAGGCAGTTGAGAAATGGTCTGCGTTTCTTTTACACCCTTAAGCAATTCTACAACTACTTAAAAATCTTTAGAAGTTGCACTCATAATCAATATATTATATACTTACCAGGGTTTCAAATGTTTATTATCCTTTTTGAAAATATTATGTGTACTAATTTCTTACAACATCCATACAAATACCACATACTATGTGGTTTAAACAGACATTTTCTTTCTGATAATGCTAGAGAATGGAAGTGTATGAGTAAGGCACTGGAAGAATGACTTCCTATGAGGCTTACCTTGCTTCCAGATGCCTACCTCATACAGCTTCTTTATAAGGTTTTGCTCTGTGCCTGTGAATTCTTGGTATTTCCCTGTCCAAATGGTCTCTTTTAGGAATAACAGTCAGATTAGATTCAAGAGCATAAAGTTGACAGCCTTTTTGCTTAATTACATCTATAAAGTATTCCCATGTACAGTCACATTTTGAGATACTTGGATAGTTTTATTATATGAAATGGAGGGGCCATTATTTTGCTAGTAATATTTTTTTTAAAAACATTGCTTGTCAATCACATGGACATCCTGGGTCAAAGAGAGAATAATTGATCGAGTAGAGGGGAAAACAAGTTTGCCCTCTGGGGACAGTGACTTGGTGATGGAAAACAAAGAGTTTGCCATCATAATTCTGGTACTCATGGAGCAAATATTAATAACCATTGGGAGTTCTCTTGCTCACTGTGATGTTGAGCTAACAGAGAAGGCTATCTAGAGTACCCAAAGGCAGGAAATACATGCACCTATCCCAAATGAAGTCACTTCATTTGCTTTGAATAATGCATGGAGGCAAAGTAAGAACAGACAGAAATACTAGTCTGTCTATACCTACACTTTCCTTGTCACAAAATTCTCATAGTCTCTAATTAAGAATTACAAAGATTTGCTCCCCCACCCCCCCACCCCCCGTGTGTGTGTGTGTGTGTGTGTGTGTGTGTGTGTGTGTGTGTGTGTGTGTGTATGTGTGTGTGTGTGTACACAAATATTCAAAGAGGCTAGATAAGGAGGCTGTATGCCCTGGAATTGGAATTGTGACTGGTTGTAAGCCACCCAACTTGGATGCTAGAAACTCCAGTCCTCTGGAAGAGCAGTGTGCTGGCTAGTTTTATGTTCATTGTGCACAAGGTAGAGTCATTTTGGAAGTGATAACCTCAACTGAGAGAATGATCTACCAGATTTGCCTATCTGAAAACCTATGAGGGCATTTTGGTGATTGAAGATGATGTGAGCAGCACCATCTCACCATAGAAAGTGCCAACCCTGGGTAGATGTTCCTGAGTTGTATAAAAAAGCAAATTGATCAGTCCAGTAAGTTACACTCCTCCACAGCCTCTGCATCATTTCCTACCTCTAGGTTCCTGCCTTGAGTTTCTATTCTGACTAACCTACATGATGGACTACTATTGGTTTAAATATTAAGGCAACTCCATGTAGTTAAAAGGGAGGTTTATTTTGTGGGGTAACTTACAAGTGAAGGGATAGGTTACAGGGTCTGGAAAAGGTGTAACACAGTCCAGTGGTGTTCTCTGGAGAACTCTGCTCGGTGGTCTACCTCCAGTGTCCAGGATCCAGGAACCAAGAGAGCTCACTCATCTGGATCTTGGATCTTCAGGGGTCCTCTCTCTGCTCTGCCTTGTAGGCATGACAGTTACCGAAGCCTCAAAGCGGGTGGTACTTCCAGGTCAAAGATGGAATGGTTACCCACTACAGACTACAAGCTGTAAAATGAACTAAACCCTTTCCTTCCATGTCACTTATACTCATGGTGTTTTATGGCAGCCATAGAAAGCAGAGATAAGACAAACATCACGTGTTCTTAACCTATGAGGCATCCCCCAGCTCCAAAACTAAGATTTTTAACAGCAGAAGCTAGTCATGCAGCTTAGTGATATACCATTTACCTATCATGCTGCTGCTATCATGATGTTAAAAAAAAAAAAAAAACTTCAAGTAGAAATAGGAAGACATTGTTTAGCTTTCTTTTGAACCCCCAAATTATATTATTTCAAATCAAAAAGGAGGGTTCAATGGAGCTGACACTTAGATATTCTATGATAATGAAGAGAGACATCAAACATGTAAATTTGGAGAAACTAAGACAGTTAATAGAATTCTGTTTTGCAAAGTTTTCAATGGATTCTAACAATTACTGTCCCTGACCAATTCAACCCATCCAGTAGGTATATTTTTCCATATCTTTGGACTCTATAGCCTAATGACCTAAAAGACATAGATACCCCTACCAACACTTAGGGAATGAAGTTCTTGATTCTCACTGGGACAGATGCTTGGTCTGTGGAAAGTGGGATTCAGATAGCCAGTGAGAAAGTCTACCTCATGAAAATAACATAACTAGATCAATTCATCCTGCTATACCAGGATCATTCCCCCAAACCAAGACATGTATTTTCACATTTATGTTCAGTTTAGTGAGATATACAATGATACAGGACAAAAGAAAAATAGATCAATCATATTTTCAAAATTAATGCAATCATAATCCCAGTAGCAGTTATACTTAGCAAGCATATTGAAAATTCTCTTTAAGTGTACCTTTTACAAGGGCATTCACAGGTCTCAAGATACTCAGTTATGATGTCAATAACAAAGGACAAATATCAAGACTATAAAAGGAACAGAATTGTTGGTGAGACCAGAACTGTTGGTGAGACTATTTTCCCACACCTAGAAATGGTACATGTACTCCTACCAAGGAAAAACCAACAAAATCAATTTGAGGATCTCTATGTGATACAAAGCAAATTGAGAACATGTTTTAACATTTGAACTTCACTTTGTTTACAAAGCTGTTGAACTTCATTAGCCTTTATGCTGCCATCTTCCCTAACTTCTGAAGTGAAGATGGATTGTGTGGGGCTGGGATTCAACAAACAGAAGGAAGCTCAGCCAACATTAGGATGATGATAAAATACAGAGCTCAAGAATTTCTGCGACACAATTTTCATCACTTGGCTAGTTCTCTATTTCCTCTGACCTAAGTTGCTGGACCACTTTGGTATTCATGAGGAATAAATTCTCCTAGTTCATCTTTGTCATCATTTTTGGAGGTATCTTGCACACTTTCATTCAAGTAGGAATACACATCAATGCCAGGTTGATCTGATGTTCTAATGATGAAATCTCTAAATTCAATGCCATAACCAAAGCTGAACTACAAAGTCTACTTAATGCTTTTAAATTCTTTACTGGTGATAACATTTCCATCTGTCCATTTTATTCTAGGAAATGACATTTCCTTTATCTTGCTGCTTTGAACTAGTTACATTTTTTGTTTTCCACAGCAATGATGTATGCCTCAAGCCCAAAGAATCGCTGTTTATTTCTGCCATGAGTTCATACAACCGTGCTATCCTAGCAACAAACCAAGATACTCAAAGATTTCCTACTACTATAAATTTTCTTATTAATTTTCTTTAACATCATATAAGTGAACACTCATACACTGGGCCATAGTGACCAGATATCATTTATTCTCCCATGATAAGACCTATTACAGCTTCTTTATTTCCTTCTAATATTGTTTTCTTCATTCATACCAAACTCAAAGTGTCTTATTTCTATTACAAATCCAACTTTCTTCCTAGAAAGTCAGAGTTAATCATGGACATCAAAGCTTCCACCTTATAACTTCACAAAATAAAAAAAGCAGGGTTAAACAGCACTTTCTCAGAAGAGAAAATGATTTTGGACTTTTCAGCTGGTAGTTTTTATTTCTTCTCTGGGGAAACTTTGGGTATTCACACAAGGACATCCAGAAGTAACGGCCTCAGTTGAGCCGCCAGCTTTAGGCTATTGCTGTACCCCTTTCACCTTGTGCCTCTCCACCTTGGAAGTCAGCAAGTCTGAAGAGAGCACCTGTCAGGCATTGCGTTCTAAGCAGCCTTACTAAAGTGGTTTGACATCTCTGAGTAACGTTCTAGGTGTTTCCCTGAGGATTTCATTCATAGTTTATGCGCCATCAGGTTATACGTTAAACACATTCCCTGGCTGAATCAGTTTTGTTGTCAGTCAACTGCACATGACCCATCACTGTGTCTGCTCACTGCTAAAGCTAGTTCTTCAAAGTGTTTCTTTGTGTACTTCCCTTCCTTGGTTTGACTGAGAAGATATCACCAACTCATTACTTAAGTAGGGACATTATAGCGGTCATTGCTTGTTTTCCTGAATATCTGTTTGATTTTGTTCTGCCTTCTGAACCCCTTTCATAATTCAATGTGAGCAAGAGCATCCTGTGTGACAATGTCCCCATTTAGGCCCCCAGGAGCAAACACTTGCAGTTGTCCTATCCATTTATCTCTACATTTCTTACATTATTGTAATTCCCCACTATTATTTTACCTGACAATGAGAGTAGAAAAGGCTTTAGGTAGTTGCAAATGCATATCCAGACCTCAGGGTTCCAAACAAAGCAAGGTTCTTTTGTGGCCATCAGATCCTGGATCTTATAGTTCCTCAATCCAATATTTTCTGCCTAAATATTCTTAGCACAAATCCTCTCAAAAATAAATATAGTTAAATCAAGTGCACTAAAATGTTCGTGAAGACGGGTGAAGGAATGAGTTGGCTGGTGGCAGGGGTTCTTTCTGTTTACCCTATGTTAGACAAACACCCACTTTTGCCTCATGTACATTCTGTTTCTCTCTCTCTTCTCCTTTCTGTTCTCACATTGTTTTCTACCACCTTTCTACTTCACCGTCCTGCCACCATAGAGCAAAGACTTGGGAACCTTTACCTTCCAGTCAATCAGGCCAGATGGAAAATAAACAAAGGAGAATCAAGTAAAGTGAAGCTTGCAGTTTGCACCACACAAGTCCTTCCAGGTGGTGTTTCCTTCATTAATTAAGTACTGGGACTTTGCTTATATTTCTACACAGTTAAACTATAAAGAAAATAAAAGCTGCTGTGCATTATTAATATTGAAATGTCTGAGCACTTCACAATCATGCAGGTAACATTTTGAAGCTCATTGGCAAGGCAACCATCAAGCAATGATCTAGCCTTTTTTTTTTTTTTTTTTTCATTAAAAATTGTGCTGTTGTTTGCTTTCCAGTTTTTCGTGGTTGACTTCCTTAATCTTGTTTTTTGCTGTCTGTCCACTAAGGCCTGTCCTCATCCTGTCTACCTTTCCAAATGGTCAATGCTCAGAAGAAACCTTGCTAAAGGCAGCTGATGGACAGGTGGAAAGATGTCAGTGACTAGGCTCTGCACATATGTACCCTGTCCATGTAGAACTGCTAGCACCCTTCTTTCCTACGGAAAAATGGTTTCACATTGGACACATGGGCCTAAACTCGTTGGGTTGGGATTTGACTGATTTCAGGTTTGGCTTTCTTTGTTTCGTCCCCTTTTCCCTTCCTTCCTCATTTTCCTTCATTCTATCTTTCTTTCTTCCTTTCTTTCTTTCTTTCTATCTTTCTTTCTATCTTTCTTTCTTTCCTTCCTTTCTTCTTTTTTCTTTCTTTCTTTCTCCTTCCTTCTTTCTTTCTTCTTTCCTTCTTTTTTTCTTCTTTCCTTTCTTCCTTCCTTCGCTCCCTCTCTCCTTCGCTCCCTTCTTTGCTCTCCTTTGCTCCCTCCCAGCTAGTCTTGCTGAATTACTGAGCTCTGGATTCACTGATCAACCCTGTCTCAAGAACAAGGTGAGAAGTACACATGCACCCGCACACATGCACATGCACATACATACACACACATACACACCCGTAAACATACATACACACACACCATAGATTAAAATATAGTATAGGCAGTTAATGAAGCTGAAACAGTGTTGCAAGATGAATGAGGAAACATTATTTGAAGTATAACAGCTAAATATGCCTCAACATGCTTCTTTGTTGTTATTTGTAGAAACACTGCCTAATTTTTATTAGAGTCAACAAAACTAAATATGTTAAAGCTAAGAAAAAGCACTAAAGATGCACAGCTATTCAAATAGAGATGAAAGCAGGAAAGTGAATTTTTTGTTGTTGTTTTTAACCTAGAAGGCTACCTACCCATATTTTCCCTAGGCTTAACACCTTCTGATGGCTGCCCATCAGTTGCATAATTGAGTTGGGTTTGAAGACTATATTAAGTAAGTTCCTGCAAGCCCTGATCCTTCCAGTGCTTCTTATTCTTCTTGTCATCTGCCCTGAAGGCCATCAAGGACTTTCAGTTCATTTCCCTTCCTGCCATTCCCCATGTCCGTGGAAGACACACTATTCAGATCTTTCACTAAGTTTTTGCTCTGCCTCTTGTGTCCTTTCCAGTTTACCATCCATCTTAGACATTGCCGGCTCACACTGTACTGGCCAGGAGTCTTCTTAATCCAACAACCCATATCCAGTGCCTTTCAACACCAGGGGTCTAATTCTGTGGCAGAGTTTAAAACATCAGAGTGAGCCATTGCTATGGACCAGTCTGCTACACTAAATATGGAGGGAAAGATTTGCTGAATAAACTTGCTATAGAGTAAAGCTCAGGACTCCTTAATGAGTGTGCTAGGAAGTCAGTGTTCTGTTTCCCTTGTAGAAGCCCATGAGCTGTCATGTGTTACTCATGCACCGTCTACCTGAAAGGCATCTGTTTCCCACATATATACAGTCAAAAGGCTCATGATGTAAAACAATGAAGAGATTCCATTTATAAAATCAAATTTTATGAAGGCAAATAAGCGAGTTCTCTGTTCTTACTGTTTCCAACAAAAGGAAAATAACAAGAATTTTCTGCTCCAACTTTAGAAATGGAAGCTCACAGTTGGAAAATGCTGTTTACCTTCCTCATAATTATCCATCCAGGACCTGCTTCTCCCAAAATGATACACTGAACAAATTGCACATAATACACACAAACATTCTGAAAAATGCTACATATTTGGAATGGAAACACATTTATGTCTCAGAGTGATGCCAACTAGTTCTATGCTGTTTTTGTTAAGCGTAATTGCAGTTCTTCACAAAGAGCCTGGAGAAGGGGAGCAAATGCTTGGCATATTTCTTTTGGTTTTTCAGCATGTGCGTAATTTATTTGTTTGCCACTGAGTAGCACTCTGTTTTTCCTGCTGTGCCCCATGGCAGCGTGATAGGTACTATGGTTTCTATTGCATTTTCTTGTACTGTCAGGATCCTGGATTTACAAAGTTGAAGTAACAGTTCTATCCACATTTTATGTAGTCCAAAATCGGCAATGTTTCATCTTCCCTCCTGTCCTCTTCAAACGGCGCCCAGTGGCCACTTGACATGAGGAAGTCTTCCTCTCACAGAGGTCAAGGATCCAGTGACTCACATAAGGGCAGGACCCTAGTGAAGGCTGCTCGGAAGTACATCTGCTCATGAAGGTGAGGGTAGTACAAAGCTTTGAGGATCGTCTTGATTCATATATTATAAAATAATTCTATGAATATGCATTAGTTACCTCTTTTGAACTTCCTTGAAACAAATTCTCATAAATAAACAAGGACTGCACCATACTAACTGACAGAGTCATTTAGACTAGATGTAGTGTGCTAATGGAGTGAAAAGAATAAAAATTTTCAAGGGCTTCAACCCTCAATTTTAATAAATTTCATGGAAATCGGATCAAGTCCTAATTGCTAATTCATCTGAAATTATTAAAAAGAGATTTCAATTACATACTACCATTGAATTTTGATGTAGCAAATTAAATTAGGATACTAGATTGTTTCTTTTCTTAAATTCAGACCTATCTAAAAACCTTTCCCTGCAAATTCTGAAAAAGAACTTTGTGTTCGGCTATGTTGCTATAAAAAAAAAAATCCAGCATTAATACGAAATAGTAGGTTAAATCTCTTAGTGAAGATTTTTAATGACATTTCAGTGTTCCTCTTATAATTACTCTTCATCTAAGATATCCCATAATGATGTTGGACACTCCTGGTTCGGGCTCACTGGCTTGCTTCATTAGCATGTCATTCCCATTCCACATCACAAGATTTAATTGTAATGCCGGATATGCACAGCTCTCCACAGAAGTCTAATCAAAGTGGATTCACTTGTATTATTAATATCAAAAATCAGTCCACTTGCTATTTTTATAAATAAAAGAATCCAGATACATAAATCAGCTGTCATTTATTAGCATGTTACTGGCATATCTGCCAGACATATGAGCAGCCCTATCACAGTTCCTTAGGATTGTTTTCATCAAGATTAAAACCCTTCTACATTAAATATACATACTAATTCCTCCATAAAGTAATCAGATTACAGAGCAGGTGACATTGTGTGCTGGAATTCAAATGATTTGCAGTAATGAGCTGGAAAGGTGTGCCTGGAGCCGGGCAGAGAAAAGGGAAGAGGAAAGACAAGAGGAGAAGGAAGGCTTTCCTTTAAATTCAGACTTACACAAATGATGTTTTATTGTTTTTGTTAACTTCTAGGTATTTATTTAATTTTGTTAATATGTAGAGGACATAGAGAAGCATCTTTGATCATTAGCAACTTACAATGTCAATCATTTACACTATCAAATGTTTCTGGCCAAATAGCTAATCTTGCCTTCTTTGTCCACAGACCTCCAGAACTTTGTCAAGTGGTATTCACCTCTCCATGTTGGTGGACATTTTCACTGCCAAGTCATAGTATTTTAGTTTCTTGCAGAGCAGATATATGCTTTCCTGTTTCGGATTTTTCACTCCTAATGAGAATTCAGCAAAATGTACATAACACAGATACTCTCAGATTCATGACATCAATTGTAGCATACTACTTTGAAGCTGAAATAAAACAACGCCAGGTTGACCAGAACCAGAACTTTATGCTGAACAATACAGGCAAAGTGCAAGTTTAAGACCCCAAAAGGTTCTTGATGGAAATGTAAGGCTGTGCAGGAAAATAAACTGACTTTCCACTTCTTTCCAAGACATCTTTCTTTACAAAGAGGAATCTCAGTATTAATTTTTACACACACTTAAGTATCTTACACACACCCACAATTGACAAATTATTTGGAAGGAAATTCAGCACTTGGTGAGAGTTTCTTGGATTTTTGAAACATACTCAGTCCCCATAAAATCTGGGATTGTTGCCTATAGGTGTCATAGTTTTAAATTTCTAATAATGAGCAATTTTATTGCATAGTAACAAAACTTTGACCTATAATTATCATTGCCAAATGTTAATAGGATTTTTTTCTATATTACCTATATAATGTTGTTTCTTTTTATGATTAGTATTGTTAGCTAAATTATTTCTGAGCATATATTGTACCCCCTGACAGATATATTGTGTGGATGAAGTGACACTGTACACATAAAGGAACATTTTTAGGTGTAAAGATCTTCAATAGTAATATCGTGATCAGCATAATAGCATCCTGTTCCCCATTGTATATAAATATCAATTCTGACCATTGAAACACAGCCTTTTGCAGTGTTGTGATATTAAATTGGACATCTTTCAAATAATCCAGCTAAATATCTAGCCAATTAAAATCCTTACTACATTGCTAACAAGAATCATATATACTAATATGCCTCTGCACGACACATTTGGAGCTCCAATTTATTATTCAATAAGAATGCATTTGACCTCTGCATGTTGATGATTTTTTTTCCCAGAGACTATATTCTGCAGCCAGGCTAATCTTAACTGTGTACAGTTCATTTGGAATAATTTCTCATCTAATTCCTTTAACTGTTTGGAGGTAGAAAGCAGGCCCATCCTTTGTGGAATAAGAAGCAAACAGCCGTTTCGTTGTATGATAAGCAAATAGAATGGCTAACAGCTAATGTGCTGATTCAATAACCATTTCTATATTATCCTTTTAACTTACGGACATCCTGTGCATACTTTAAATAGTTCCTTCTGAGATTCTGATGTTACTCAGCAAAGCAATAGGAAAAGAAAATCAAGAAACAATTTCCATATTAAGTTTAAAAGTAGATTATTTTTCTGATTATCTATCAGGGAGGCAAGGTTTAAGAGTGCTTTTGTTAATGGTGATTATGGGAACATTATAAGACATGTCAAAAACTTAGCATGCGAGGAGGAATGGGCATGAAAGCAGAAACAGGGCAGTGCCTTGCATGCCCATCCTACATTTATGTCTGAAAGCAAAACATGAGCCCTACCGATTAAAGTCCAGCAACCTATCCACCACAGAAAACATATGTGGTTCATAGTCCTTCATTCCTGTGCTTTCCTTGACTTAACTCGGCATTTGCAATGGTGATCAGGAGGAGTAGTATCATCTGCTCTTGCCACTTCCACAACTCTTTCATCGTGTTTAAAAGATTAATTGCCAATATATGTCTATCTCCCTTAAAATACTAGATATGAAGTTTGTTTGGCATCTGAAAAGATACTGATAGCATCCTACACATTTAAAACCAGTATATTTTTGAAGAAGAAATAAAGAGGAAAGGTGAGCAGCATCTCTGGAAACAGGAACTGTTGCGTTTTTTGTTTTGTTTTGTTTTGGTTTGGTTTGTTTGTTTTTGTTTTTGTTTTTTACTGAGGTTTGCTACTGTGTGGTGATACTTTGTTTGCCCTCTAACAAATAAAGCTTACTGGAGATCCGAGGGCAGAGCTAGCCACTAGTTAACCATAGAGGCCCAGCCATGGTGGCACACACGTTTAATCCCAGCACTTAGGAGGAGGAAACAGGAAGTGATATGGCTGGGCGGAGAGGAAATGATAAGGTAGGGTGGAGACAGGAGCTCAGCACCTTCTCAGGCTGAGGAGCTGGTGAAGTAAGAAGTGCTTGTGGCTTCTTCCTTTGTCTCGCTGATCTTTCAGCATTTACCCTGATATCTGACTCTGGGTTTTTATTGTTAAGACGAATCAGAATTCATACAGGCTGACAGTAAGAATGTACCGGAAGTCCTTGTCTTCTAAGTAGCACCATTTCAGAGTGTACATTTGCCCTCTTTTGAACATTTTCAAAACAACTGAAAGAACTGAGGAGAATTAATTTCTGAGCCACCTGAACACACAAGCATTGATGAGTCCTGGGCCTGCTCCCTGACTCTTCATTGTGGAGCACATGCGTCCTAGGTGGCCCTACCTGCATAGGAAAGACTCTCAGTGTGTACCACTGTAATCAAATGACAAGTTGTGAAGCTAAATATGTAGCAAAGGCATTTGCAAAGCCCATATGTAGGCATCTGGGAAATGAACTCACTTCTGAAGACTACCGACAGGGATTTCCGTGGAAGAAATGCCAGCAGGCCGTGTGCACTCGGAAGAACTGTGGAGGCTACTAAATTCTGCTGTGGAAATAAAAGTGCTTAAGAGAAAACTAGGTTTAGGTAGATCATTCAAACCATGGAATTTTGTCACAGAAGAGTCCTGGAAAAACCCAAATGAGACAATCATAGCATAATAATGGCAAAATTAAATCTCTCTTGACATTCACACCCAAGGTCTCAGTCTTTTGCAATATTAAAATAATAAAATTTTGTTTCCTACAGGAGACATTTCTCTGAAGACATTTGCTTTCAACACATTATTTTTGTTAAAATCTCATTTGGAGTGTGGAGTTTTTAAATCTGTAGAGTCAATACAGAAAAGTTCCAAGGCTCGTTTCCATGTTCTGTAGTGTAGAATAGGAGATGCCTCAAGATTCCCAAAGCTCTTCAAGCAAAAACTATTGAAACAAGTGTTTCTAGGCTTAAAAAATGGCTTTTTAAATTAAAATCTCATAACTCAACACTGACTATGTGCTTCTATCTGAGGTGCCCATGTTTGATTCGTGTTGATTCCATTGTGATGCTTTTATTGTTCTGGGAGAAACGTGCCATTTTCATACAACTTTTCTGTGTTCCACTAATCACTACTTTATCATAAGGTAATTCACCTACAGAAAAAAGTCATTTGGCTGGTCATTCACCTCTGTTTAGGTAGACTACTGCTCATCCCTTTCAGTATTTATTGATTTAATTAAATATCCATCTCTTTTTGGGATATTCTCTTCAAATACTTCCAACACTGACTATGTCCTATAAGTAACATATGATTTAATTTGGGGTGCCTTGAAAATAGTTAAGAGTTGAAAAGCATGTTCTTAAAAATACTTAGTTATTTTATTAACATTCTAATAAAACTATGTTTGGAATGCTCTCTCTAGATATGTTAGTCCTTCATAGTTCTTTGAATTTCATAAATCCTAGTTCCATTGGGATACTGATCATTTTCAAGAGTTGCTTAAGTTTTTGTGGGGAAGGCACCTGGACGTTGTTTCCACCCTGTTACATCAGGCTTTGGAGAATAATAGAGTGCTTCATCAGTAAATCTGTATTGTTGTCCACACTGGGGTCCATTCCTTATCAGCTCATGTTCTTCTGCTTGAGAACAAAGCTTATCAGATCTCCAGGGAATCTAAGACAAAATAGACACAGACTCCAGCATATTTCAGTCCCTTTCCCTTCCCACATATGTCAAGCCATACTGCTCCTGGGTTTCTAGCACCTGCATGTGGTGTTGACCCTGAGCTTTACCCAGGTCTTCTGTGCAGAATATTTGTAACTCTGAGCCTCCTGTTGGATAATAGTGAAGAAATTTTTGTTTCAGAGATGATGATGCTAAGAAATGATGAAACTGGAGTGGAGGGTGATTGTCAAAATGCACTGTAAAAAATCTGAAAGAATTAACAAAGATGATGTTTTGGACAAGGAAATAATCAAAACATGTTTAAAAACATGAAAAAATAATCACTTGGAAACCAGAAAGGTTCTTCAATAACCAGCTATCCTCTAACTAAATCTGATTTCTAAATTTCAAACATTATGTTTATTACAAGTTTTTGCTAAACTGACAAATGTTAAAACATTCATTCCAAGTAAGATTAGAGTGTTAATAGAGACTAATTTTGTAGGGAATGACTTATATTCTCCAAATACTTGTGGCTCCATGCATTATCCCACTAGTACCTGCATTGGAAAGTAATGGGTCGTTGGCTTGTCATCCTGTCTTTCTCTATTGTCCCACAACTATGTCCCATCTGGGTAACCAGAAGACAATGTTCAGTGTGAACTAATGAGCTTCCCTTGTTCGTGACAGGTTTTTCTGTGCCTCTGCCATGAATAGACTTCAGATCAGGAGTTCTAGTGCCAGGAGAAAGGAATGTTCCCCTTGATATCCTCACTACTGCTCTGCCCCTTGGGTTTTCAGTTACTACAGGGCTTGGAAGATGATCAGTTCTGTTCAGGGTGGAGGAAAGTGGACCCAAATTCTCACCCACATTGTCATCAGAACCCCAGAAGTAGCAATCCATAATCCCACATTTAAAGAAGCATCCTCTTTGAAAGTTTCATCTACTTCTGACTCTAAAACCTTTTCTCAAAAAGGAACAAAGTAGGCTAGAAGGTGTTTGTGGTGTAATGCCTATGCATAACCCTCTTTGTACATGGCATTCAAGACTCAGAAAAACTTATCCTTTCCAAAAGCAACCAAAAATGGCCCCTTCCAGGAAAACAGAATATTCAGACAGGAAATAGTTATGCTTGGGGTGGGATGTTTCATTGTAGCTAGAGGTTTCCTGCCTGGCCCACAGTCAGGACAAATCTCTCTCATCTGCCAGTCCCACAGCTGCTCAGACCCAACCAAGTAAACACAGAGACTTATATTGCTTACAAACTGTATGGCCATGGCAGGCTTCTTGTTATCTGTTCTTATATCTTAAATTAACACATTTCTATAAATCTATACCTTGCCACGTGGCTCGTGGCTTACCAGCATCTTCACATGCCGCTTGTCATGGCGGCAGCTGGCAGTGTCTCTCCCTCTCAGCCTTCCACTTCCCAGTATTCTCCTCTCTCCTTGTCCCACTTATACTTCCTGCCTGGCCACTGGCCAATCAGTGTTTTATTTATATAGAGTGATATCCACAGCACTTCATATCTTAGCAATGAAATACTGTTTAAGTATTATAGTCCTATGAAGTCCAAGATCTCCCATACCACAAAGGGCCTTTGATCTAGAAAAATGATAGGACATGTCCATCCAAACTATTTGCAGTATGAACACAAGTGTTATGAGCTATAATAAAATATTCTTTTTTTTTGTTGTTTTTTTGAGACAGGGTTTCTCTGTGTAGCTTTGGTGCCTGTCCTGGATCTCATTTTGTAGACCAAGCTTGCCTCAAACTCACAGAGATCCACCTGGATCTGCCTCCCAAGTGCTGGGATTAAAGGCATGGGCCACCACCTTCCAGTTTAATAAAATATTTCTAATAGCCCATGGCTTAGGTAAAAAATGTAAACTCTCTCCTAGAGCCAGAGAATGTAGCGAAAACAGTCATCCACTATTAGTCTTTCCCTCTCTTTAAATTATCTTATTTTGTTTTATTCCTAATGTATTTTAATGGGGGACTTTTCCATTTAATAATTTTTTGTTTATAGTTCTCATCCTTCACCTTTAATTCTATATACTAAGTGGTCAAACACAGGAAAAAAAATCTACAAATTTAAGATATGATAAAGGTAGCCTTTCAAAACATCATTGAAAAGATAGATTATTCAATAAAGGACATTGAGACAACTGGCTGGTCATTTGGAAAAAGATGTGAGTGAAGCTTTATTTCACTCCTTATTCAAAATGAATCTTAGTTGGCTCCAAAATTTGAGCATAAGAATGAAATAATTAAAGGCCTGGAATAAGCTTGGAGAGTATTACACACAAAAAATGGCTACGGTGTATAAGCAATATAAAACTAAGAAGCTATAGATAATGTGTTGATAGACTGAAACAAACAAAAATTTTAAAATATCTTCTTAAACAGAAGCATTTTATGTAAATTTCTTATGAAAAGAACAAAAGACTGAAAAAATATTTGTAATTCACAGAGTAATAAAAGTAACATGTTTGTGTAAATACATATAAATATAGGTAGATGTGTGTGTGTGTGTGTGTGTGTGTGTGTGTGTGTGTGTGTGCCTTAACCAACATTCTACTGCTCTTCAGAGACACCATGACCATGGTAACTTTTATAAAGAAAAACATTTAATTGGGGCTGGCTCACAGTTTCAGAGGTTGAGTCCATAATCGTCATGGTGGGAAGTATGGTGGTGTGAAGGCCAACATGGTGCTGGAAAAAGAGCTGAGAGTTCTACATCTGAATCTGTGGGCAGCAGGAAGAAGGCACTGGGCCTGACTTGAGGATTTCAACTCCCAAGCCTATACCCAGTGACACACTTCCTCCAACAAGGCCACACCTACTCCAACAAAGTCACACCTCTTAATCCCTGTAAAGTAGTTCCACTCCAAATTTATGAAGTCTATGAGGGCCATTCTTATGTAAACCACCACCGTGTGTGTGTGTGTGTGTGTGTGTGTGTGTGTGTGTCTGTGTATGTGTGTCTGTGTGAGAACAAGACAAAGACAGAGAGAGAGAGAGAGAGAGAGAGAGAGAGAGAGAGAGAGAGAGAGAGAGAGAGAGCAACCTATGAGGTAATCGTGTTGAATAGCTATTTAAGAAAAAAGTTCAAGTGGGTTAAAAAGAATGAAAAAGCATGGCTTTTACTAACCAAGAGTAATGAAGAAAATCAAGTTAGTGTGATGTGAAAAGCTATTTTCTTTAATAACTTTGGCAAGAAAAATTTTAAGTTTGGTTAAGCCTTCAACATAGGTGTGTTAAAGAAAAGACAATACACAATAGAAGAAGTAAAATGTATCCAGATTTCTCACAAGATAGCAAAAACAGACCCACTACAAGAATTCTTCACAAAGATACACTTGGAAAATAATTCAGTCATATGCATGCATGTGATATTTGCAGGCTCTCACAGTGAATAAAACATTTGGAAATGCTCTTTATGAACTTGAATCAGAAAATTATAGAAAACCCATGAGGCAGAATATTTCTCAGGATTCACAGAATTATTACCCACTTTTCTGCATGGTGGATCTGTGGTCCCTCAAGAGTCCTGCCATGTTAGACCTGCTCTTTGGCTTTTCTGATTAGAAATTATGAAGAAAATGGGCCACTACTGATGGAAGCCAGGAGCCTGCATATAAAAACAAATGAGAAGAAAATACCCTAGTATGAGTCTTCATATCAACCAACAAGTGAAGGTTATGAACAAAGGAAGAGTTAGCTTTAAATTATTTCTGTTTGCTCCATCCTTTTATTTGGATAACTTTAGATTGGACCATTTGGTAACTTCTTAATGGCAAGAAATCGAATTGTACTAAGGAAGTAAAAACTTATAGATCTGAGTCTTCATTATCAATGAGATATTTTAGACTCTGTATGTGTCAGGGATGTGATCAAGAGTAGCGTTTGGCCTAGTAATCAAATACTGGTACCACCTTGCAAGACCACTGTCACTGTCTCCCAATGACTAAGCAGAAATATTACACAAAACACTGATACTTTCATATCAGGAGACTTTCATATGACTATGATTTTCAATTGAACATATGATGTGGACATTTGCTGTTAAAACATTAAAGTTGCCGGGTGGTTGTGGCACACGCCTTTAATCCCAGCACTTGGGAGGCAGAGGCAGGCGGATCTCTGAGTACAAGGCCAGCCTGGTCTACAGAGTGAGTTCCAGGACAGGCTGCAAAGCTACACAGAGAAACCCTGTCTCAAAAAAACAAAACAAACAAAAAAAAAAAAAAAACGGAAAAAAAAAGAAAAAAACAAAAACACTGAAGTCAAGGTTAAATCACTCATCAATTTTCCTGTCAACCAGAGCATAGTGGGCGTTAATCTAGAGTATGAGTGTATTGAAAATGGAATATATTAGAATTACTTAGTATGGTAACAAATTTATAGCAGGAATCAAGCATAAAATAAATAAACAAAATAAATGGGAAAAGTAAAAATAAACGCAAAGGTGTATTTCAAGTACTCCTTCTTCCAGTATATTGTTTAAATGTGGCAAAGCTATAAATTGTTAACTTCTAGTTTTCAACTCCTTTAGAATCTGGAAAAAGAAACGTAAGGACCTCAGTGTACTTTCATTTATGTGAGTTTTATCTACAGCACTTAACATAAGAATTCAGAAGCAGAACCATATAAAACATTTATGATTCAAGTTTGTAGCTTGAGTTTTCCTGCCTGGCCCACAGTCAGGACAAATCTCTCTTACCCGCCAGTCCCACATCCGCTCAGACCCAACCAAGTAAACTCAGAGACTTAGATTGCTTACAAACTGTATGGCCATAGAAGGCTTCTTACTAACTATTTTTATATCTTAAATTAGCTCATTTCTATTAATCTATAAGTTGCCACATGGCTTGTGGCTTACCGGTATCTTAACATGCTGCTTGTCATCATGGTGGCTGCCAGTGTCTCTCTCACTCAGCCTTCCACTTCCCAGAATTCTCTTCTCTGCTTGTCCCGCCTATACTTCCTGCCTGACTACTGGCCAATCAGCATTTTATTTATACAAAGCAATATCCACAGCACAAGTTCACTTCAAATAGTACTTATATTTCATGTAATTAATAAACATTTATCTTTGGAACAAATTTTGGCTATACATACCAGACTGACCCTTGAACCAATCCTCCTGCCTGAACCTCCTAAGTGGTGGTGGATTTACAAGACTTTGCTGAGCATAATGAACATTATTTTTAATGAAAAACAAAACAAAATAATCTGCTTTCCAAAAGGTGAGAATGGTGTCATTTCACATTTTCCAAACTCATATTTTTTAATTGGAACATATAGTTGCTCATATTTATAGGGTACCATATACTCCTTTAATACATGTGTACATTGTCCAGCATTCAATTATCTCTTAAATAATTTCTTCAAATCAAGTATCTCTTAAAATATTTATTATGTTTTTGGAAAAGATATTTCTTCTGATACTTTGTTTTTCAGACATAATTTCACACAGCCCAGGCTTCCCTTGAGCTCACTATGAAGCCAAGAATGACTCTAGGCTTCTGACCCCCTGCCTTTGCCCCACAAGTGCAGCAATTGCAAGAATACAACACCATGACAAGTTTTATTTGGGCTGGGGGTTAAACTCAGAGATTTGTGCAGAGTCATGAAACACTCTCCCAACTAGGCTATCCCCCTAGCCATTTCTTCTGACTCTTAAACTATATGACATAAGTTACTGACATCTACAGTCACCCTATTGTGCAATCTAACATCAGAAATTATTTCTTCTATTATGCTGGAATTTCACTTTGTCTGGAAACTGTTCTTTAGAGTAAAAATGATGTTCCCTAAGAAGATAGCTATTTGAAACTCAACAGTAACACAAATGGCCTTTTTTCAAGGTCACTATCATAATGCAACACATAGAGATAGGGCATTTTGCATATCTCCCATGTTGTTACATGAAATGTTAAAAAGTAATCCATTTGAGGATTAATTTTATAGAACTTATAACTTAATTGAACAAGATTAGTGGTTGTTACTCTTCCTTCAAGGTCATTGTTAAGTGAAGATGGCTTTTAGTTTTATATATTTGGAGTGCTTGGTGGCAAAAATACGGACTGCTGGTGTCCTGACCTGGAAGTGGGCTAAGGCACTATTCTCCATCATTGGTGCATCTGCACCGTAAGCACAAATGTGAGCACCACACAAAAGACAAAAAGAAGTTTGTACTACTTTGGTGATGGGTGATACAGATGATTGACTGACAGATGGGATCACCTAGGCAGCAAACCTCTGGGGACATATGTGAGGGAGTTCTTAAACTGAGTCAGTTGAGATGGGAAGACCCATTCTAAAGGTATGTGTGGTCTATTCCTTAGCTTGAGGTCCCCGACTGAATAAAAAGATGAGGAGACTTTGTAGCACCGTTTATCTCATGCTTCCTGACTGCAGATGTAAGGTGCTGAACCAGCCATGTCTGCTCCTGCCACCATGGCCTCCTTGTCATGAGGGACTGTGTTCTTAAAACGTGTATAAAGTAAACCCTTCTGTCTTTAAACGGCTTTTGTGAAGTATTTTGTCACAGAAACAAGAAAGGTAACAAATAAAATTATAAAACAAGAAAGGTAACAAATAAAATTATAAAACATTTCAAAACCCTACATGAGCTTTAAAAGGGAATCCAAAACTGCATGGGCTATAACGCATTTGTAATAATAAATACAGAGGATGAGTGATAGGAAGTCTTGTCTTAATGATTTGTTGATTTGCAAGCAAAGGTCTGTCCTGAAATCTAGAAGTGAGCAGAGTCTGCATTTGTTCAGCTGTGGTTTTAGTTCAGACCTTTAGAGTCAAAGCTGTCTGGATTTGAATGTCTTTCTTCTATGAACTTAATTTTGTTGCCAATATTCACTCAACATATGATTATTACTATACAACATGAACACTTGCACATGCATTCACATGCATGCACACCAGTAGCTATTGCATATATGGGAGTAGCCAGTGTCAATTATCTCTTTCCCCTATCCAGTGAAGCATGTGGCTCTCAAAAATCCCATTGTTTCCCTTCTTGGTTATTATTATTATTTTGGTATTTTTTGGTAATGTTTGGTCTGATATTGTTTCATGTTGTGCTATTAATCTCCATGCACTAGATCATTCTTATCAGCACAAAAACCTCTGTAGACGAATTTCGAAACAGTTTTATTAAATAAGAAACACAGAGCCAAATACAGAGGTAATAGCTAAAGAGATCAGAGAACTATCAAAGAGCCATGACTAACCTTATCTTACCACCACGCCACTGTTGCTTCCCCACAGAGCATTTCTTCCTGCTTGACCTATGCTTTTATTGCCTTCCTTTTCTGCCTTCTCATTGGCTTTAAGCCCAGCCACATGACTTCCTCATCACTGCCTGCCTATACAGACCTCCAGGTCTCTATGGGTGGTACTGGGATTAAAGGCTCATGTCACCAAGCTTGGCTGTGTCCTTGACCACACAGAGACTCTACCTGCCATGTGATCGGGTTAAGGGCATGTGCTACTACCACCTGACTTCTGTTCCTGGCTCCCTATGTGACCTCGCTATGTGACCTCTGAACTCCAGGCAAACTTTATTTATTAACATACAAATAAAATCACATTTCAGCACAATTAAAATATCACCACAATCCTCTTCCATTTTCTGTATTTTAAAAAAAGAAATCAGGCTTTGCATGCAACTCAGTGGCAGACTGCTTGTTTGAATGTATGAATTCCTGGGTATTATTTCTAGTTCCACGCAAAAAGAAAAGAAATAAATAATTAAGTAGACAATACAATAAAGACAATGAGAAAAAGAAGGGAAGGGAGAGGAGAAAAGAAAAGAAACCAAGGAAAACTTTGCCTTATCACTTTCCTGACACTTTGTGTGCAATGAGAGTTTCTCATTCTGGAGACGATTGAGTTTAGTCTGATGTGTTATCCCTTTCATCATCCTACAAAAGTCATAGTCAATGAACTCTAGACTCATTCTTTCTGGGTTCCCAAACCACTCAAGAGTATGGAAAGCCTTAATATGATCTATTGAAAACTATGCTCTCTTGTGGGATTCCTCCTTGCCCACTGGAGACATCTTCCCACTGTTTCTCACATGCTTTTTTATTTGCTGACCTGACCTCTACATTCAAGGAACCTCAAGCTTATGGACTTTCTTCTTTCTCTATCTTGCCTCTTAGGTGATCAGAGGCACTGCCAGGTTGATGAGCTCCTCTTTAATATTTCTTTTTTTTTATTTCACAGACAAATTAATTAATTTTTTTCTTTTTTAAAATAAGAAAAATTTTTCATTCATTTTTACACACCAATCAAAGATCCCCCTCTTGCCTGCTCCCACTCCCCCCAGCCTCTCCTCCGAAACCACCCCCCTCTCCCACCCACCTGCCATGGGGAGGCACATCCAGAAGAGGCATGTCCAAGTCCTTCCCCCTGCCTCAAGGCTAAACAAGGTGTTCTATCACAGGTAGTAGGCTCCAAAAAGCCTGCCCATGCACCAGGGATATATTCTGATCCTATTACCAGGGGGGCCCCCCCAAGCAGATCAAGCTACACAACTGTCTTGCCTTGCAGAGGACCTAGTCCATTCCCATGCAGGCTCCACAGGCATTGACCAAAATTTCATGAGTTCCCACTAGTTTGGTTTGGTCATCTCTGCAGATTTCCCCATCATGATCCTGCACTTGTTCACAGAATCCCTCTTCTCTCTCTTCGACTGGACTCCTGGAGCTTAACCTAGTGTTTGGCTGTGGATCTCTGCATCTACTTCCATCAGTCACTGGAGAAAAGCTCTGTGATGACACTTAGGGTATTCACCAATCTGATCCCTTTGGCAAGCCAGTTCAGTTCAGGCACCCTCTCCACTATTTCTAGTAGTCCAAGCTGCGATCATCCTTGGGGATTCCTGGCAACTTCCCTAGCACAGGGTTTCTCCCTATCCCCATGATATCTCCCTCTATCATGGTATCTCTTTCTTTACTTTCCCACTCCATCCCTGTTCCAGCTCAACCATCCCATTCCCTTATGTTCTCATCCCATATCCCCTGCCCTCCATTGCCCATCTCTTATCCCCAGTTTACTCATGGAGATCTCATCTATTCCATCTTACACCTGTCAGAATGGCTAAGATCAAAAGCACTGCAGACAGCTTATGTTGGAGAGGATGTGAAGCAAGGTAAACAGTCCTCCACTGTTGGTGGGAGTGCGAACTTGTACAGCCACTTTGGAAATCAGTATGGTGGTTTCTCAGAAAATTGGGAATCAATCTTCCTCAAGACCCAGCTGTATCACTCTTGGGCATATACCCAAGGAATATTCAATCATGCCATAGGGACACATGCTCAACTATGCTCATAGCAGCATTATTTGTAATAGTCAGAATCTGGAAACAACCTAGATGCCCCTCAACTGAAGAATGGATTAAGAAAATGTGGTACATATACACAATGGAGAAAAACAATGACATCATGAAATTTGCAGGCAAATGGATGGAACTAGAAAATATCATCCTGAGTGAGGTAACCCGGACTCTGAAGGACAAACATGGCATGTACCCACTCATAAGTGGATACTAGATGTAAAGCGAAGGATAACCAAACAACAATCCAAAACTCCAGAGAAGCTAGCTAACAAGAAAGACCCAAAGAAGGACGAATGGATTGCCCTGGGAAATAAATGAGATGTCTTCAAAATTTCTACCCAGCATTGCTCCCAACCACTGTTCATATGTTTTAAACAACCTTTATGGCAATACTATTTATTTGAATCTGGATTACTTAGAATTTTTAATATACAACTTACAAAAAATTAATTTTTATTTCTCTCCAATTTATTTTCTCCCTCTCTGCATTACAGAACTCTGAACTTAGCTGTAACTGGGCAGTGGTAGCACACTCCTTTAATTCTAGCATTTGGGAGGCAAAGACAGGCAGATCTCTAAGTTTGACTCCAGAGTGAGTTCCTGGACAGCTAGGGCTATGCAGAGAAATCCTGCCTGGGGGATAGGGGGAAGACCTCAAGTGAACTGTCACTCCTCCCCTAGGGTCCAGATGTTCCATGTTTTTAAAATTTTAAGTATTCAGAATCTCCTTGTTTCTCACTGATTGTGTGTTGTACTGTGAGTTATTGCACATATTCACAATGTGTCTTGTAGAAGTTTGATATGTCACATGTCGTTAGAAGATGCAGCCTGGTTGTGCCTCGGTTCCTTTAGGTTATAATTCAAGGGATGGTTGATGCTGGCATTGGACTAATGTTACAAAGGAGGTGCTTTCCAGAGTCCTGTTCTCAAAAATTAACTTACTGTGTCATCATATTTTTCCATCCATAAGAAGCAAAACAGAATACTGTAAGGAGCTTCTAACATTCCTTGCAATGTTTTTCGTTTCTTATATACACATAAGTGATACTACTACAAAGCAATCTTCACAGCCATTGCCTCAGCATTCCTACTTATCCTGGGCAAACCACTCTCATAACAAAGTGGCTTCACTCTCTATTAAGCACAGTGAAAGCACTGACAAGCCATGAAATCTTCTAGAACTAATAAATGACACCATGCATGCCTCTGTTCTCATTCAGCACCACACTACCAGTTGTTGGTCTTTCAAATCCTCGAAGTGCTCTGTTCATCATATCTAATGATTCCCCTCCAAAGGATTGTCTCAACATTGATGTCTCACATTTTGTCTTAGAGACATTAAGCTTCAAACTATACAAATAACCTCACATAGATTTTTTTTGGGGGGGGATCAATCTTTTTAAAAAAAAGTCTTTCCAAGTATTAAAGTGCTGACTTGTTTCTTTGTTCTTTCAGTGCTGGTAGACGAATGATAAATCTATTTTGGTTTTCACACCTTTCCATTGATAAGGGTAGGTATTAAAGTACATGCACAATGGATGTAGAAAACGAGAGAGGGCTAGTCATGTGGAAGCCCTGTTTACTTCTCCATGTTTAACACATGGGAGGTAAACATTTGCTTGTCATGCAATGGCTTTTCCTGAGTCTGAGCTGCTTGTTTAGCCTCTCACTGCAAAGCCTGAGAGACTTTTATTTTTGCTGCTTCTGAAAGAACAAACATCTTGAATTTTGGTGAGACATCAACACACTGATAACATTTTTTTCTCTCTTTAAGTAATAAACTGATTTTTTTAGACATTCAGCTGTCATTGGAATGCTATCTTATAATTTAAGAGATGTGTAGCTTTTTAGACATCAGAATCAAATATATCATGCTTATTCCTTTTTTGAAATGTGCTTTTCGATGTACCTTACAACAATAATCATAACAAACTTATTCTTGATGATGACTCTTTGGAATTGTGTGGCAGTGCTGTACAAGAGCTTTGGATTACAACCAGTAGAGAAACTAATTTTCCTAATACTTCTAATATGTCACTTGAGTGAAACTTCTTGCCTTTTCTCTATCTATTCACAAACAGGTGTCAGTAAAAAAACAAGTCACCAGATCAACACAAAGAGCTTGCTTTAATCACTAGAGGAGTTTCACAAAAGGAACACCAATGACTGCCCTGGCATGGACTTTAATTACACCACACATTCAGAACCTAGCAGCAGAAAGCACAGAAGGGATGTTCCTAGATGTCTATCACACCCATTGCCCCATAAATGAAATCAAGATTGAAACTCCATACACCAGATTAAGTACCATGTGCCATTAGGTAAACCCTTGCTAAAGGGCTTTTATAATGCTTCAGTGTCTACACTTATACATGGAGGGCAAACATGGCAGATACTCATAGGATTATTTAAAAAAGAATGCTTCTAACTGATAAACCTGACCCCTGGAGAAAAACTGTATACAGATTGTGATCTGTAATCATGGTGGAATCCAGCAGCAAGGTCTCATGGACTAATTTTTATAGCGAAGCTCCTAGAGCAAAGCTCCATCAAACAATATATTGCCTATTTATTTTGTGAAATAGAGATCTCTGACTCTGAGGGAAACTCCTGGAGTGGTGATGAAAAAGCAGTGAATGTGCCAAGGCCAGGCTGCCTCAAGAGAATAAGAATAAGAATAGAATCCCTTTAAAAAAAATATCTTCTTTATGGTAAATCTATTTGATTTTGCTATCAACGTGGGTTATTGTTTTCTGAGTGCAATGAAAACTAATTCTGAAAACCTATACTTAGTATCTGAGAGAATGTTCAGACCAAAAAAGATAAAGAATATTTCTCCCTCTTATTCCTTTTTAATTGTATGGAAGATATGCATAGACGGTTTACAATGACTGAGAGGAGCGATGTGTGCAAAGAAAATCCCTGTCAAGTGCTCTGTGTATTGCTATTGCCCATGGCCATGGACGACAGTCTAGAGATAAAGGTGGGGGAAATCCTAAAACCCATCAATCCCAGAAGTCTCTTGGTCAGCAGTACCCAAGGGCAAAATAACATGCAGCTCTGGTGGATAGAGAGGGAGACTACCTTGCAAATTTAGGGTCCAATTCTCTTGGCCTCTCTCTAGTTAAAAACTAAGCATTTTTTTTCCAACATAGCTTCCAATTGCAAAGCCTGTTGAAAACTCATTATCTTCAAATAGGATTACATTCCGTTAATATGAGAACATGCATATTACAATATCTGGTAAAAATCAAAAGTTCCAATTTGCTCACTACATGTAAATCCAATTCAAAATATTTCCATAACATATATCTGCTGGATGTTACCCTATTTGTGTGTCACTCTGGAATGGATTAACTCCATGACAGGCTAGGCTCAGTTTTTCTGCATTTGGTGTTTTTAAACAGTTTATATTTGTTATCATATCAAAGACAGGCTTGCAGTTTTCAAAAGGAAGAAGAGAACACAGCGCCCAAGGCTCCGCCAGCATTACATTTCTTATTCCATTTTATCTTTCTTGGTTTTGACTAATGTCAGTAACAGCTACTGGTAATAAACTGCTTGTTACAGCCTGCTGTTGCCTTGAAGCCTGGCTTTGATACATTGTCAGCCAATCGGAAGCATTTCCTGATTACATTTCCAAATTGCTTGTTTATTGATCGAGAGTTAATAAAGCAAAAGACAACTTTACGGCTGAAATTAAATGAAAGTTTCCTTTGATGTTCAAATTATCCAATCAACCAACAGGCAGTGAAATGTAAGCATTTGAAAGTTTTATCTGTAAAGGGGGGTAAAATGCATGAGATAAATGGATGTTAGTACTGACACGGTAGCTAAGTGCTAATGAAAAATATGTGCAACTTAGCATACTGTGATTTCATTTAATTCCCAGGCAAAGGAAATCATGTTTTGTTCTATCTATCCTATTCCTCACATGTGAGCAAGAAAAAGTATTTATGGATATTGGTCATTTGGATGATCCTAATTTCTAAATATCAGATTTATATTCCAGGGAAATATCAGTACCTCATTTGTCAAAATGGTTCTACTGTTAAAAAAAAAATAGAATCATTTTCTGATTTTACTTTCTTTATTTTATTTTTATGTAAAATGTGTATTTGTGTGTGTAGTCGGGTGTGCCTGCCATGGCTTTCTGTTCAAGTCAGGCGACCTGTGGGAGTAGGTCCTCCCCTTTCTCCTCGTGGGTCCTAGGATGGAACTCTGGTCGTCAAGCTTGGTTCAAACACCTTTCCGCTCTGAGTTATCCCTACAGCCTTGTATTTCCTAACTTTCAATGTAATAAGCATACATTATACTTAAAATGGAAGAAAGCCATTGTTTTGGAATTAAATTTTCCAATAATACTACTAATAACAAAACAACAACAACAAAAGGCTTAGCTTTTTGTTGATACTAAAATTGCAAAAAGTTTATTTTGGGGTCAGGTTATCTTAGAAACCCCCATATCTTATCTAGATGTCTGAATTTGTATGCCAAATACCGGACATGTGCACACGGCTTGTTTAATTTTTGTTGTTATTGTTGTTATCGTCCCTCGTTTGTTTGTTTGTTTGTTTGTTTCTGAACTAAAGCTTTTCAAAGAGAATTATTCAAATCCCACTGTGTCTCTAGACTGGTGAAGACATTGCCACTAGACACCACTTCTGGATTGGCCTCCTCCTTCAGTCTGACTACTGACCCCCAGCAGCCAAGGTTCAACTTGTTCATGTCTCTTTGCTGTCACCGCTGGTCAGGGTTTACAGAGCTGCTCCTGCAGTCAGCTGCGTCCCACTCCAGGCTGCCCCTCCTCCCTTCAGCCACCAGGGCTTTTGGGGGGTTTTGTTATAGGATCTTACAATTGCAAAATTAGTGCCTTTAGCACTTTGCTCCATAATTTCATCCTTTGAGCACTCAGGAGATGGAGGCAGAAGCCTCTAGAGCTTGAAGCCAACATGGACTAAATAGTGAGACCCTATCTCTGCTCCTCCACCACCACAGAAAAGGAAAAAAGATAGAGAGAATATAAGAAAGGGAAGGAAGGAAGGAAGGAGGGAGGGAGGGAGGAAGGTGTTTTCTTCTCCATAGAAGATATTTACTTCAATTCATATCATAATAGTTGTCATTAGCCATCTATGACACTTCATATTTTTGTGCCTCTGCTGGCATACTCTGTCGTTATGTAACTTACATCTATGCTGAGCATACTGAATGGCACAAAAGAAATACCACACAGATATGTGCTAAAGGAACAAATAAACAATAAGTGAGATACCAGGTAAATTGGTTGTCTGGTAATCGAAGTTATTCTTTATTTTTTGGGACATTTTTTTCCGAAACATCTAAGATCATTCACAATCATTTCCATTCATTAAATCAGTGCTATTTCCTTGTACCTTTACAGTGTTTATGGAACATTTATGCATCATAGGAGATGAAACAATGAATTTGACAGTGGCTTTGTTCTAACAGTTCATGCTATTAATCTACATTTCCCTTTGTCAAAGTTATTTGCTCTTTGATCAAAGTATGAATGGGCAGTTAAAAGTGGGACTATGCTTACATTTCAATAATTGCATGTCTATTACCACATGCTGAATTTTAGGCCTATTTCAGGAATTATTCATCATTTGTCTCTACTATTCACAGTCCTCCTCACCCTCAGATGACTTTTATCAAACCCTGTGAACTTAGTTCAAAATATATTTGACTCCACTGAATCATATTCATTCTCTCTGCCATCACTTGGTCTAATCAACTTCTATCATTGGGGCCTTATCAGTCTTGCAATTCGTCTTTTTTCTCCCCTTGACTGCCACAAAAGACTGATAATTTTATGACTTTGTTCATTTATGCTGCTCTCTTCTTTTGTATACTGTCCAAATAGTCCACTGCTGTACTTACAAATTCTCTCCAGGGCCCAATGCCCTACCTTGTCTTCTTTACCTTACTGCCAGCCACAAACCAAATTTATCCCCACCCCCAAGACCTTGACCATCATTTTTTCTCTGTGTTTGAAATGCTTCATCACTTCATTTCTGAGTTTGTTTTCTGTTTATATTCAACAGTTCAGGACTTTTCAGATTCTTCAACAGATCAGAGCCACAGTTCAGGACTTCAGATGTCCTTGTCTATAACTGGCCGCTTTCCACTTACTCACTGACACATCTCACTTCTACGAATCCTTCAAAGTAGATATAATAATCTAAAAATAGATGACTTATAATGTTTACTTTAAAAAATTCCCCCACTTATGCTCCACAGAAATACGTTTCATGAGGAATAAGTCTTTTCTAACAAGCCCAATGATGTAACTAATACTTAAACTGTGTTTTGCACAAAGTATATACTCAATGAATATTTGTTGACTGAGTGAACAAGAAAGTAAATGAGTAGGTTTCACTTTCATGGAGATGTTGAGCACTCAGTAGGTATTATGTGGCTGGCGTTTGACAATTGCCTCTGTACTGGCTAGTTTCATGTCAAAGTGACTCTACCTGGAGTCATCAGAGGAATCCTTAGTTGAGAAAATACCTCCATAATGCAAGCCTATAGGACATTTTCTTAATTAGTAGTTGGATTTGAGATTGGGCATTATCATGGCTTTGTTTGACTCTTTTGAATCTTTATTGGTTTCACGTGAGTATTAGGGTACTTAGTCTTTTTTTTTTTTTTTTCATTTTTATGAGGAAAGTCAATAGTATTCTGATGAGTAATGCCCAGAGCCTGTAAACTACTTTGGATAGTTATGAGCATTATAAAAGTATGAGTCCTTCTGATCCATGGACATGGGTTATCTTTCCATTTTGTAAAGTCTCTTCTATATTTTTCATTGGTATTTTACAATTATCACTGTGAAATTTTACTTCTGGGTGCTAAATTTATTCCTATTTTACTTATTATAGTTAATAAGAATGAGTTTGCTTTCTTGGTTATTTATGCTCTTGGGGTGCATTTATTACTATTTCCTTTCTGTCTCTTTCTAGGGCTTAGATACACTCTGCAAGAGTCCTGTCTTCATTACTATAATTCATGATGTTTGAGATGCAGTCTGGAACTCACCATGTCTGTATCAAGTAGCAAGCTAGGCTCAAACTCAAAATCTTGCTGCTTCTGCTAAAAGTGAAAATATCTTTGAAAATCCTGCTAATACTTTCAAGAAGCAAAATATTAGGGAATATGAAGTAATGAGTCCCAGGTTCTAGGCTTGCATCACTGTGCTCAGCTTCTTTGTCTCTTTCAATTGCCTCTCTTGTTTTTGGAATCAGTATACAATGCCTGTTCACACACAACTTTCTCAAAGCTTCTTGCTGAGGAAATGAATGGATGGAAGCATTTATCTCTGTAGTACTAGGAGGAAAATACATCTGAATATTAGTAGCAGATAATTTCAGGTAGCAAAGTATTATTTTTGAATACTACAGTACAATCTTTAGACTAATTAATTTAGTCCAGTAATGATGGCTCTAGTCAACTGACCTAGTATGCATATGCAAGTGCTTTTTAATTAATTGAGTGCAAAGAGTTCATTTATTATATTTAATTGTAATTTGAAGTAGAATGCCACAGCTGCTGTGTGAGGAGACACACATAAATGTATCTGTAAACAGTGTATGGAACTTTGAAACTTAGTTACTAAGAGGAAACTATCTATGAAGACCTTAATAATAATTTCAAAAACTAGAATATCAGTAAAGAGAAGTCAGTGAGTTGTAACATGTTTTTATATACTTTTCTTATGAAAACTTTGAACCCTGTTAAAACATTTTCTAAGAGCAGAATAATTCCTGTTGTTAGATGGCATATGATTCTAATTCCCTTCTCTGTGAATATGATGAATCAGAAAACTGTTATTTGGTTTAGTAAAAATCAGACAGGCCCAAAGTAAATGTCATATTCTTCAGTCTATAGAGTTAATATAATAACAACAATAATTATAATTACTGCTAGTGAGAGAGATCTCCTTCAGAGCACTCAGTATATGTCAGGGACTTTTCAAATTGTTTTACCTCTTTTGATTATTTCAAGCCACAAACAACCACATGAGGTAAGTAATGTTGTTATCAGCAGACAAGGGTACCAAATTAAAGAGAAATTAAATAATTTTGCTGAGGTAACCTGTGAAACTAAAATTAATATTCAGATACCCTCTCTCCAGAATCCATATTGGTTCTTCAGAGTACTGCAGAATCTGATCATGAGCATTGTACACCATTCCTTGGAATAACCTGGTTTGTATCTCCTTCAGTTTGTATACACATTTCTCCTTCTTCTCAAAACATTCAGTAAAGAGCAAAAAGGATGAGGATATATGGTTATATGGCAGATACCTTAGTTTTCAACTCCACAGTTTAGGGCTCAAGACAGTATATAAATACCTGAGAATACATCCCTGGATAGTTTTCCCAAGTCCTGCTGCACATCAACCTATGATTGGACTGGTTCACACTGGAATGTGAGAAAGCATTTAGTAAACAAACATGTCATTGTGACTTGGGGGATGGAGGGACTTCAGGAGAGGAAGTGGGGAAGGCTGGGTATTATGTGGAGAGCACAAAGAACATTTCAGGAGCGGCAAGCATCTGGGCAAAATCAACAGAATTTTAAAAGCTGTAGCTGGATCAAAGAAGAAAGAATTGGCTAGCAGGGCTGTGTGGAGCCTACTGCTGCTTGTGGCTACAGGCAAGAGCACATGGATTCACACTTACCTCTTGTATAATGCAGGGGACCTGAAAATTGGTATGGCCTCTGTGACCAGACAGCAATCTCAAAGGGCCTCTTCAACTTTCTAAGATGCATTGTACATCAGATCCACATTCAAAAATTTTATAGCTGAATTGAATCTTACATTTCACTCTCTAATTCAATGAGTCTTTCAAGGTACATATTGGTAAGCCACTGCTTACATAGAAATGCACTTTCTACTTTTATCATTTATTACACATTTGATTTTAAGAATGAACCCTCCTTCCTATACTTTGGATCCCTTTGTTTTCTTTCACAGATTAACATAGGGAAAAACTTGGCGTGTCAGAAGCCAAAAATACCCCCGATGTTATTCTCCACCCATCTCTGATTCCCACACTTGTCTAATTCTAAGTATCTGTGAATGTATTACATACTCTCATCACATCACTGCAATAGTTGAGTTTATTAGATGAGGTAGGACAGACAGAGCGACTCTAGTGCCTGCCAGTCTTTAAAACGGTCACAAATATTTAAAACTCCATAGAATTCTTATGCGTTCAGAAGTAACTGTGAGATGCAGCCTCTTACCACAAAGGATACATTTAATTCCGTGGATGATCTGAGTTTGAGGAAGGGAAAATTAAATAGGAACCTTAACAGGCGACATTGTTTGACCGAAAACCTTTGGGTTTACACATATGCTCAAAATGAAGAAATCTGTGTAAAGTCACCATGAAATGAAAGAGGAACTCCTTCCTTAATGGTTAATAGTAAGTATCCACTTGACAGGATCTGAATCACCCAGGAGACATGCCTTTGAGTGTATCTGAGAGGAACACTTTTGATTGGATTAAATGAGGTGGGAAGAGCCAATGGAAAGTGGGTATTATCGTCCCCTGAGCTTTGACCTTGAGTGCCTAGAAGGAAGTCAGTCCAGCACTGTTGCTTCTTGAATAAAGGTACACTGTGGGTAGATGCTATGTGACCAGCTTCCTCAAGCCCCTGTCACCATGATCTCTGCCATGATGAATCACACCATGAGCCAAGGCAAGTCCTCTCTCCCTTTCTTTTGTTGGGAAGTTTTGTCATGGCAAAGGAAAACGAACTAATGTACCCTCCTACTCCCTGTTCCTTGTTTTTCCACCTCTGTAAGTGGTAGTAACAATTTGAGCTAATTAGTCAGTTAAAGAGCCCGCAGGTCAGTTTACATTCTGTTACTGTGTTCAATTCAACAAACAAAACACAGTTGTTGTTGTTTTTTTCCCTTTTAAACTGGAAAATTTCTCAGAGCTTTTAAAATGGCAAGATACCTGTTTACTACAAAGAGTAATCTACAATCTTTTCTGTTTCCTAATGGAGTCCCATTATTGTTGAAGGTATAAAGGTAACATAAAAAGTAAGATAGATAAGAATTATGCAAAGATTATTTTTTTTAATTAAAGGGTGACATACCAGCAGTGATGTAGATGAATGCATGAATTAATTGATAAAACGTCCCTCTGTTTGACCTCCTCCTTGGTGACATAGGGAACACCTAGCATTCTGTCCCTTTCCCTGGTGTGTGTCCTGTCATACCCCACCCCAGGGGGAAGCTTCTAATATCAACAGCATGTTACCAGGCCTGAAATTTATGTAAATATAAATTAATCAGGATGTACTTTTCAAGGCAAGATGGTTCACTCAGTGTATCTGTGAGGTTCCACCATGATGTACATATGTAAGCAGCTTATTTCTATTCCTTTACATTATGTGATTGTATGAATATAAGATGTCATTAATCTCTTATTAATAGATATTTGTTGAAAGTGTAATGAAAACACTGTGGAGCACTCTTGAATAGCCTTTTCTTTTTAATTTGAAGATAACAAAGAATTACATTTTATATTTACTATTAAAAGTATCAGTCACCTGGGAGTATTGGTTCACAATTTTATTCCCAGCACTCAGGAAGCAGAAGCAGGTGCATCTCTGTGAGCTTGAGACCAGCCTGGTCTACACAATGAGTTCAGTTCCACCAGGGTTACACAGCGAGACCTTTCCAATAAATAAATAGATAAATAAATAAACACAGCGAGTTGAGTTCCACCAGGGTTACACAGCGAGAACTTTTCAATAAATAAATAAGTAAATAAATAAATAAATAAGCAAGTATTAATTCTTGTGTTGTTCAGAAGTATTATTTCAATTCTTAAATATCAAAAATAAAATAAGAGTAGAATCTGTACTGGTGAATAAAGAGGGGGTGCTGCTGGACCCAGTGCTAGCACTCTGTACAAGGTGGGGTACTCAGGAATACAATGAAACGGAAATATCATTAAAAATGGTAACATACTCAATAAAAAATGTGTCAAACATAAAGAAACATACAAAAAAATGTTCTTAGCAAGTATACTCCTTAGAGCTCAAAAATTAAAACAAACCAAATAAAAAATATAATAAACCATAAGCTACAAAATCCTGCCTATCTCTCATTTTGGCGGAGCAGATAAGGACCCAGCTGTCCTGAGAGAAACTAGGATTCTTAGTCTGTCCTGTCTGGCATTTATATACAAGTTCAAATTCACCAGTTCCACATGCATCATGTAAGTGGTGGACTTACAGCGCTAGCTTTGCTGTTTCCCTATCACATCCTGATTACACCTCATCAGGAAAAGCTACACTCAACATGATTACTTCTGACCAAGGGTGTTTAATTTTTAATATTTTTAAAGCTGTGTCTCGTACTTTGGAGGGTTTTTCTAATTAGAAATAATTAGCTGCATATGCATCTGATCTCCCCTTGTCAGTGGGTTTTAAATTTTCCTCTCTCATACTTGTCAGTCACTTTCGCAAAGAGCTTGTACCTTGTGAGGGGCAAGCTTCACACCGCACCAATGATGAAGTTTATTATTGACAAACTTGTAAATAATACACACTCTGTTGTTACAGTTTTCACTCATGAAAAAATCTTATACTGGAATTTCAGACTTCTCAAAGCTTTTAAAAGTGCAGTGTACCTGGTTACTTTATAAAGATCAAGCTAAAATAAGCTCGTATTTAGTACCAGAACTTCCGAGGGAGACCGAAACAGGAAGATGAGGAGTTCAAGGACAGCTTGTACTACATAGTAAGTTTGTGGCCAATTTGGGCTACATGAAACATAAACAAATAAGCAAAAGACTGAGAAGATATTTTGAGTGGTAAAATTTTTGCTGCATCTGCCTGAGGACCTAAGTTTGGATCCCCAGAACCCATGCAAAAACAATTGTAATGGTGATGCTTATAACTCCAGATCTGGTGCAGCAGAAACAAGAGGATCCCAGAATTTACTGGAGAGACTGCCTAGAAGAAACAGTAGACCCTGAGTTCAGAAAAGAGAGGCACTGTCTGAAAAACAGAGACTAGTGATAGAAAGACACCCACTCTCAACCTCTGGGTTCCACAAGTGCGTGCATGCACAGAAGCACTAACACACAAAAACGAAAGGTTTCCATGGAAATTATCCTTTGGTGGCATATGCCTATATCCTTGGTTTCAGGTACAGAGGGCAAGAAATTTGTGAGCTCAAGACCAGCCTCAGCTAAATAGTGAGTTCAAGGTCCGTATGGGCTACAATATGACCTTTGTTAGAGAAATAAAATAAAATAAAAGCCAGACAAATAAATAATGAAAAATAAAATAAAACAAGACAATGTCTTAAAAAGGAATCTCTTTTACAACATATAAACTAGTTCTAGAAAAAAACAAAATCTGGGAAAACTCCAACACTCTAGACTTCTGCTTTCTTTGCTATCATTAGAAAGGCATTCCATCAACACTTGTTAAGTGGCTCTTAGAAATCTTACAAATGCATAGTGTTAACAGATAGTAGTGGCATGGTATATTTTACCCTGTCCAAATAAGAAGATTCACCCCTAGGGGGATTAATAGGTCTGACTCAAAGGGGGATCCTGCATGTAGAGTAATTGGTGCTGGAAGGTAAAACAAAGTAAATTCCATTAAAGAGAGAGAACAGAAGCCAAGTCAGAGCTGAGCTCCCAAGGAGTAGCCAAGCTTGGGTTCCTCTTAGTCCAAATGGAGATGCTTTCTGAGAACAACAGTGGCAAAGGAACTTGATACTTTCAGGCTCTCAGTGTTGAGATGCCATCTGGGGGCAGCAGGCACCACTAAGCCTGTATCTACCTTCATTACGGCTGTTGTCATACAACTGTCCCGCTGCGGAAAGGTGCTTTCTACTCAGCATGTCGGTGCAAACGTCTTGTCCACTTTGACTTTCAGGCAGGGTTGCTTGCCTGACAGAATTCATTTGCAAATAGTTTTGCTTATTTTTGCCAGCTATGAAAAAAAAAAAAATCACACTCTATTCTGCCGGAAGTTGGAAACTTGGAACCATGCCCATAGCAGCAAAAACATGTTGCTCTTTTGAGTTGTACTGATTTGTCTTCTTTTCATATGTGTAATGGTTCATTGTACCTCTGCCAGTCAAGCTGAGACGGCTTTTCTCCTTCTGTGTGGCTAAATTTGTTATCCTCGCTCCTTATCAATGAATATTTTAACTTGGTGTGTTATTGCTTCCTTACTTACAGTTAAAACAGTTTCTTAGTCCAAATATTTTAATCTTAATAGAGTGAGAAAAGAAAATCATTCAATCATTAAAATTAAAGTTATTTTATTTTAAAAGATATGCTAAATTTCAAAAGATTGATCACTGGTATATAAAGTGATTTTATATATTTAAAATTTGTATGTATATTCTGATTGGTATAAAAAAGGAGTTCATTATTAACAGAAGTATAGATGATAAATTTATAATATTTGTCCATCTGTTCCACAGATATAGGCTCTGGAGTCAAAAAACAAGAAAATCTAAAGAATAACTGACTACTGTGTGTAAATCATATGAATTTGGTGCTCATTCTGTCTTTCTGTTTTAAGATTCTTTTAACTAGCACTTTTGGCAATATTAACCGTAATTTTAATAGTCTGAAACCAGACTAGTTAGAAATGAGTTATGCTCCTACCCAATTGCTTGCCTAACTTTAAATCAGTGTGTTGATCTTTTTGGGTCAACTTGTTTTATGTGTCTGCTCTGAGGACTCATTTAGGTTAAGAAATATACCACACTAAGACGAGTTATGCTAAGTAGTGACAGTATGGTATGTTGTAGTCATCATTATTGGCAACATCATCATCATCATCCAATAGAAAAATGAGTATGTTATGTGAGCAATTAACAGGCAAGAAATCCAAATAAACGATCTATAAAATTGATAATCTTTATCATTAACCATCAGCAGATACATATTTAAATAACAGTACTATATGCAGCAGTCCAATTGGTGAAAATTTAAGTCTGTCATTATTTGAATGGTTTCATCAGAGTTCTACCTGTGACAAAATACCTGATTTAGAAACCTTAGAAAGGGCAACGGTTTATTTTGGCTCATGGATCCAGAGATTTCAGGTCACATTCAGTTGGCTCTGTTGACTTGAGGCCTGTGGTAAGGTAGCATTGCATGGTAAGGACTGTAAACTCCAATCATCAAGAAGGGAAGAAATCAATTTCCACTATAAATTAATAAAAGACAGAGGCTGTTGTAGAATAGAATATTTGTTTAACTAGGTAAAGATATTACATTTGTTTGTGTCGCTGAATAATTGTTTAACTATGTAAAGGTGTGTTGCTGTTTCACCTTGCCTACCTTAGGCACTTGATTAGTCTAATAAAAAGCTGAGTGGCCAGTAGCTAGGCAGAGGAGGGCTAGGTGGGGCTGGTGGGCAGAGAGAAGATGGGAGCCAGCCAGCTAGTTAGGGGCCAGCCAACCATGAGCCAGCCAGGCAGACACAGAGGAGGCAGGAAAGCAGGATGGACAGTACAGAGATGAGGTAAATGAGCCTTGGGGCAGCATATAGATTAATAGAAACGGATTAATTTACCTTTAAAACAGCTAGCTAGAAACAAGCCTAAGCTAAGTTAAGCATTCAAAACTAATAATAAGTCTCCATGTCATGATTTGGGGGTGGATGGTCCAAGAAAGCCTACTAAAAGAAACATATTCTACTTTGTGAACTCTTCAAAGTCAAAATCATACTTTCTAGACTAGACACAATAGTGTGCTGCTCTAATCCTTGTGTTTGAAAGACTGAGGCAGGAAGAGTGTAAGTTTGAGATCAGCACATAAAGTCAAGGCTAGCTGGTGCTAGGCAGTGAATCCCATGTCTCAAAAACAAAACAAAAGAAAGAACACACCAATAAAATATGCTATGCTTTATTTGTTGTTATTTCTCTCAGCTCCCGGTGCAGCACTTAGTATGTGAAAAGTGTTTGAAAACTACACTGAAAGATTTGGGAATATAACATACTTAAAATACAAACATTCAATTTCATAATTAATGAAATAAATAAACAAGATCATTATAATACAAAGAATGAGACATTCTAAAAATGTGAATTAAAAACTAAAAGCAACAATATCCAACATTGAATTAAAAGTAGCAATACCCAACAACATTGATGGAAATATAAGAAAACGACTAAACTAAAATTTCTTATTGATATTGGCAATAAAATTGGAAATAGTCCATTCTTAAAACTTTTTCCTAAACAAATCATCCAACAGTGTCAACAAGAAAGCATATATATGTTACCTATAATAAATGTATTTACTATTTCATACATAATAAATATAAAATATGCTTTCTACCTCATTATTTGTGGTAGAAGGTAGAAACAGTGAATGTTTGCTAATCACAAAATCACTAATCAATAATAATGTAATTTTCAGAATACCATGTAGCTATTAAGACAGCAATTATGTTATATAAAAACAATCTGGATTTACCATCTGATTCCCAGTTTTATAACAGTTGGATTACTTAGTAATTATAAATATATGGAGTGTCTTAGTTACTTTTCTATTGCTGTGACAAGTTACCATGACTAAGGTAACATAAAAAAAGAATATGGCCAGGCGGTGGTGGCGCACGCCTTTAATCCCAGCACTCGGGAGGCAGAGACAGGCGGATCTCTGTGAGTTCGAGGCCAGCCTGGGCTACCGAGTGAGTTCCAGGAAAGGCACAAAGCTACACAAGAGAAACCCTGTCTCGAAAAACCAAAAAAAAAGAATATGTTTAATTTGAGCTTATTCTTCCAGAAGGCTAGAGTCCATGGTAGCCAAACAAAAGCATGGAAGAACTGAGAGCTTACATCTTGATCTGCAAGTAGCAAGCAGAGAGAGAGACAAATACACTGGAAATTGATGGGGGAATGTCTTTTAGTATGTATCAAATATGTGTTGCTCTGATTGGTTGATAAATAAAGCCATTTGACCTACGGCAAAGCAGCTTAGAGGCAGGCAGGAAATTCAAAGAAAGGGACAGGAAGAAGGCAGAGAGAGATGCCAGAGTGCCACCCAAGGAGCAATATGTAATGGGACGCAGGTAAAGCCACAGAACATGTGGTGATACATAGATTAATAGTTATGGGTTAATTTAAGAAATAAGAGCTAGCTAGCAAAAGGCTTGAGCCATGGCCATGCAGTTATAATTAATATAAGCCTTTGCTGTGGGATGTTCTGTATGGCAAATGTGTTGCTCTGATTGGTTAGTAAATAAAATACTGATTGGCCAGTAGTAAGGCAGGAGGAAGCATAGGCGGGACAAGGAGGAGAATAATTCTGTAAAGTGGAAGGCTAAGTCAGAGACGCTGCCAGCCACTGCCATGACTAGCAGCATGTGAAGATGCCGGTAAGCCATGAGCCACGTGGCAAGGTATAGATTTATAGAAATGGATTAATTTAAGATATAAGAAGAGTTAGCAAGAAGCCTGCCATGGCCATAGAGTTTGTAAGCAATATAAGTTTCTGTGTTTACTTGGTTGGGTCTGAGCAGCTGTGGGACTGGCGGGTGAGAGAGATTTGTTCTGACTGTGGGCCAGGCAGGAAAACTCTAGCTACAAGCCTCTATGTGTTTACCTGGGGGATTTGAATGGGAGAGAGTTGTCCCCACCACCAGTAGGCCAGAACACAGGAAATCTTCTGACTACAGAGAATGGTGCAAGTCTTCTGAAACCTCAAAACCAAGCCCCAGTGAAATACCTCCTCCAACAAGGTCACACCTCCTGATCCTTCCCAAACAGTCCACCAAGTTTTCCATTATATGAGCCTATGAGGACTATTCTCAGTCAAACCATCACAGGGTGCAGAAGGTATGAAATAATCCTGGATAGGAAAGATGACAAAGTAAAATTTTATTTGTTCATGATACAGCTACACAAAAATCCTGTACTTGTTTTCAAGTGTTTTCCCCTGAAAAATGAGTAGTTGTTATATTTACTTTTAAAAACTACGATAACATAAAAAAGGGTACATTATTGCTCTTCCTAGTTTAGGACCTTAACTTATTATGGATAAACTGGGAAATTTTGTTATTTGGCTTTTAGTAAAAATGGTCACGATTTGATCAATTAATACCTGAATGTCTATAGAGAGTTTATGAATTATCTTCTACCTGAAATATAACTTTTAACCATAGTTCAATGTGTTTATTGACCTCTGTAGAATATAAATACCTTTCACAACAAGCTTTTCTAATGAAATACTAAAAATTAGTGGTATATTAGGGAGTAAATATCCAGCAATAAATTGTACAGTATGTGCATGTTCAACCATGTATGTGTGTGTGTGCTTGAATGAAATATGTATGATTCATTTGAGCGTGAAATTATAAACATGGAAATAATATTAAAACTGGTATACAAAATGTTCTCGTTAATGTATTGTGTGATATTACTACAGGAAAAATAATGTCTTCTGGTATTAACTAAAGCAGAACAAGAGAGAAATACATGCTTTCTACTTTAAATCGGAGACATGGAGAGGCCAATTGATATTTTTCAGAGGATGCCATCCCTGGATGCTGTGTCTCATTTACACATTACCTAGGAGAGCACCGTGCGGCTGCATATTCTCAGCTCTTGAATGTGTTGTGCTCATTTTAGCAGGAGGACAGGTTTAATGCTTTCTTGGCAGTGTGTACTTTTCACGTGGGCTGTTTCTATTTACTTGTCTGCTTATTTATTGTTTGCATTTAGCTTGCCCTATGAGTGCTTCTGAGAATTGTAGGGTGAATAGACAATATCTACATATAAATCTCCCTGTCTCTTCTCCTATTTTATCTTAGGTTTGTTTGAGGATTCATCCCTTTATCCCTTTTCTTCAACTTGAAATTGTCTAAAGGACCATATATATTTAAACAAAATGTGAGGAATGTAGTTTTCCTTCTCAAATTTATGAAGCTTGCCTTTAGACTTCAAAATTCTTCTGAAAGAAGTTAAATTTTAATGAATAGCTTTGTCCTTAACATAGAAGAATGTTTTGCCCTTATGTAAAAGATAATGTCTGGTCCAGTGTCTTAGGGTGATCTCTATAATGATTTTCAGACTCATAAGCAAAAACTGAAATTGAATAACGTGAGTCCTATGAATCAATTAATGTTTCACTATTTCCCAAAATCTCTTACTCCAGGAGACTTCCAGAGAGTGAGCTGCATGTGTCCATTAAACTCTGAAGGATGGAGCATGGTGAATAAATATGTAGCAAGCAGTTGGTAAGTCAGACATGGGAAACAATCACAGCCCTGGCTATGTCAATAGCCACAGACCATGTTAATGATTTTGGAGGGAAGCTCAGCAAAATGCTAATTTATTTAATAAATATTTAATAATGTATTATTTCAATAAATAAATTAGTGTTTACACAGCAAAGAATACAAATGTTTTGTGCATACATTCGTGACCTTCTTCCATAGTTCTCTTTGGATATTTCCCTAAGAATTATTTTAAAAAGAGATGAACATCAAAATATGTATGTTTATACCAGCTTATGATTGGTAAAATCTATAAAATAATCCAATGGGTTTATCCTTCTTATCTTGAGAATGTTTAATCAACTTTGGTATTTGCTTTACATTAGCACTGTCAAATGTACATTTGTACAAAATCTCCCAGATCATGAAAGATTTATCATTGAAATATATTTGGATTATTCTGTAGTTAATCAGCTGGATAAAAATTAGAAGACCTGTAACTGGAACAATTACTTGAGTTGAGCAGAGCGCCATAAAAAAAATCTAAAAGAAAACCATGGTGTGTTGAGGCTATACAAATGAAATTAAAAACCCATTTGCTATCAAAAATCAGAACTAGTATTGAGGAGAAGTGTGTTCTTTACAGGAACCTAGATTAAAGGTGGAGGCATTCAGGAAGAAACATGTTGATATTAAGACTATGATTAGTAGAAATATATATGTTAATTAACTCTGGAATGACTAAGTTTTTTAACCAAACAGTGCTAAGACCAGCTAGGATAGGACCGAAGGGAATCATAGGAGGAAATGTTTGGAAAAGAGAACTTATAATCTTTTACCCATCACTTTTCCTCTCAGAGGCGTGGTCCCTCGCCTGCTGCCTATATTGCCTCCTTACCCTTAATCACTTACGGCTCTTCTGGTTTCTTTCTTCAAATGAGGAAGTAGAAAAACGCATATTATAGCAAAACTATGCTGTATAAAATTATTATAATTAAAGTTAATATTAAAATCAAGTCTCGACAAGAGAAACCAAAGTTAACTAAAAAGTTTGTTCTATTTCCCCTTTTTGTGGAGATCCATACGTTCCCCCTTAGACATATTCTCTTTAACTTCTGTGGATCTACAGACTGCAGTATGATTATCATTTACTTGACAGATAATATCCACTTATAAGTAAATACATATCATGTTTATCCTTTTGGGTCTTTTGCATCTTGTTTTGCTGAGTTTGGTTGAATCACTGGGAGGCCTGTTCTTTTCTGAAAGGAAACAGAGGACCAATGGATAGGGCAGGGAGGCAAGGAGGGAATAAGTACCAGGGAATTGGAGGGAGAGAAAGGAGGCTGCAATTCAGATATATTGTAGAAAAGAATAAATAAAACAAAATAAAAAAGTTTCTTGACTGCAGCTGCCAGTGGCTCTGTTCTATAAGAGTGCTTGCTGCTCTTTGAGCGGATCAATTTGTTTCCTAGCATCCATATCAGGTAGCTCACAACTGCCTGTAACTCCAGACAACCACTTTAGTTTTCTGTGGGCACCCATATACACATGTATACATAAATAAAAATAAAATAATGCTTTAAAAAGTATGTTGATGCTCATTTAGCAGTAATGATTTAAATACCTGGAAGACATATAAAATATGTAATTCTTTTAAAACATAATTAAACTTTTGAATAAATTAGATACTATACAAAAATGAACTCTAAGTGTTATTAAACATTTAAGGCATCACCAAGATCATTTTGTTGCACACACATACACCAACATACACATGCATGTACGCACACACACGCGCGCGCGCGTGCACACACACACACACACATTATAGTTAATAAAATATACAAAGTTACTGATCATTAAAGTCAGCATTCTTCTTTTCAGAATACAGTCATTCACTTTAATTACTGTATATTTTACAGTTCTTTTCATATAATGCATAAATATATATTCATGTTGGGTATTTGGAGATTGAATATTCAATTTTTATTTTATTTATTATTTATTTATTTCTGAGATAGGATCTCCTTCATTATGTAGCCCTGGCTGGCCTGGAACTTCATAAGTGGACCACTCTGGCTGGGAGCTCATAGAAATCCTTCTACTTCCGTTCCTGAGTGCTGGGATTAAAGGCATGTGACACCACCCCTGGTCAGTTGTTCAATTTTATGTACATTCTGCTAAATGGTTTTCCAATGTGGTGTCACTGCTTTCCTCTTTTGCAGCAACACATGAAAGTTCCCTTTATTGTTATTAAATGATCGTTTACGGAGCAGCACATATAGCTTTTTCTACTTTGTAACCTCCCCTGATCTTCTGACTGTCCATCCTTTTTAGTAACCATTGCTACTTTTCTATTATCCAGCTTACCAACTACTACTTTACAGTTAATGTGTAATTTTGTTAATTGTAGATGATTGTATAATTTTTAATGCAATTTGTATACAAAAGTCCTCCCCCACTTCTGAAAGCTAAGATCTAACTTTTTTTTTATGAAAATCATTGTTCTTGTTTTTAACATTTAAAGCCAAAATGCATTTATGACTTATTTGTGGGAGCTAAGATGGTTCATGAGAAGGAGTTGTGATCCATATTTTTCTGCATATGGATACATAAATGATCAGAAAGGCCCTTCCTTTGTATGTATTATGGCTGGAGAGCCACTGACCATATTCTAACAGATCTACCCAGGGAGTGGGCATTCTGTTCCATAGTCCTCACCATTAGCTTGCTGCTTTTATTATTCAACTTTGAAGTCATAATTTTGGGAAGTACAAGTTCTCTACCTTTATTTTCTTTTTGTTGCTTTTCAAAATATTGTTCATATCCTTGTCCCTCTTGGTATCTATAAAAATTTAAAAGCTCACTTTTTTAATATGAAAAAAAATTGCTAGGATTTATACTGGTATTAAACAGAATCTATGTATGAGCTTAGTAACTAGTAAAATATTTTTGGTTTCTAATGTGAACTTTCATATTATAATATTCCATTAATTTCACTTTTTTTAATTCTTGCTCAGCAGTTTTTTGTGGTTTTTCTCTGTAGATATTCAGACATTTCTTGTTTGATTTGTCTGAGTAATGAGGTGGTTTTTATTTACTAGCTTAAATGGCTTTATTTCCAAACTTGATAATTTGTGTTCTGGTGCATGCAATTTTGAAAGAGTATTTTAAACATTTTGCCATTCTGACAAAACATACTGTTATAGATGCCATTTACCTGTGGAAGGAAATGTTTTTCTCTTCCCAGCTTTTTAGATGTTTGAATTTTATTTTGTTTTGTAATATGACTGAGTATTTAACATTGTTAAAAGCATAACTTCCAATAGCTTGGAGAATTTCCCAGCTCTATCTAGTGTGATTCCACTGTGTCAGGAATATACTCTGAGGATTTGGATCCTTTGAGATATATTCAATTTTTATTACTCAAAATATTACTAGTTTTGGCACAGGGCATTTATACCTGAGAAGGCTATCAAGCCTGTCATTGTTGAGTGTGGGGTCCTATATATGACAATTAGATCTATTGTTCAACTGATAGCTGTTTTATTCACACTTTCTATGCACTTACTGGGTTCGTTGCTGTTGTTGTTCTTTTATTTAATCATTATTTGGTATATATGTCCTAAAAATTAGTAAGTGGACTAGAAATCTGCTGTAAACTTTACTGGTGAAAAGTAACATAGGGATAGAAAAACTGACAAAGCTTTACTTAGGGTCGTCAGCTGAATTCTAGGGCACATTTTTACTGTTTTACATTATTAAACTGGCCACTTGTGTCCTGTCTGGTCAGAGTTTTCTATATACAAACTCCTTAAAAGTCCTAAAAGGGAAAAAAAAAAAAAGATTAGTGATAAGATTCAGGTTTCTCACAATTTCTCCTTAGAGTGAAGCCCAGGAATTATATTTATGGGAAATATTTCTTTGTTTTTCAAAATATATTATGCTTGATTACAATTTTTCTTAGTAGATTTCTCATTAAGAGAATATTGAAATTGTCAATACTTTTACAAACCACTCTAATTACTTTTGAAAGTATCGATATCTAGAACTTGAATATGTCCTAGTTAGTAAAGTGTTTGTTTGCCTTACAAGTGTGAGGACTTCAGTTTGACTCCCAGCACCCCATATCAAAGAGCCAGGAGTGGTGGCCTGTGTTTGTATTCCTAGTGCTGGGAGGCAGAGACAAGTGGGCCCTTGGAACTCACTGGCAAGCTACCTAGACAACTCTGTGATCTCCAGGCCAGTGGGACATCCTGACTCAAAAGTAAAAGGAAGGCATCTGAGGAATAACACTTGAGGTTGGCATGTGTGCATGCCCTCACACCAGCATGCATCCCCCATCTCTCTCTCTCTCTCTCTCTCTCTCTCTCTCTCTCTCTCTCTCTCTCTCTCTCTTTCTCACACACACACACACACACACACACACAAACACACACACACACACACAAACACAAACACACACACACATAAGTTAGTCATAGATTTTAGAGAAAGAAATGTTTTCAATATTTACCAAAAAAGCCTTTGAAAAATCCTGTGACTAAGCAGAGTTAGTGTAAGGATTAACAGGTTAATAGTATGCCAGTCCAAGCTCATACACTCACCAAAATATTTGTAATGTTCTCAGAGGGTTTTGTTTTGTTTTTGTTTTTGTTTTTTTTTCAAGACAGGGTTCCTCTGTGTAGCTTTGGTGCCTGTCCTGGATCTCTCTGTAGACCAGGCTGGCCTCGAACTCACAGAGATCCGCCTGGCTCTGCCTCCCGAGTGCTGGGATTAAAGGCATGCACCACCACTGCCCAGCTGTTCTCAGAATTTTAGTGCACTGAAAATGTTGTATCCGTATAGAATGATATCACTTAAAGGTAGTGGCATTTCTAAGTGTTGTGATAGATTCATCCCTTTTCTCTCATAGAGTTAAAACAACCCCAAGCCAGTTCTCAGCAAGTCTGCTATATCTCAAGCCCATAGAGCTGATTGCCAATAAATCTGTATGAGTCAGCATGATGACAACCTTGAGTATTCCAGATGGAAGTTCATGGGAACATCTTTGGGGACTTTATCCACTCAAGAAGTTTCCAGAAGAGAGCACACCACAAGGTGCTGCTAGGTGTCATAATCGATGATGTATGTACAGGGGCAGTGACTGTATATCACAACTGAAATCTGCCAGCAGTTCACAAAAGGTGCTGTCAGCACAACCTGACATCAGATAGTGAATAAAAAAAAATGCAAATGACAATATTCAAGTTCAATAAATTTGCACCCGTGGATTAAAAATAAAAGAAAACTGCATAAAAACTTGAGGGGAGGAGAGCTACAGTAGGTGTTCCTGAGAATACACAGAAAGATGGCACTACTTGAAGTTGCCATTATGTAAATATCTTGGCTACACGAACGTTATCCCGTGGTGGAGGAAGTGAGATTTCTCTTTCTTTTTCTTTTTCATAAATACTTCGAGGGCTGTTTTCCCTTGCTTACAGTGAAAGCTGAAAAAAATGCACTGAAGTACAGTGGAAATGAATTCCATGCCATCCCCAGAGGAAACTCCAGTTAATAGTTTGTAAGACATATGCTCACTCTTTCCCACATAAATATATATGAGTTTAAGAAGCCAATTTAATCACACTATACACAGATGTCGTAAATACAAGGCGATCCATTTCTGCTAACTACTCTGATCCTTGTTTCTAGCCCTTCTCTCTGCCTTACCTCCTCTTTGGGTATCAAGAAAAGAAAAAAAGGGGAAAAACTTGAAATATCTATTCTCATATTTTTCATTCTCTTACCCTTCAATTCATCCTGTTACCCTATATAAAATTAGGCATCTTTCCCTCCCTCCCTGATCCTGGTTTATTTATTGTTCTCATACTTACTATTATTAGATATGTTTATGTATCTCACTATAATTTTTGTCAACGTTTTCACTCCTTAGCCAGAAATATCCATGGAGTAAAGGATTTTTTTAACTTCCATTTCATTGCTGTATCCCCAATACCAAGAGCAGTGTCTTTCATAGAGGAGATCTTCATATGTTTTGAATCAAAAATGAATGAAATGGATACATAAGAGGTTTGACCATCTGTGTTCTGGATTCACTGTGGTCTTAGTGTTTTATTGCTGTGAAGAGACACCATGACCATGGCAACTCTTATGAAGGAAAACATTTAATTGGGGCTGGCTTGCAGTTCAGAGGTTTAGTTCATTATTATCATGGCTGGAAGCATGGCAGCATTCAGGCAGACATGAAGCTTGGAGAGGTAGCTGAGAGTTCTATATCTGGATCCAGAGACGGCGGAAGTGATTTCCATACTGGGCATGGCTTGAGCATCTGAGACCTCAAAGCCCACCACTAGTGACCACTTCCTCCGCCTGACCACACTGATTCCAACAAGGCTACATCTCCTAATAATGGATCTCCCTATGTGCCTATGGGGGCCATTTTCTTTCTAACCACCACAACCATGGTCTCTTTCTGCCTGGGCGAGACTTGTTTTTTTGCCCATGACCTTCACCATTTGTCCTGAGCTTGAAAGTACTTCTTAATGTCTGTTGTTCCTGGACTAGACAGGGCCCTTGAGGCCCTTGATCTTCTCTCTCTCTCTCTCTCTCTCTCTCTCTCTCTCTCTCTCTCTCAACACACAGACACACAGACACACACACACACACACACACACACACACACACACACACACACACATCACACAGTAAAAAACTTCTAGGCTCTTCTTGCCCCAATGACACAAGGCTCTAGTGGAAATAACATGAGCTCATTTTATTCTTCTTTCCTTAGTTACCTTTAAGCAGCTCCCAACACAATGCCATTTGGATCATATCATCAAACTGAAGCCTGTGTTTTTGTCTTGTTTTTTTATAGCATGTACCCTGAATATTCTACTATGCTCTAATTTTTTTTTTTTGGTTTTTCGAGACAGGGTTTCTCTGTGTAGCTTTGCGCCTTTTCCTGGATCTCACTCTGTAGTCCAGGCTGACCTCGAACTCACAGAGATCCGCCTGCCTCTGCCTCCCGAGTGCTGGGATTAGAGGCGTGCACCACCACCGCCCGGCTTGTTCTGTCCTAATAGTTTGGTCATTGGGCCTGTGTGTCTATTAGGTATTAGAAATATAGCAGGTCTGTATTGCTTTGTTGTAAATATAATATGCTTTTGAAATTATTATAAAGAACATATTTTTTTAATTGTAAGTTAACTCATTAGTAGGTTTGTTAATATATGTTGAAATATTATTCTGTTTGTATTAGATTAAATAAGATTAATAATTAGTATGAATTTCACCAAATTATTTTCACCTGGGTACTGCAAAATGGAATATTAACGTGTAAGTTGGTTGCATGGTTTCTGTCTTATTTTCATTTGCCAATGCTATTCTGAAGCTTCCTCCATCCACTGCCAGGAGGGAGACTACCCAGGTCAATGAAGCTGGATACAGACCTCTCTCTCTCTCTCTCTTTCCCTCCCTCCCTCCCTCTTTCTCCCTTCTATAATATCTCAGGATTAGTCTAGGGGACTTTTGGCTTTTCTTTCATTTGATATGTTTCTCCTGCCCTTGTGGCAGTGTGCTATGTGGACAAAGACTTTACCTGGAAAAAATAGATACTCTTTAAATATATGGGGGTGGAGCTGGGATTTAAATTTGTGTGTAGGATTCTTGACACTCCATAAGGATGCAGAACATCTCTTTTCCCTTTCCATGCCATAAAACCTGGCTTTAAAGTTTGTTGCTGATAGACAGCCCTTGCAGTATTTGTGTCCTTCTTGTTAGTATCTGATCTATCTTCAAAGCATCAAAATCTTATCTTTTTCAATAATGGTGAGACATTCACCCAGAATACCATGCCCATTTGTGATAAGAATAGATATCCTAAATCCATCAAATACTGTCTGTATGACATAGGTGATGTTCCATCTTTTTAGTCAAAGAGATTTTTCTTATCTACAGTTCTCCCATTCAAATGCTCTGTGGCTGGAAGAAGGAAGTTGGGCTCCCTGGCAGGAGGCAGGCATAAGTGGGGATCATAGCTGCTGGGAAAACTTTCTAACTACACCCATCAACAGATCCCTCACCCCCACCCACAACAGATTTTGATCATTCATTTCCATACACCTCTGGCTCCTACGTCTCCTAGAAATAGCATGCTGAAGGAGAGTTCACAGTCAGTTCAAGGCCAGCATGGGTTATGGGAAACTCTATCTTAAAAAAACAGCAACACATACAGAGACACACAGACACTCTCACAGACACAGGCACACACATACACACACACACACACACACACACACACACACACACACACACACACACATTCACAGGCACATACACACATGCATACATACATACAGACAGACAGACAGACACACATCAGAAAGAGGAAACCCGAGATCCCTACACAGCCACAATATGTTATCTGTTTGTTTGAATGGCTCCGTTGCTCTCTGAGTCTGTAGTATGTGTTTTCAGAAGTGGCACTTTCCTTTGAACTTATAAGTATTCTTTCCCAATACACAGTCTCTGTTGTAGCTAGGTCTCACAGCCTCAAGTGGTGAGAGCACCCCATTGCTGTGGAGCAGTTATTTCAATCCTTATCCACAAAAGAGACCCTTTAAGAGACAGTGGAGAGGGTCAAGTGGGGTAGCGTCATATCAAAGAACAGTAGAAAACTGGATATGAGTAGAAAGTTCTGGCCCTGGCCCAGTGTAGACAAGGGTAACCTTCTCCCCACAACAGTTTTTATTAAAGTCTAACTGGCAAATGAAAATTAAACATAATTAAAATATGTAATGTATTGGCAGTTTTTGTTTTTGTTTGTTTGTTTGAGACAATGTTTAAAGATGTGCCACAATTCCCTACGTGTATTGTTTTGAGATTAAATATAGGTACATACACGTACATACACACACACACACACACACACACACACACACACACACACACACACATACACACACACATTAACCTTTTGAAAAACAGGTTACTATTAATATCATTAATAGTTTTATTTTTTTGAGATCCTTATATGTTTTGAATATTAGGTCCTTTGTCTACATAATTGTAAGTATCTTCTCCCATTGTGTAGATTGCCTTTTTAAAATTTTCTTGAGATTACAATATAATTGCATCATTTTTCTTTTCATTCCGTCCAAACCCTATGATATACCTCCCCTTTCTCTCTTTCAAATCTGTGGCCTCCTTTGTATCAATTGTTGCACACATATATGTATACACAAATATATTCCCTACATAAATAATTACAACTTGCTCAGTCCATATAATGTTACTTGTTATATGTTTTCGGGACTGACCACTTGGTATTGGAAAACTAATCTGTGTGCTCTTCCCTAAGGAAGAGGGTTTCTCCCATTCTTAGCATTTTTAAGCTGCCTTTAGTCCATTGTGTAGAGTTGAGACCTCATAGGTTTTCCCTTGTACCACGAGTTGCTAAATGCTCTTATTAATAAAAACCAAACACAAAACAAAACAAAGCAAAAACTGGAGCCAGATATTGAGGTAAAAGCTGAAAGATCAGAGAAACAGAACAAGCCAGCCACATTCTTACCTCTACGAAATCCTCAGCCTGAAGAGAGTGAGTTTTTTTCCTCATACCTTATATACCTTTTTCTGCCTGGCCATCTTACTTCCTGGGATTAAAGGCATGTGTCCTTCCCAAGCAGAGACATAAGATCTCAAGTGCTGGGATTAAAGGTGTGTGCCACCACACCTGGCTCAGTTCCCAGTGTGACCTTGAACTCATAGAGATCCAGATGGATATCTGCCTCCTGAATGATGGGATTAAGGGTGTGTGCCACCACTGCCTGAGTTCTATGTCTAATTTGGTGGCTGGCTTTGTCCTCTGATTCCCAGATAAGTTTATTAGGTTACACAATGTATCACCACATTCCCTCAATCTACTTTAACGTATCTATTCTTTGTTCTTGCTCAGCTCATATTTAGGCAGTTGCATTGTTAAGACTTCATGGGTGTAGCTTCTGACATTTGTAGGAGACATAATTTGCTGACTATTTCTTCTACAGCTTTCTGAGTAGAGAGGCTTGGAAACAGTGTCAAGAAGACCAGACAATGGATGAGTAACCCTGTGTCTTGTTCTGTGCTTGGGGAGTTTTCTGGTCCTGTAGGTCAGCTCAACCATACATGAAAACCAATTCCTATTTCTCAATACCAAGTACATAAACAAAAATATTTGCAAAGGAAGAAAGATGAAGATTCCCAGGGCCTTTAGGGGGACATTATGGATTACAGTTGAATGGATATGGAAGAGAGGTGGGGTTTTGTTTCTTTGTTTGAGACCCAGTCTCAAGATATAAAGTCTGTCTTGGTGACTTTCCTACTGCTGTGAAGAGATACCATGGCCAAAACAACATATAGAATAAGTAGATCACTGGGCTTACAGTTTCAGGTAAGGTGAATCCATGATTACCATGTCAGCAAGCATGGTAGCAGACAGCCAGGCATGATGCTGGAGCAATAGTTGAGGGTTTAAATGTGATCCACAAGCAGGAGGCAGAGAGCTAGAGGAAACGAACTAATGGGAATGGTACGGGATTTTGAAACTCACAGGCCATGCCCATTGGCACACCTCCTCCAGCCTCCAACAAGGCTATGCCTCTAATCCTTCCTGAACAGTTCTACCAATTGGGGACCAATTATTCAGATATATGAGGCTTTGGGGCCATTTTCACTTAAACTATCACATTGTCTCTGAGATGATGAGGAAATTGTGAAAATGGGTAGTGATAGTGGTTGAATAGCATTGTGGGTGTACATAATGCAACAGAACTGGACCCTTAAAAGGATGAATGTTATGTCATATGCATATTTTTCTGCATTAAAGCTATAAAAGTAGAAGAAAAAAATCATTCTATAAAAATAGAAGTAAGAACAAAAGTAGATGAGACTTGCAGATGCATGCATGGCAGGAACAAAACAGTCAAAAAACCTGGCACACTCTGGTCTGGGGGATGGGGATAACCTAGGGGAGTCTCACAACATAACACTTGTTTGCAGGAACTAAATACAGAGGAATGACAGAGCAAGCAGCTGGCATTTGCATTTAGTGAGAGTCCAAAGCGACATGTCCAAAGGAATTCCTTCCAATCTGACATATTTAAGAAAATAATTTGGAAATGATTGAATACAGTACAAGAATAAAAAGATATGTCTTGACAATACATGGTCCATGGGATACTGCAGTAGACAACCTTTCTTTTGAAAGGCTGCCTGGAAATGGCATAATGACCGAAATGCTAGTTATATATGTAACAAATATAGTTTTATAACCAGCTTCACTTTATGCAACAAACTCAGGAATTTTCTTTAGTGCTTTACCTAGATCATGCACACATCCTAAGGGCTTGAAACATGTTGGAATGTTAGTGCATTAGGCAAGATTTGTTTTTCTTTTATTGAAAATAGATTTTTTTCATACAACATATTATGACTACAGTTTTCCCTCCCTCTAATCCTCCCACTTATTCACCACCTCCCCTCCCATCCACAATGACATGCTTTCTGTCTCTACTTAGAACACAAACAGGCAACTAAGGAATCATAATAAGACAAAGTAAAAGGTAAATCAAAACCAAACAAATTGGAATATGACAAAACACACAAACCAAAAGAGCCAAAGGAGACACACAGGAATGCATCTAGACACAGACACAACACACAGGATTTGACAGTAATTCAGAAGGCAGGGTTTCTGTACAATAATCACATCATTGCATCTTGGTCTCTAAAGATTAATTACAATATTTGCATCTAATGTGGTTCAACCAGCACAAAAGGAGGACGGTCCATGAGTAGACAAAGGACAGACGACAACAAGATTACCGGAAGAAAATATTAGCCATGATGACTAGCTAGTACCTCTGGCAGAAAAATCATATGACTCTAACGCTAGCCAACAGCACCTACTAAGTTTAGGAGACATGTGTCAAGGAAAGTGTGAGGTTTCCCCTCTGTGGTTTATCATGGAGTTAATACCACTCTTAGCCAGAGGCTGCCCTGGGCTAATAAACACAGAACACCTGCAGGAACAACAATGCCTTCCTCAATGAGCTTCAGAAGGTTGTCAACGAGCAGAAATGCTTGGTGGAAAAATCCCACACACCAGCTGCATGGCTGCCAGAGCTGAGAGGGGAGTTCAGGGCCATCATTAGACCTGATGCCACTGGACACAGCACTAGAGCCCTGACATAATATATGTGACTGCTCCATTGAGAGTGCATGTCCCAGCTCCTGCTCTTTAGCGGTACAATCCTGGATGTGCTGAAGGAGTATCTTAACTGCTAAGAGTTCTGAACATAATGTCATGAATTCACTGAATGGAGATGGGAAGGTTTTTTTTTTTATACTTTCTGGTGTTGGTCATTACTGCATTCCTTCTCCTTCCCTCATCATTCTCAGATAAATGTGTGTGTGTGTGTGTGTGTGTGTGTGTGTGTGTATACAATAGCTTGGAGCTAGGCTATTTCTACTCTTGCTTTACAGCATTCTAACTAGGACACATGTGAGAGATTTTGAGAATGGTGTTCTATTAGTTTTCTCATTCCTGTGACTAAGTACCTAGCAAGAAGCAACTTAAGGGAGGAGGAATTCATCCAGTGTACAGTTGAAGGGAGGAGGAATTTATCCAGTATACAGTTTATGGGATGTGTCCATCATGACAGTGAAGAGGATAGTCACATTGCATCCACAGTCAAGGCAATGATTGCTGGTGCTCAGTTCTAGTTCTTTTCATTTAGTGCAGGGCCCCATTCCATGGGATGACACCACCTATGATTAGGGTAGGTCTTCCCACTTCAATAAACATATTCTAGAAAATCTCTCTAGGCCAAAGGTTTGTTCATTGGTGATTCCAGAATTTGTAAAGTTAACAATTAATATTAACCTACCCCCTAATACTATTCACAGGTAGATTTTATTTACTAGAATCCCCTTCAGATATGAGAACATAAGTTCAATGTGTAAATGCTGACCTCACAAAGTACAATTATAAAAGCCTCAGTAGTGTCATGTTCATAGGCAGCCTAAGTGCCTGAGGTAATGCATCATGAACATCTCTAACTAACAAATAGCAAACATGGATGCCAGAAATTCACAGCTCTTTGGAGAACTCATTCTGCTACAGTCTCTTCTTGGTTTAGTTGAGTAGCTGTTGCTCCCATTATCAACCATCCCCATCATCATTGCCTTCTCAGGAGGAGAGAACAAGAAGCCAGCCTTCTCTCTTCTGCTCTTCCTAAATAACTTGCGAGCCTCTGTCCTTCTTTATTACTATCCAAAATGTTAAACTCCTAAAACACAGGTCTTCTGGCTCACAGCTAGATGTGCTTAACCCGTCCTAGCAGCCTGTGCTTTGTGCTTTTAAATTATTTAGACTTGCCAGAGAAGTCAGAATCTGTTTCATCTTCACCTTGTCTTTTATAATATTATTTTTTTTATCTTACAGTGTTCCCATTAGTCCTCATGGGCATGCTTATGGGCTAATATAGCCCTCGAAATCACCTTCTAGCATTGAAAATTTTGCCTTGGGGCTTCTAAAGCACAGGGATGTCTGCTGGGACCCTCTCCTCCAGGCCAGTTGAGTCGATTCCCTGGATCTTTAGTGAAATAAGAAACACACCCTGACAGTAATTCCCTCCATTGGGTTCACCATGCTACATGCTGGCAATTGAATGCTACATGTGGATTTTAAGTTTATATTATTTAAAATGTACACATGCACACTACCGGAATGCCCTTCTTCCTGCTGTCAGTGCCAAGGTGACACATGTGAAATTAAAAGTGACCTGTGTCTGAGGAAGGAGAGACCTGTACAGTTCAGTGTGAAGCCATTGAGGCAGTGGCTTTGCTGGGATTAGCCAAGACTGGCATGGCCACCAGGAGCTCTGCCTCAGCCAGGGGAACTAGATGTTACAAAAACTTGCATATACAATTCTGCCTATTCTTACCATACTTTCTAAAAAGAGTATGAAAAAGAAAAATACCCTATCATCCCCTTTGGTTTTAGGTGAAAATTTCAGATGTTGAGAAAAGACGAATATAAGAAGAGCATATTCGCCTGTGGCTTTATCCAAAACTTTGAAGCCAGATACCTCCCACTTGTGAAAAATGACCCGAATTCCCCCTTCCTTCACACTGCTGGAGTCACTCCCAAGGCCCCAGGCTGATGTGGCCAGGAGCATGGAATATCCCACTCTTCCTTCTGCTGGTTTGTCTATGGAGAGCCAGGACTCGGGCTCACGGGATGGCCTGAAGACTTAGAATGCTAGCCTGTGGCTTGCATGCAGGAGTTGCTTTGCACAGATCTCTGTAGAACTTTCCATAATAGATGGGAACATTAAGGTAGGCATTGTTTGCTAAAATGGCTACAGTCATTTGAGATGCCTTTGTATATGTTTGGTGGAAATGAAAGAATATAAAGCAGCATATGCAATAAATTCCGCTTTGATTAAAAAGGACACACAGAAGAAAAGAAGGGAAGTAGGTATAGAAATATGCTTATTCTGGTACCAGCTTTGGCTGATATGACAGTGGTTTTCATCACATTATTTTTTTATAGTCTTTGATGCTGTAAATTTTATGACACAGGTTAAATCAAGAAAATAACTTAAAAGGGAACTCAAATATCTGTAAACTTGTTTTAATAAATGCAAATTCTTTCCATCTTAAATGATCTTATTTTTAACTATGTATATGCATGTGTTTGTTTATGTTTAGGTGTGTACAAAGGAGTGTAGGTGCCCAGGGAGGCCAGAGGTGTCTGATCTCTTTGGAGCTGAATTACAGGTGCTTGTACACAGTCCTAAGTAGGTTTTGGGAACCAAACTGAGTCTTCTGCAAAAATAGTATATACCCTTTAATTGCTGAACTGTTTCCCAAGCCCAAATGAGAATATTTTCTTAGGATCCCTTTTCTTACATAATAGTAGTACTTCTCCACATCTGTTTTCACTAGGGCATTCCATATCAATTCAAACAGCCCCTGAATATCAGCGGCTCATGTGTTTTCTCTCTCTGTTACTTGATGCATGGGCCTTTTTAGGAGGCTGCTTTTCTATGCCCCTGACTACAGAAAGCTCTCCAGGCCTCTTTTCCAAGGTCTGAACAAAAGAACAATCGCTGTCCTGGAACATGTTCTTCTCAATCCACAGGACAGGAACAATTGAGCTGGTGGAAATTCATGATGTCACTGGAAACTCAGTGATGACATGCATCACATACTGTAGTGACTTGCTTACATGGCTGCTCCTAGTTGCAACAGAGGGCAGGAAATGCAGTCTCTACCCAGCCAATCACATGCCAGCCAGAGGGCAAGAGTGGGCTTATGTCTAAAATAAATTCTTAGAAACAAAATGGTCAGGTCAAAAGATAATGAAGCCGTAATTTTGGAAGAAAACACTAAAATGTCCTTTGGAATGGAACCTTTCTGTATTTCTAAGAGGAAAGCCTGAGAACATGCCTCTTGTTTTTCTGGCTAGGACATAAGCATAACTTGAATTATTTTTTTAACCAACTGGATACATCTAAAATCCATAAGTATATTTATTTTGATTTTTCTTATTTTGAATGAGATTGAGCACCACTTATGTTGAAAGATTAGTTGCATTTTTCCTAGAAATTTAAAGACTCGGACTATATTTATATAAACATTTGGAACATTTAATTTTACACAGACATCTTTGATCCTATTTGAATCAATCCCTCCCTGTGGTAGAAAATGTGTGCCCAAGCATGTTGCATATTTTTCTCCTTGACTGTCTGGTTGTGCCAACAAGAATCATTACCCCATGTGCTCATGATTCCCTTCTGTACAGCAATAGGCCCCTAAATTTGGGCAACTGAAGACACACACATTTGTGATGTCATGGAATTTTTCCTGTTCAGGAATCTGAGTGGCTTCCTGGCGGCTCTGTCTTAGAGTTACTCATAAAGTTCCATTTGGTGATTGGCCAGGAACATAGTCATCTGGAGAATCGATCAGTCAAAAATATGCTAGGCAGATCATTGTCTTGGCTGTGGACTGACTTTAGTTTTGAACTTGGCTGTTGGCTAGAGGCCTCTGATGCTGAGTAGTTGTTTCTTTACAGGCCTCTATATATGCTCATGATACAGTCTCTGGTTTCCTTACACATCAAGTGGTTTAAGTCAGAGAGAAAGCTCCCAAGGCAGAAAAAAAAAAAAAAAAGATTTTGTTTTGTTTTTAATAATACAATCTCAGAAGGAACACACTACCACTTCAATAATTCACTAATAAGGAGACCTCATTCAGGAACCGAACTATTTCCTTTTACATTTGTTTATTGTGCAAGCGAGCCCATATCATGAGTGAGCCTGAGTCCATGTGAGGAGGTCAGAGAACAACTTGTTGAAGTTTGTCCTCTCCTTCCATTGTGTGGGTTCCAGGTGCTGGACTCAGGTCACCAGGCTTGGCAACAAGTGCCTTTATCCACTGAGCAATGTTGCCAAGCCTATTTGTTGAACAAAACAGTAAAGGATATGTTGATATATATATTTTTCAGTTAACATGTAACCCATAGTTTTGGTCCATATCCCAAAGTTCTACCACATGCTGGAGGCATGATCCTCAGTGTGGTGGTATTGGAATGATAGAGCCATTAGGAGGGGGACCCTGCTGAAAGGTAATTGGCACAAAAGCATTGCCCGTAGTAGGTATTAAACGCAGGTCTCACAAAGCTGGATTGGTTCTTATCAGCATCAGTTAATAAAAGTGAGCTTGGCACCTTTACACATGCTTCTCACCTCTGCCACAGATGTTTCTGCTATTGTGCTGTCACTTGCCAGCTGAATCACACAGATGCCTGTACCACACAGAGCCAAATAACTCTGTTCTTTTTATACAGTTGCATGGACTCGACTGTCTCTATGATTCTGGCAACTTTTACAAAGTAATTTCTAAAATCATGCATCTGTCTATAATTGATGCTAAGGGCATGTTTGTAAACATGAGCTATTTTGTGTACTTCTATTGGCTTAATGAACCAACTGAATAATGGATATGAAAACATTCGGCAAATTCTGAAGAAATGTTCTCCTTTGGAAGGCTTTATAATTATTATTTTTATGTGATGACACAGCCAAACATGTCTTTTTGAATTCTAGTTTTGATTTGCTGAAACTGGCTCTTGGATCCCAATTGGAATGTGAGTTGTGGGCCAGTGATGGAATTTTCCATCATAACATTTCATGTGGATTCAAAATGAACTGAAACCCAACCCAGGAATCAAGCATAAATGTGCCAACAAATTTACAGTCTGAGTCTTTTCCGCACTTCTAGGGATCTCTGTTTATCCTTTGTGTTGCTATCTAGACAATCACAGCCGCTGCAGTATGTGTAAATATGTGAGCATGTTTAGATTGGAAATGAGGAGTGCATGTCCTTACACAATGATGCACAGAAGTTGCGTACCTTGTGTGACCTGGGAGGTACTGAACAGGACCACCTTGTTCTTGGCTCTCCTTTGCAATGTTCCTGTGAAGTTTTCCCAGGGTTCTTCTGTGACTGACTTTTTAATTATAAAGATCTCTTTGATGCAAGTAACTCTGGACCAGAGGTGAATCCCAGTGGAAGCTTAGTTGAGCCAGAGGGACAGAAGGTAAGAAAGGACAGTATCTTTGTTGTGGGCAAGAGGACAGGTAAAGTGACAGAGATTTGGATGCAAAGAGAAACTTCTTTATCTCTAGCTGTCCATCCTCACAATGGCCTTGACTGGGGTCTTATTATGCAGTGCAGTCTGGTTCTGAATCCATGGTGCTCTTCTTGCCATGGCTTCAGAAGTTTTAGGGTGATAGCTGTGAAGCAGCATCCCCTACTGTATCTGGATTTTTAAACCAAGAATTTTTTTCCCCATTGACAGTTGCTGCACTGAATCAAACACACATATATATTTTGCCTGACCAATATATAAACGTTAAGATTTAATGACTTCTTTTACAAACTTGTTTTTGTTTCTTTTCCGACCCAGATATAACACAGTCCTGGGCTTGCACACTGACAATGCTCCAGAGCTAAGGGGTGCTTCTTGCCTTTCCCTAGAAAAGAGCTCAGTAGTTTATTGAAATCCCACCTGCCTCTTCACACCATCTCATCTCCTTCACCCTGCACTATCATTTATCATCCTACCTGAATTGTTATTTGTGCAGAGGCAAGTCTTTCTTTTAAGATTTATTTCTATTACATATGTATGAGTAGTTTGCCTGCATGCACATATGTGTGCCACTTGTACTCAATGCTCATAGAAATCAGAAGAGGGCTTCAGATGCCCTGGAACTGGAGTTACAGATGGTTATGAGCCAACACGTAGGTGCTAGGAACTAAACTCAAGTCCTCTGCTAAGGCAGCAGGTGCTTTTAATAACTGAGTCATCTCTCCAGCCACCAATTGTTTCCTTTATACCTAAGAGCTTAATAAAGGTGATGGTGAAGGCAAACTGAAGGATCAACATTCTTTAAGAAAATAATTGGCCAAAGTCAGGGTAAGTATGTACCCCATGGGCACTCCATTGTGGCATCTATGAGTTAGAGCACAAGTCTGGAGTGTCATGAGAGTGCTCTCATTGCCTGCCTCTCTGCCTATTTGAGATCACATGACCTGCAATATTGCAGCAGTGTCTTTAGCACCAAGAAGCTGTGTAGCCTGTCACACTGTACATATGATCATGAAGACAGCAAGTATGGGAGGCAGCATTCTACTCACAGTGTCCGTTGGCCCTGGGTGCTGCATATCATCCACCAAATTATTCCACGATCTGTTGTCACTGACCATGAACACTGCTTTGAGATTATAGACCAGGCTTGTTGGTGTATTGGTCTTGGCTGCAGGGAGTTCCATGATTTTCACCCACTGCAGATGACACTACTTAAGCCTTTGTCTTTGCTTCCTCGTGGCCATATGGGGCCAGCTGAAGCTTTTCTTTAAGGATGCTGAGGGTGACCTGAATCAGGGAAGTTATTTTCTAAGAACTCCTTTAGTGGAATGTGGCCAGGAGGGCAACTACTCCACACCCTCAGGAAACTGATCAGGCAGTTCCACTGCTGGTGAGGGAAACGGAACCATTCTCATGACAGAGTAAGCCATTGTTTCTGGAGAGTTCCAGCATCCATCTCTGAGTTGGTTTCTTTTCCTGTCTGCCCATAATTTGGTCTCCTAATTGACGGTCTGGTCTTCAAGGTTTCTTTTATATGTCCTTTTTTTTTTTTAAATAAAGTGCATGCTACAAATTATGTATGACCTAGGTAAAAGTAAAAATTGGAATAATGACCAAAAAACGAAAACCACCAACAAACAAACAAACAAAAAAAGACCCAACTTTGGTGGCTCCAGTTAAGATATTCCTAAAAGCCATCTGAGCTTCTCATGCCAGATGTGCCAGAGGCAGTTCTATGGCAGAACAGTAGGTTCTGTTTTGCTTTGCTATTCTTTGTGTTTGTTTTAGACATCATCCAAGATTCAGATTCATGTAATCAAAATTCAGTAATTTTGGCCTTATTTCTTTCTTTCTGTAAGAGATTTTTGTTCTGCTCTTTTATCTTTTTCATAGTATTTTTATTTTATAATTAACTTAATTTCACATATCAGCCGCTGATTCCCCAGTCCTCCCTCTTCCCACCCCCCCAGCCCTCCCCCCAATCCACCACCCACTTCCACCTCCTCCAAGGCAAAGTGGGGGGTAATGGAGGGCAAGGGTCGGGGGGAAAGAGAGCTTAGGGGAGAGGGAGGTCCCAGCTGGATCAGGAGCAGTGTGGGAGAATGGAGAGGGAGATACCATGATGAATGAAGACCCCGGGGAATAGGAAGAAGCAGAGTGCTAGAGAGGTCCCCAGAAATCCACAAAGATACCTCTTTTATCTTTTATATACACTTTCCACTCTCACATTTGGTGCCTCAGAGTCTTGAGAAGGTTGCTATATCTTCAGCCTCAAATTTGCATTTGATAAAAAGAAACTTTAGGAAAGAAGAAGAAAGGAGACCATTTTTATTGGTGAAGGAAAAGATCTCCCAGAAATATATGAGAGATGCTTCCTTGCCTGTCACCAGCTAGAACTCTGCCATGTAGCCATCCCTCAAAACAAAGCAATCAGACCATTTTAACCGTGTCCTTATTACCTACTTTACCCCACCACTCACATCCTGTGATTAAAAAGGAATAGGGGGAACTGATTATGAGCAAGCAACTAGTAGTCACTGTCAATTCTTAGGAAGCTGCAAGAAAGCCTCTAAGCTTATTTTGGAAGCTATTTTTCTTCTCTTTTACTTTCCGGCTGCCTGCTGCCTCCTTTGATGAAAACAAGTGAGACCCTCTGGAAGTATTTCAAGAAGACTGGATATTTATAGCAATAGTCAGGTATAACAACTACATCTGGAACACTTAGGGGTGTGAGTACCCTCAGAGCCAAATGGCAGTGTCTTTTGTAGATGGAATATGCATCAGACCTGCTTCATGGCCTAGAAATAATTTTATTCTCTGTGTGCTAATTTTACTTCCCCGATTCGCCTAGACAACCCTCTCACCTTCTCTGCAGATCAGTCAAAGGCTGAGTCATATTTTTTTATTGTTAGTATTAGACTTTGGGACTATAGCCTGGTGCAGTGTGCAAACACAACCAGAGCAAATACACGACAACATGAATACATTCATTGAAAGTAAACCATCCTCTTATAATTACTTTCTTGGATATTCAGCATAATTTCTTCTCCTCGGGCAGAGTGGGCAGTTATAACTAGTTGTCAAATCACTTATACCATTAATATTAACAATATAGCATTTGTTAAAGACTTTCCGTATGTCATAGATCTGTAAGAAATATGCCTGGGACCCTGAAGATGAATTGATACTGTAAAATAAATGGATACAGTTGATTTCAAATAATAATAATTCTTCCATACAAATTCTATTTACCAGGTGGAATGTGTGCAGCCAATGGAATTGAACACTTCTGTAGATTTTGGTACATTTTTGGCCATTTTTCTGAAGATCAGATGTCTTTAATTAAATCATATATCTCGTCAAAATACATTACTGTTGATTCTTATGTGATTAAGATGTTAATGTGACCAAAATAAATAGATACGTTTCCAGGAAGATGGTGACTAAAGAGAAAAGGTACCTGGGGATGTGCATACTTAAGAGGCAGTACGAAGGAAATCTGAGCTGTAATGCATCTATATTCCATTTATCCCTATGAATAGACATCTTTTCTTGTTAAAATTGTGTTCCCAAATCTGGAGGTGGTGGCATGTGCTTAGCATCACAGCAATGGGGAAATGGAGATAGGTGGACCATTGTGGCTATGACTTTCTGGTGATCCAGCCTAGCATTATCTATGAGTCCTGGGTCCCTTTATGAGATCTTGTTTCAAAAATGAGGTGAATGACTCTGGAAGAACAATATCCAAGAGGAATCTCTGGCTTCCACAAGAATACAAACACACACACACACACACACACACACACACACACACACACACACACACACACAGAAAGAGAGAGAGAGAGGGAGGTTGGGGGAGGGGGGAGAGAGGGAGAGATACACATGCCCACCCTTTCAAAACTCATTTTAATAACCTTCAAATGCTTTCAGCAAAGAGTTTGCATCATCCATGACCACATGGAAGCTGAACAACACTGATGCTGTCTTCTTCTGCTGAAGCATTTATTTAATTATCCTTTATCAATAAAAACTCAGGAGTCAGTTATCGGGTAAGAACTTGAATGATCAGAGAAGTGGCAGAAAAGCAATCAGTGACCTCCTCTCTCTCTCCTTAATCAAAAAAGGGCTGAGAATCTTTCGCCCCACCCTACTACTTCCTTTGTCTCTTTCCACGTCCTCAGTCCTCCAAAACCTCTATGGCTCATTTTAGTCATCTAGTAGCTAGCGCTGCCCTCTGACTCAAAGTCAACTTTATTGGCAGTCTTCGGTGTGTCAGAGTGCAATCAAAACATCTCACAACACTCTGCACTCCACCTTCCCTAACACATCCATCAGCTGTTTCTCCCTCTTCCCTTTCTGGGGAACTCTGCTTATTGTCAGCTACAGATGCTTTTTGCAACCCAGTCTGTCTCTCCCTAACCACAGTGAATGAGAGTCTGACTTGGGTCCTCTCATTACCCAGTCTTCATTCCCATGTCTTTTTCATTCATAAGTGTCTTGGTAACATTGCTTATTTTGTACAGACAATATCTGTTACTTGATACACAGTGAAACCAGTTTTTGAGACTAAGAAGACAAATGAATGGGCATGGCTTTAACTCCAATATACATTGAACAAACAACTTTCTGCTTAAATTACTTTCTGTGTTATCAAAGAAGTTTTTTGGGATTAACTCTCCTAGCTTCTCTTACTGGCCTTGCCTTAAGTCTCCTTGCCTAATTATTTATGGCGGCAAGCCTTTTCCATCATTCTTGATTTGATTTCTTAATTTATCCTTACTTCTATCCTTAGGATATTTATTGGGTAGCCAAAGGGCAAAAGGAGATTTTTATGCAGGTCACACCTTCACCTGAATAACAATCGTGGATGCCAGGGAAGTCAGGCTCCTGAGTATCTGGAGAGTTATTTAATAAGGTAGGAATGTTCGCATGTTGTCTTGCTGACTTTTAAAGGTAATTAAAGCTATAACTGAGCTAACAGTGAAGACCCTCCACTGATAGGAGTGGAACATTCTGGAAACTGACAAGTTGGAGAAGAAACCATCCCAAATCTCCCAAGCCAGTAACTCTGACATAACTAGGCAGTGAGCTCATAAATCAAATTTAGCTCACAGAGTCACCATGCTCAGTGAATTTTGAAGGTTAAACATTTCAGTTGTTAATTTGCTCTTATTATTTTAAATCAGAACATGAATAGACTTTGGTTTAAAGTTTAGATATATAACTAATGAACATATAGCATTTTCAACTATGGGCTAAAATTTAAAGTATTCAGTATATAAAAATACTAAAAGATTTGTTTATGCCTAATCATGATTACTAATAAATTAACAAACACAAATATAAAATTTCAAAATTTATTATGTCTAAGCAATCCTTAGAATCTATGGCTTTTAGATTAATTCTAGCAGCTTCTTTACTTTTACCTTTAGAATAATCTTTATTATACTGTACTACCCACACACAATCAAGAATTAAATCATCATTTATAAGCTGCTTATAATGCCTATTCTCTTTCTTTTTAACTTTTGAAAATTAACTCACAAAGTAAATACATTTCCATAGGTATTTATCTCTTCGACTAGACCCCTGGAGCTTGGCCTGGTGCACGATTGTGGATCACAACTTCAGATTGACAGCTGTGGAACCTGCAGGGGAACAGACTAGACTCTCTGCATAAGGGAGACAGTTGTGTAGCTGGGTCTGTTTGAGGGGCCCTTGGCAGTGTGATCAGGATTTATCCCTGGTGTATGAGCCAGCTTTCTGGATCCCATTACCTGTGGTCGGACACCTTGCTCACCCCTGATAAAGCAGGGAGGGGCTTGGTCCTCCCTCAACTGAATGTATCAGACTAAGTGGTCTCCCGCTAAGAGAGGTATCATATCTCTTTTCCAAACAGCACTCACTGGGGTCTATCAGAGTACCAGTCCTTTCGTGTTTAAGGACTTCTTTGCAAGAAACCTTCAGACTTAGGCTGTGCCACAGCTGGAGACAGAGCTACTTTCCAAAGTCAGGACCACCTAGACTCAAATGCTCTGAAGAATTCCCAGGAAGCTACTGTCTCAGCCCATGCTCACTCAGAGCAGAGAAGTCTTCAAAAGCTGAATCTTCCCAGATTCCTCAAAATACTGGTGGCTTTGGCATTTTTCCTCTTTAAAGTTACACAAAAGAATAGAAGAGATGCATATCTTCCCCCACACACACCCTTTTAAATGAAGTGAATATAGATTTGTTAAGGAAAAGTGAGAAAGGAGATTTAAGCTTTTACAGAAATTTACGTACTTCAAAGTGCTTAGGAGTGTAGTGGATACCTAAATCCTTATACTAAGTTCTCACTTAGTGGTTGAAAGTTCAGAACTCAGCTTCTAAAAATAGAGTAAATTGTATCTCTTTGTCTATGTATTTATTTGCTTACTTATCTGTTGATAACAGCACTGGGACTCTAACCCAGGACCTTGTGCATGGTACACAACTGAATCACATCTGCAGAACAAGACTGCCGTGTTTCATCTTCAGCCTCCAACTAGTATTTCTAATTATGTGGTTGAAAACAGTATTAATGCTGAACAATGGTGGCTCACACCTTTAATCCAGCATTCAGGAGGCAGGCAGATATCTGTGAGTTCAAGGCCAGTGTGGTCTACAAAGCAAGTTCCAGGACAGCCAGGGTAGTTATACAGAGAAATACTGTCTCAAAAACTAAAACAACAAACAAGAAAATTAATATCAAGCACTTGAATATTTTACTAGAAATTGGCAGGGATATAAGTGGATCTTTTCAAGTTAATTTTGCTTTATATTACACACAAAATCTGTGGAGGTCTACTGTAATTAGAGTTTAGTTTGTTTTTAAGTGAACAAAAGTTGCAACCTTTTAATATCTAACTTAAGATTAGAGTAAAAGACAAACCACTCCAAAGATATTTTGTGAGAGATAGTCTAGCTACCCAAATGCCAGTCTTCTGATTTATACATAGATGGTTCAGGATTAAATACAGCTTTTTACTATTCTGATGGACTCCAAGCATATAGTTCCAAGGTAAAAAACAAAGAAAAAAGATATGTTTATTAAAAAAATACATCATATGTCAGTAAAAATGAGCCCAGCAGATTCGGTAACTATGAGGTAATTCTTTCCCTGGTGATATGTGACAATCACTAATCTTTCTCCTGAAATCTTTATGTGTTGATGAATTAGCCAATTTGCACTAGTAAGCCATGTCTGGTCCGGTTACTTCAGTCACCTTAATAATCAATGCAGATCACTGCATGATCGATTCGGCAGCAAGATGGGAATTAATCATAAAGACAGTTCTCTAGACTGTGGTACCCACATAGTACCCACAAATAGATGTGGTTGTATGCCAAGGATTATTTTTCCCACAGTGCTTTAGTGAAGTTTCCTTTTTCAGTCTTCCTTCCGTTAGAACAGCTACTGTTTCATTCCACTCTTAAAGGATCGTAAACAGCATTACATTTTGGACATCAAACTTGGGTGATGAGAGAGAAAGACCATGAAGCTGTGTGGTGAGGGAGGTGGGCAGGACCTGGGAGGACATGGGGGGAGAGCAAAGAATGTGAATAAAGTACATTATATGATAAATAAAAAACTTAAATGTAAAAATGAATAAACGAAGTGAGGTTTTGGAAAGTTATTTAGTTATTAGGCATCCACGCCCATGCATGGTATTACTATCCTTATAAAGAAGGCTTGAGACATCCTTGCTGTTTCTGCCATGAGTAGATGGATGTAATAATAATAAGACAGTGTCATTTCCAGCAAGGAGTGAGCCATGCCAAGCACCAAACTTGTGGCGCCTTCAACAAAGACCTGCCAACCTCTAAAGTGTGAATAATACATTTATATTTATAAAATTCAGGCCACCTAAGAATCACAGATAGCTTAAGACATCCTCCAGCTGACTCCTATTTTTCTTGAGAGACTATGAGGGGAGGGAAAAAATGACAGTATTCAAGATTAGTGTGCACAAAAATGCTTACTATCATAATCTCTTATCTCTGAAAGTCTGAAAAAGTTAGGCCCATTAACACAAGGGCTTATAAAACAAAGGTCTACAAAATGTATTTAGTTTTTCTATGGATGGTATGATGGTCATATATTGACTCCACAGAGTAGAACTGAGTTGGAACCAAACTGAAAAATCAATTCATTCCCCCTTGAAAATTGCAGGCTCTGTAGGAGCTATTGGAAATCACATTGGGCGATGAAGATGAATTTGGGAATAATGGGTTCTGGCTTTTTCCAGAGGTTTTTGCATACTGTACTTTTCCATGAAAGTTAGAATCCGAGAAACAGCTTGTGTTTGCATGCTTTCCCATCAAATATTTTCTCCATATAATACTCTGAATAAGAAATTTTCTAATGAGACTTTATCTTTTCCTTAAGTTAGTCATTTATTTCAAGTTCATTGGAGAACGAGTATTTTCAATTCACAGAAGTCATTGTAGTCATCGATGTCTTTAGCTTGATCGTCTTCTGCTACCAGCCTCACACTTTACAGGGAGCACTCTCCAGTTGATTTTAATGATTATCGTGTCAGTGGGCATGAAGGTCACATGGCACAGTGTGCCTCACCACGCAAGGATTCAGGTAAGAACTGTCAGCAGGTGAGGGCAGACACTGAACTTCTTGTAGATGAAAATAAAGGTTTTTCATTTCATCGGGTACAATATTGAGCAGGCACTGCAGAAAGAGCTATAAAAAATATTAACATCAGAGTGTCGACAAAACTTGAGAGAAAATGCCTTTTGAAAACCACCAATCTTATATTTTAAATAATTTTTTTTCGAAACTATATGGAACACAGAGATATTGAATCAAATGAAGCATGTTTGAACAAGTGTCAGTGATACAGGCTTAACTTTTAACCAGTTGAATATAACAATGAGAGAAAAATTAAATTAGTCATATTTATTATTTAAGCAATCATTCTGGCCTGGCTTCAAATCTTCACACACACACACACACACACACACACACACACACACACACACACACACACACAGTCTTTTATTCTATCATATATATGAGTAAATATTTATATATTTCTACCCTAAAGATCAAGTCACTTGTTCCTAAGACAGAAAGACCTGATACTTACCTTAGAATATGGGTGATATACTCAGGGTCACTCAACTGGAGTATCACATGGAGGATTACACTCACACATACAAAGCTTCTAACATTTATAGTCAAACTATACTTGCCAATATTCAAACCATAGTGGAATCTTAGAAGATGCATTGGCCTGAGAAGTTTGGTGACTTAGGACAAAAAATTAAAGATGCATAATCTGTGTTCTCAGTCTGGCTCTCAATTAACTTTAGAAAACTTTTTTTTTTCCATCCATTCGTGTTATGCTCCAACAAACCATTAACTCAGTCAATATGAAACCCACAAAGTGAGAAAATATTCAAGCCATATGTTTTCCTTTTTTTCTCTCTTTAAGGATATTTTACTTTTTAAATTATTTTCCCTTTAATTAAAATAGATTTTTAATGCAATATGTCTTGCTTACAGTTTCCCTTCCCCCTACTCCTCCCAGTTCCTCCTCACATCTTCAATCCAGATCCATGTTCTTTCTGTCTCTCATTAGAAAAGAACACATCAAGCCATATATTTTCAATGTGACCAGAGGGAAATAAATTTTATCAAACACCATTTTCTACCTGTCAAAAGACCCGCTTTCTTTATATTTAATATTTAAGTTGGTCAAGGAATTTTTTCAGACATCCAAATCAGTCTATGGCATTTCTTTCACTGGTTTGATGTGGTAAGCCAGTTCAGTTCAGTCACCCTCTCCACTAGTAGTCCAAACTATTGAACTGGGGTCATCCTTGGGGATTCCTGGCAACTTCCCTATCACCGGGTTTCTCTCTTTCCCCATAATGTCTCCCTCTATCATGGTATCTCTTTCATTGCTTTCCCACTCCATCCCTGTCTACCCAGCATATAGTCACAATTCTGTATGTGGGAATCTTGATCCAAATCCTGCACAAAGAATTCACCTCCTTATTTTGGATTATTGATGAACAAAACTGCTGGGGCCTGAAGGACAGCATGAATTCCATCTATACCTGCTTTTAATTCCTCTTTTGTAACAAGAGTCTGGGAATTTCCTGGGGTCTGCTAAGAATTTGGCTTTTCATGTAGAAGACTGATAAGTCAAATGCTGTCCTCTTAGATGTTTTCTGTAAAGAAAAGGTACAAGTTAGTTAGTGTGACACACTGCCAGAAGTACAGATTCATAGATGCTCAGGGTATCTGACTAAAGTTACTTTGGTCTTCTCAACCTATAGAGCTACTGGATTTGTGCTACACAATTTCCTATGCCATCCTTGTAGTTATGATTAATCAACTTGTTGTTATTTCAGTGTATACCCATGGGCTCTTCTACCTAAGAAATTGCAAATTCTTTCTAGCTTGTGCCGTCTTCATTTATTTCTGTAATTCTCATTGTGCCAAGCGGAGAGAACACACTGTAGTTGTTCAATAAACATTACTTTCTCTAATCAAGCAACAATATGCATCTTTCATGTGACCTGAGAGAGCTATTGCATGTGTTGTCTTTTCTATAATTTCCTTTCATTAATGCTTCGGCCCTTTAATACAGTTCCTCATGTTGTGGTTATCAATAAGTTTTAGGCCTCCCTGAAGGCCACTCTGTTGTCGAATCAAGAAAAGCCCAGGTTTAATGGGTAAAGCACTCCCGGGTGATTCCCCAGTCCCACAGAGGGGAGACAGAGACATAGAAGAACCATGGTTCTGTTTTGGGGGATGTAGTTTATATGCCCTGTGAGAGTGGTCTTGAGCCTCTCTGGGGGAGGAGCTGTGTTTGGCAGGCTTTGAAGGGGCGGGTTTAGGGAAAGAGATATTGGAAGGGAGGGATCTTCCACCAGACTCCTTCCAAACATTCCAGACTCTTTGGGTACAGGGATGCCAGGGTGCCAGGGCTTGAGGTGGAGCTCCCATCCAAACATTCCAGACTCTTGGGGTATAGGGACACCTGTTCAAGTCTGACTACTTCCTTCGGTCATGGGGTAAGAGGAGTCGGGAATTGGTGAGCTCACATTCAGCAGTAAGTGTGAGTGGAGGAGCATCCGGAGGTCTCAGGCATTTGTTTCTTAAGGAAATAAAGAAGGCAAGTTTCTAGGGAAAAAAAAAATCATTAACATCTGCCCTAGTTGTACTGTAAAGATGAATGTACATAACAGAAGAGCAGATAGGCCCTTTATTGGGACATCTTGGAAAACTGGAGGGTGGAGGGTCCCAGCTGCTGGACAGACCAGGTATCCTGAATAAGTGCCCACTTGAGCCTGGAGAGATGGCACCAGCATGGATGTCCCAGGAGCTTGGCAGCCAAGGGGGTGGTGAGGATCACAGTATGAATGGAGAAGGGACATCAGAGGAGAGAGGAAGGGGAGGTACCTGGCCAGTTTGGGCTAGGAGGTGGTGATTGAGGAGGAAGGGCCTTCTGTAAAGGAGCTCAAAAGGGCTCAAACCTGTAGGAGAGCGTGGGGTGGTCCAGAGGCCGGTAAGGGCAATGGGGAGAAGGGAGGGCCAAGATAACCTGAGTTCAATGGAGAGCTTGGTGATCTGTTGTTTGATGAGTCCATTGGCCTTCTCAACCTTTCCCGAGGACAAAGGTGTCAACCATAGTTAGGAGGTAACAGAATTCCTTAGGTGTGGGCATGTGAGTAAATTCTACCTGTCAATCCTTGCCTGATTGGTGTTCTCAAGGCTGGTGCAGAAGTTGACATATCTGGAGGGTCCCTAAGAATGGACCTGTGAGATACTCAGGAGAGTGTGGGGGCCAAGGTGAGTGTGGCCCCAAGAAGGCTAAGAACATTGAGACCAAGCAGAGGTGCAGGGCAAGCAGGTACGACCAGAAAAAGAGTGTGAGAAGAATCGCCCTGCAAGAATGCAGGGAAGTGTCAGGGTCTTAAGTGGGAAGGAAGGGATCCCATCCACCCCCATGACAGAAATTGGTGAGGGAGCTGTAGGATCTGAGTGAGATGCCAAAACAGAATAGGTAGCTCCCATTTCCAAAAGAAAGTCAAAGGACTTACCCAATGCCCACAGCATCACCCTAGGCTCAGAGAGGGCAATGGGAGTCAGCAGGTCTAGTCCTTGTCAGTTCTCCACCAGGCTTAGGAGTTCTCAGTTGCTAGAGTTGGTGAGACTAGACCTCCATGGCATGGCATAGAGGATGAGCCTGTATGGGGACATTCTGATTTCCAGTGCCCAGGCTGTCAGCAGACATTGAGTCCATGGCCTCCTGGGTGGCTGGGGGTCAGGGCAATACCGTGACCGGTGGCCCTGCTTGCCGTATTTGAAGCAAGTTATTGGCATAGTTGACTTGAGCTGATCTCCAGCAAGATGGAGCCTCGTGGCCGACTTCCCTTATACCCCTTTTGGGGGCCCTGGTGGCCTCAGAGTAGCTGCTAAGGCTTGGGCTTGGAGCGTATTCTGTTGCACCCTTGTCTATCGGGTTGACTCGGCTGTCATTCTCGAGCATTAAAACTTTAAAAGCCATTTTCACTAATTCCTGTAGGGGAGTTTGGGGATCCTCCTCAGCCTTTTTTAATTTTTTGTAATATCTGGCGCTGACTGAGAAATGAAATGGGTGGGAAGGCAGGAGTCTGGCGAGACTGAGTATAAGAAGAAACCAGGGAAGATGTGGGCGCGTTAGGTCAGTGTGTAGGTGGAGGCACTGGGAGATGGGGGAAGCAGTGTGGGGAGGCAGGAGAGAAAAGAGGGTAAGCAGGAAGAATTTGGTCTTGGATTTCTGGCCCTGGAGGAGGGGGTTGGGTAGCTAGATTTGGGGGAAGTGGGGGAGGGGTCAGTGTCTCCAGCAGTGAATGGACTGGTGCTGAGACACTGGCCCCTGTAGGGAGGGTGGGAATGCAGAACCCCAAAACAGTGGACTTAGGGCAGTTCTGTAGCCCCAATTTGAATAGATTTTGTAAAAGACCCAGCAGGGCATTTGGGGATCAGGCTTTGAATGGCAAGTGCCATTCTCAAGTCTATGCAGGGGACCAGAAGCCTAGCACAATGTATCCACTGTGGAAGTCTTGGGGAAAAACAAAAAACAAAAAACAAAAAACAAGGGGCTGGAGAGATGGCTCAGAGGTTATGAACATTGGCTGTTCTTCCAGAGGTCCTGAGTTCGATTCCCAGCAACCACATGGTGGCTCACAACCATCTACAATAGGATCTAATGCCCTCTTCTGGTGCACAGGCATATATGCAGGCAGAACACTGTATAAATAAATAAAACTTAAAAAAAAAAAAAAAAAAAACAAAACAAAAAAAAAACAAAAAAAAAAAAAAAAAACGGGTGTGTGAGAAATTCCCTTCAACAGAAAATCTTCTGGAGAAGAGGTCCCATGGAACAAAGGCAGCTCTTTGTTCTGGAATGGGTCAGGTTGAGTAAAGGCAGCCCTGTACTCCAGAACTGGTTGGGGGCCTGGAGTGGCCTATCTCAGGCAAGACACCCTGAAACAATGAAGAGGTCCTAGGCCTCCTTGGCAAGGACTTGAAAAGGGCAACTTACTCAGTCGAGACCCTATCTTCGTATGGTGGAGAACCTGTGTGGAGGAAAGGGGTATTTTCCCACCACAGGGCCCTGGGCCAGTTGGAAAAAATCAACTCCCCTTGGTGGAACCTCCAGATGATAAGTTTTAGGCCTCCTGAAGGCCTCTCTGCCATCACAACAAACCGAATCAGACCAAATCAGGAAAAGACCAGGTTTAATTGATAAAGCAATCCCGGGCGATTTCTTGGCCCCACAGAGAAGAAATGGGGATTTGAGACTGGAAGAACCACGTGTCTGTTTGGGGGATGCAGTTTATATACCCTGTGGGAGTGGTCTTGAACCCCTCTGGAGGAGGAGCTGTGCTTGGCAGGCTTTGAAGGGGCAGGTTTGGGGAAAGAGATAGGGGAGAGGAGTTGAGGAGGTGGATCTTCCACCAGACTCCTTCCAAACAGTGACGCCTGACCACAAAATTATTTTCGTTGCTGCTTCATAACTGTAATTTTTGAAGTTATGAATCGTAATATAAATATCTGATATGCAGAATATCTGATATGCCACCCCTATGAAAGGATCTTTTGTGCTCCAAATGGGTTTGCAACCCGCAGGTGAGAACCACTGCTCTAGAGGAAGGTGTTGAATATCAATATGTAATAATTCCTCATGCTACTAACAATGGTTCTTTACAAAAATATAAAGATATTAAAGGACCAACTTAATCTTTTTATTCCTTCCTCTTATTATTAACGGATACAACCTTAGATTCTTAAGTTCTAATTTCTGGTTGATTTTAGTCCAGAATAGTTATGTGAAGAGCTGTGGCATTTGCAGAGAAAGGTAAGATAATCAAAAACGAAGGCAGCCATTGTGGAGCACAGAGAAATGCTTTGTCAGTTGAAGCAGCCCATGCCTTATTTTATATGCTAGTTATCCTGTGAAAACTTGGAACTTATGAAACATGGGTGATGTGTGTCATCAAAAGGAGGAATTCTAAAATTATAGGTGTGGTGGTATTATGTTCCCTGAAATATTGTGCACGCTAATAAACTTATCTGGGGTCAGAGAACGAAACAGTATTAAACATAGAGGATAGGCAGTGGTAGCACACACCTTTAATCCTATCATTCCAGAAGCAGAAATCCCTCTGGATCTCTGTGAGTTCAAGGCCACATTGGAAACAGCCAGGCATGGTGACACACGCCTTTAATCCCAGGGAGTGATGGCAGAAAGCAGAAAGGTATATAAGGCGTGAGGACCAGAAACTAGAAGCATTTGGCTGGTTAAGCTTTTAGACTTTGAGCAGCACAGTTCAGCTGAGATTCATTCTGGATGAGGACTGAGAGGCTTCCAGTCTGAGGAAACAGGATCAGCTGAGGAACTGGCAAGGAGAGGAAGCTGTGGCTAGTTCTGTCTCTCTGATCTTCCAGCATTCACCCCAATACCCAGCTCCAGGTTTGATTTTATTAAGACCTTCTAAGACTCATGCTACATATAGGTGTTGCTAATTGCTCATTTTAGTTGTGTTGGGTTTCTTCTGTTGTTGTTTATTTGTTTGTTTCCCAGTAAGTGATCCTAAACTCTCTGTCTCAGTGAGTGGGAAAAAAATAAATCCTCAAAGCTGGGGACTGTTAGTCACTACTGTAGGAATTGACACTTCTCTAAATTTGAATAGAAATGAATTCAATAAAAAAGGACACAATGACAGATTTATGAAAGCAATGTTCCTCCACATGATGAGATTCTTATTCTAATGTTTCTTTACTGTAATCCGTTAAAATTATGCAAAAATGTATTATTTAAGTGATAGTAAAGAATTCATTAAAAGATTAATGGTTCTGGTTTACCAATTCACTTACTAGGTCACTTAATTATTTAGTTCATTAATTCTGTAAATGTCAGGCTTACCATGAACTCTAGTGATTTGCATAAGTCAGGTTGTGAGTCTACTGGTAGAACAGCTTAACAACTTCAAACAGGAAATTGGCAGCATTTGTACACGTACAGTTAAATAAAGGTGTTTTACTTTCCAATCCAACAAGGAAAATCCAACAGCTGAGAAATCCTAACAACACAATTTCCCTGTTCATTCTCCAACTCTGTCCATTTAAAGTATCTGACAGACAGGTGAAATGGGACAAAAAAGTCTCCAGAGAACAGAAATATCTCCCACATTGAGCAATATGAAGAATTTTACTTTAGTAATCATGTTTTACTTAAAGTCATTTCTATCAGTGAAAGAACAATCAAGTCTTTGAAGGACCCCTATTTTATTTTATTTATTAAAAATGGATAATTACTAGGAAAACCATCATCTCGTTACTATAAGGGTCCTAGAGCAGCACTGGCTGGTCACATATGAATATCACCTACATCATCAATGCATTCACATCATTTTTGGCTACCACTGACACTTAATATAAGTGACTCTTTGTGATACAAAATTGGTGCCTTATTGGATTTAGTAGCAGGATTAGGATAAATAGCCATTGGTGATTATTTCAGATCCTCCCAGAGTTGTTTGGACAATGCATGGAATAAGATATTCATTCTATATTTTATTATTCTGCCAAGTTTGGCAGTCCTTTGAGAATGAAACCAAGTATAGGAATTTGCTTCATCTATCTATTATCTATCAACTACCTGTATATCTGCCTTGGGATACATTTTTATGAAGCTAATGTAATTATCAAAAATAACAAAGTGGGTCTTAATTTTATAATTGCATGTTGCTTAATAATAATATATATAATAAACAGCCAGTATATATATAATATATATTATATATATATGTGTGTGTGTGTATCTTTGTAGCTATTTGTTGACAAAATATAGATATTTTATTTTGGAAAGCAAAATAAATATGTGTGTCCTAATATAACTTTATGAAAATAATCTGCCTTAAATAAATCATTCTGTTAAGAAATTAATTTATAAATGTAAATTTTAATGCTGATAGAATCAGAACTCTACAACAAAGCCAAATCATTTTAAAAAGATACTATTTCACCTAATGACAGGCAGTACAAGATTCATGATTTGCCAAGTCAAAATTTTTAAGTGTCATCATATCTTCAAGACTGTTTTCCATCCACCCTTAGTCTGGCTCCATACTTATGGAATAAAAATTGCATTGCTCTCAAGCATAGTGCATCCTGCATAAAGAAAAGGACCACTTGATCACTGCTTTAGGAACAAGAAACCTCTTTCTACAGATGCTATCAGTACTTTTTAGATGGAAGATAACTGAAATTGGAACTCCTCAATTGATGTCAAACTTAACTAGGGTGTTCCCCTGAAAAATCTGCTTCCCTACATCAACTCTGACTCTGCAAGCAAGAAGACAGAGGAATAAACACAATGCTTTCTAAGACAGAAAGAATACACATGGCCCCTACAATGGCTAGTACATCAGAGAACACTGGGAGGAAGTGGAGACCCAGAGACAAAAGCGCTTGGTCCTTTGTCATGTGATCTTCATCTGGGAAAAATTTAGAGTTAGTAAACAGTTTCTAAGAGAACATGATTCCCCAGGCTTTGGTCCAGACACTTCTAAAGGGACAAAAGTCAAGGAACTGTTGTAACTGTCTGCATGAGATTGTGGATGGCATGGGAAAGCTTGCAAAAGGGGTTCCTTAGCTGGCCCAACCATGTATCTCTCAGAAAACCAGGCTCCTGGTAAGATGTATATAATGCCTGCCATGCCAGGTTGTTGTGTCCTCAGGTTGAGTCCTCAAGTAACATCCATGTTGGAATTTCTAGATAATGAAGCTCGATGGTACATAATTGGAAGGTATGATTGTCTAATACATCAGTCAGTTTAACCACGGCACCATCACCCTCTCCAGCTGTTTGGTCCAGTTTTCCTGCTGATTCACCAAAGTAGCATCCTGCTGTCTCATTACCACTTTATGTTTAACATGGCAAAGATCAAGATTTTAATTTTTTACTGGAACATACGCTTCTCTTCTCAACTATGCAGTCCCTGTGGGGAATATTACTCCAGTGTCAATCAAACAGGCTGAAGGCTGAGCCCACTTTAGATGCTGCTGCTCAATCTCTCACTTCACAACCATGATTTCATTAAGTCTTGCCACTTGCTAAACAGCATCTCCAACTCCTAGGCTTTTACACTTAAAAAAAAAAAAGAGAAATTCTGACAAGTATTTCTGACAAGAAATTCTGACAAGGTTCAGTTTCCTCTAATTTAATTCACCTTCTGCATAAAACACCTATAACCTAGTCATCAACATTATTTGTGCTTTGTGTGAAATCCCCCCCCCCAAGATAGAAAAAGTGAGATCTTGAGAATTCCTACATAACACTTGTCCTTATGTGCATGCAAACATGTAGAATGCAGTCAATTGTAAACACCTCTTTGTCCATTGTAGTCCTGGGGGGGGGGGGGGGGAGTCCTCTCTGCTCTGTCTTTTGCACAGGGATAATTGTAACAGAGATGACCTGGTAAAGGTCTGCAAAGTGTAGGGCCTCCAGAGGAAATCAACATTTTTATCATATTTTTTCCACCAAGATCCCCAACACTAGAGTACATACTCCATGGTGGAACACTCTAGTCCCAGAGTCAAAGTGAAAACAATGGCAGATGTGGAGTCACATGACACATGTCTCAGACAGAGCACTGTGCAGAATTTCTCTCCCAGTTCACAACAAAATGTCTTTGGTGCAAGCCATGGTGGCAATAAAAACAGAATGAGAAAGGGAGTTTTGATCATGGCACAGAAGTGACTAAGGAGTATAGTAACTGTAGGTCATAGCAAGCTACTGGGAGATAAAGGAACACAGAGATCATGCATGAATGCAAACAGGCTTCTTTGTAGTCCAATGGACCTGAATTGTGTTGAATATGGACTTCCAAAGAAGAATGGCTGGTTAACACAAATGGATGTATCATACTGAAATGTTTATCAGACTAGTGATCACTGAATTCTGAAAATAAGTTGCTGAGCCTCCCTTCAAGGATGTGCCTATTTCATTTTGCATGTTTGCTTTTTTTTTTTTTTTTTTTTTTTTTGGTTTTTTGAGACAGGGTTTCTCTGTGTAGCTTTGCGCCTTTCCTGGAACTCACTTGGTAGCCCAGGCTGGCCTCGAACTCACAGAGATCCGCCTGGCTCTGCCTCCCGAGTGCTGGGATTAAAGGCGTGCGCCACCACCGCCCGGCGCATGTTTGCTTCTTTATCTTGTCATGCAAAGCAACTAGTGGCTGACCACTGTTTAACCACAAGATCATTCCTATCTATTTGCACTGAGTCCAGATAATAGCTAGCTAAGAAGACTGTGTGTCCCTTAGGGATGAAAGAATATTAATGCTACCAGGAAAAAAAGAATCTTTTTAGTACGTGTTGATCCACAGTTTGGATTATTAACATGATGTCTGCATATTAAAGATGGTTATCTTAAGTACTTCCTTGCTCTCCACAACAAAAATGAAGTGGAAGGCTTATTATATAAACCTCTTCGTATTCATTTCTTTCCTCTGCTCTTCTAAACTTCCTGCATCCGCAGCAAATTCCCCAGTGAGCACTGAATCTTTCATGTTGTGGTATAGTATTAACAAAAGAAGTTCACAAGGATTTTAGAGAAAAGTTTCTCTGCTATCAAAAGTGTATTCTTAGATATTTATTCTCACTTTTCACTTACCAGAGGCAAGCACATTGCATCAAAAAGAGCAAGGTAGAATGACTTAAATTTCTGTGGTGTTTTTCTCTTTTTTTGCTCTTAATACCTGGCTACCTTAGGCAAGTTCTTTAACTTTTTTAAGTCTTTTTATTAGAGTACTTGAACTGTGAAACCTGCCAAATTAGTCTGGCCCAGATGCCCTATAGGAAGACAATTTATTTAACAATTCAGCACTGAAAAAGAAACGTTCCTAATTCATTCACCATCTGCTAGTTCACTCCTTTGTTTCACCAATAGGTAATCTGTCTGAACTCTGTACCATGCCATTGGTTTGTTCCTTTGATTATACAGATGAATAATTCAACTTAAATTCTGTTACCCAGGAATCTGTCTCTTGGAAGGAGGAAGGAGACAGACTAATATGAAGAAAATAAATGATAGATCTTAAAACAGGTGTGTATGTCATCATTAAGCTAGAGGTCAGAATGATTAAGTCTGTCTAGGGAAACCTTTATGATAGTGCAATGGAGGGACCAACTGAACACAAGCAAGATACAGACAGGGAGAGAAGGGGGCTTTTAAGGAGTATTTATCAGTATGCTCACAACAGGCAAGGGGGCTAACATGCAGTTTGTTACAAGAAGGTGACATATGGAGTTTCAGAGTGGAGTGGCACAACTAGATCTTTGCTCTGGAAGGCTGACTCTGGAGGCTATGTGCTAATAAAGAGAAGGAGATTGAGAAGGAGGTCGGTTGGAATGTAAGAGTGAAAACTAGTCCAGCCATTATGGAATCAGGTGTGGGACTTCCACATCTGAGCTTAGGACAAAGGCTAAGAAGTGATAAAGTTTCTCCTCAAAATCTAAAAATGTGCTCAGCCTACCATATAACCCAGCTATACCACTCCTGGATATTTATTCCATACACTCCAAGCCAAACATGTCACAGAGATACTTGCACATTACGACACTTTTCAAAATAACTAAATTTATGATACCAAACTAAATATCCATCAACAGAAGAACAGATGAAGAAAATGTGGTTTGTATGCACAGTGGAATTAACTTTGGGGCCATAAAAAAACAGTGAAGTTTTGTCATTTGTAGGAAAATAGATGCAACTGGAGATAACCATATTAAAGACATTCTCAAAAGACAAATGTTTCATTTCCTATCATATATTGGGTCCAAGATTTTATATAGATATATAGATGCATGAAACCATATATATATATATATATATATATATATATATATATATATATATATATATATATATATATATATACACACACACAGTTAATACGAAAATAGAAGTGAAACTGTCTAGGCCAACAAGGGGACCAAACCAAACAGAGGGAGAGGCAGGACAGAGGAAGAGTAGCTGAGGATGTGTGTACGAAATATGCCGAAAGTACATTATATACTTTCAAGAAAATGGCCTTGTGTAGCCTTGTATAGTAAAACATACATGATTAGAAAACAGAAAAACAGGAGAAAGATCAGGAATGTAGAACTATGGTAGGGATAGTAGAAATGGAAAAGCAGAGAATAGAGTACAAGGATTTCCACATGAGAAGAAAACAATGATTTCTGGGATAAAGGTTGAGGGCAAAGGTGTGAGAAAATGACTCTAAACAATTTGTGCTCCCAGATTTCTATCATAAACACCCTGAATGCCTGGGAGTTGAATCCACTGGATGCCTGGGATGTAGACACATGGAATCCTAAAATGACTTCTTTCCAATTAGTAGGTAGGAAATGGTGGTTCACAGAGATAAGTATGTGCTGTCATTGAGACTGTACAAACTAAATTTGGGACTCAAAACCTGTTATTTCTCTTGCTCTAACATTAAAAATGGGAGAGAGGAAGATTCCAAATTCCCTTATGCAGCCTCTTGTCTCCTCTGCTTCAATTTTTATTTTACTTTTTAGTTTAAATTTGGCTTTGTTTTACTTTGACAGGTAAAAATCCTTTTAAAATATGCCTATCAAGGGCAAGAATGAATACTGCAGCTTTTTGCTGTTGAAATACATAGAAGTAATGGTTGGAGCTGAGTACAGGCTGGTTGAGTGAGGTCTTTCAAAAGAGGTCTTCATATGTCAATTTGGCTGCACTACAGCCTTGGTTTTTCAAATACCAGTCTAGGTGCTTTGGTGAATACAGTTTGAAAATTAGTGGTCTAGGTGGCTAAGTTTATAAGGAGTTGTTTGTAAGCTTGGGAGATTATCAGAGACAACTGGGTGGGCTCCTGGGAGGCCTCCATTCCTTCTACTTTGTGCTTTTCAAGCTCTTCTTCTGAGAGGACTAAGCAAAAGGCTAAGAAAGGAACTAAGTTTCTTGACTGGAAGTATTTGTTTGGGTCTAGACAGCATTCCTACTCAAGAACTGAAACTGAGCTGAGTCTGAAGACAGAAAAATGTAGTAGAAACTGGCTTTTAAACGGAATAGAATGTGCAGATAACTGAGAGCTTCTATGTCAGCAGAAGGCCATGTGATATACTAGGCTCTCTTAGATGAGAGAAGAGGATCCATTAGCCAGTGGCTCTATAAGAAGACATAGATGAAGTGCTTTTTACCCTGTAATCAATAATATTATGCTGAATTGTGACTGTATGGTAGGCATGGAGCTGTGTCAGTTGTGCGGCTATGGCCTGGGATAAAATGAAATACTATACAGAGGAATGCTTGGTTTTGCTTGATTTTGTCTGTGAAAGTATGCAATTAAGAACAGGAAAAGATGACTTGGCTAGATGTGATATGCTCTAAAGTTTTTTCCTACTCCTAGTCTCGTGTGAATATAGTGGCACGGGCATTCTTAAATGGCACTTCACTGAATGAATTAGACCTGGCTCAGAAAAACAAATACCTCACAACACCCATATATGTGGAATGCAAAACTGTTAAATTCACAAAAACAGACTAGAACAGTGGCTACCAAGGGTTAGATTGATGTGGGTGGGGACATAACTGGAGATGAGTGATGTTGGCCTAAAGATGTAAAATTTCAGTCAGATGAATTGCAAGGGGTGTAGTTCAAGCTGGCGACTACAATCCATCACAGAAGGTATCCCTGGGAAATCTGCTCTTCTCTGAAGGGAAACAGAGGAGGAGGGAATCTGGGGGAGAGGGGAGGTGTGGGGAGAAGAACTGAGAAGAGTGAAGGGAGAGGAAACTGTGGTCAGGATGCAGTGTATGAGAGAAGAATAAATAAACTAATTAATGTTCTTGCCACAAGAAGGCAATAGATATACTAATTAAGTTGGTTTGCCCATTCTATAATGCATACATATATCAAAATTTCATGTGGTATGTAATAAATACATGCAATTTGGTCAATTTAAAAATTAGAAAAAAAATGAAATACAGAATCACACATCCTTACTAGGCCTTTATGCCAGGATCTGTTTTTATTAATTTCTGCCATTTGGTATTTCAAATAAACCTGAATTTTAGAACAGTTTAAGATGATGGCGAATAGAATATATAGAAATTAACCACACATTTCCAGTCCCAGCCCAGGTATACCTTCTGCTCTATAAGATGGAAATATGTGATAAAATATAATCCCAAGTTCACATCAGGGTTCACTCTTGGTGTCTATCCTATAGCTTTGGACAAACATATATTGACTAGTATCCGTCATTAGCACTACACAGAGGAGTTCCAAAACCCTCAAAGTCCTCTATGTGTTGCTGTTTACTTCCTGCTTCCTCCTCATTCCTAACACCCATTTGTTTGCTTCCTGCTATCATAATTTTGATTTTTTCAGAACATCATACAGTTAGGATCATGTAACTTTTCTAGTTTGACTTGTTTTACTTAGAAGTGTGCAATTAAAACTCTGCAGGGTTTTTTTGTTGTTGTTGTTGGTTTTGTTTTGTTTTTCACAGCTTGTATAATGGTTTATGTTGATTGTCCATTTGATAGGATTTAAAATCACCATGGAGACAAATCTCTAGGCATGACTGTAAGGGATTCTCTAGATTAATTGAGATGGGTAGACCAAACCTAAACGTGGGTGGTACCATGCGGAGGGGTTGGTTCCCAGATTACATACATAAGAGAGCTGAATGAGCACAGGCCTTTATTGCTCTCGCCTTCTTGATTAGGTGCAATGTGACCAACTGCCTCACGCTCCTGCTGCCGTGCCTCCACCATGATGGACCTACCCTTGAACTGGAGGCTGGACTAAATAAACCCTGATTTTCTTAAGTGGCTTTTGTCAAGTATTTTGTCACAACAACAAGATAGGTAACTAAATAGCTTGATAATTCTTCTTAAAAAAATTAGTATGAACAGATATTCCATTGTCCAGCTGCAGGTGAGTTTATTAATTCACTTGCTAAAGACCATCTTCACAGAGTCTTTTGGGCAAGTTTGACAAGTTATTCCTATGTACATTGAGCTTGAGAATTGTCACTCTAGGCAATCACAGCTTTGGGGTGTGCTGTGAGAAAACACTGAGGTTAATTCTATTGTTCTTTGATTTTGCGCCTCTGCATTTCACAAGTAAGAAACCTCTTGTTTCTCAAAGAATCACCTGCATGATTACAGAAACTGTCTTCTTGTCTAGGAAGCTGTGGCTTTTTATTTACTAGCATAACGGCATTTCCTAGTCAGCAATGATAGTTTTGATATCAAGTGATTTAATAAACTGGAGGTTGATCCAGATTTCTTGACTAAATCTTAAACCTGATTCCAAATGTGAACTAAATACAGGACCGGATGCTAGAGATGCAATGATGAATTAGATGGTACTACCCTCAAGAAGGAATTTTCTCAGTCATGCAAGTCAAGAATATCTGGTGTCTTCTATGATCAATAAATAATTCATTTTCCTCCATACCTGTAGTATAGAGTTAGGGTAGGCATATGTCTTGATTTGCCTGGGAGAGTCCCAATTCATTTTAGTTATCCCTGAGTATCAATAGCACCTCCTTTCCTTCCCTAAGTCATTCTGTTTGAATGAAAAGTTTGGGGGTCATTCTATTCATATAAAAATATGGTCGCTGAAGTACAAAGGTTCCTATTGGAAGATGATTGGATACTGATGAGTGAAGGAAAATGAGTGGACATTCAGCAATGGAACTGTCACAATGGACTCAATTTTCTACTCATTCAGCACAATGAGGGTCAAAGAAGAGGGTCAAAATATCATCTTCATTCTAAAATAAAGAAAGAAGTCAAAGAACATAATCTTTACCAATGCATCTCATCCATTTAAACAGGCAAATTCTCAAATATCAGCTTCTTAGTGCCAGCTGCTGATTTGTGGAGAAGTGTTATAAATAGACAAAAGTGTACTGTTGAGACTTGCTGCCATGTACAGCATTCCTGTTAATGTGGTGAATTTCTGAAAATATGGCCAGCTCTGGGTAAAATGTGAATGAAGCTCAATCAACTTTTTCTTGCTCTGTGTAGTAGTTACTTTGCTAGAAATTGAAAATGTATTAACAATGCGGTGGTGCTCCAGTCTGTATGTATAACACAATTTTCATTATAAACATATTTATATAAATGCACCCTCTGGACATTTGATGCTGTGCAGCACATAGCAGGATATGTGTCTATTTCTGATGAATTGCAAGGTTCTAGCTACCTTGGCCTTACTTCCTCATTGCCAGGTGGGCAGGCCTTCTATAATTTTACCTGGAAAAACCACAAGACTTCTTCCTCCCCATCTCTGTCAATTGCAGGCTCTAGTGATGTCTTAGCATCTAGTCAATCACTCCCTATTTCTTCCTCTTTCTCTCTCCTTCGCTCCCAGCTCATTACCTCCTTTCCTTGTACCTAGAGTAAATTATATTCTAGTCTTTTCTTTTCACCCTCACTTCATTACTTTCAGGCTTTTTGTCCCCATACAAATACAAGGGCTTTGTCAAAGAGCTCCACTGAGCTCCCTGCTCAGGTCCTCTCTTGTCTACCGTGTGGGGCCCCAGACACTATGCTGCCTCTCAGATCCCATTGCTCCACTGAACTCTACTGAAGTTTGCTTTGGCTCTCTTATCCTCTGGACATGGCTTAAATATTTAGTATCATTTTCTGTATTTTTCCAAATTTTGATGATTCCTGAAACCCTATTTTCTGTGTAGATCTTGCTACAAAAGGTCCAGATTGCATCTTCAGTTACCTATGAGTCACTGCTGTCTACATCAACCCAAATCAACCTAAAATCATCTGTCAACACTAGTCTTTACAGCATTCCTTCTGCTTCTCTCACATCCAGCACCTTGATCACCACACAGCATCTTCCCAGCCACTCCTGCAGAAACTGAAGCCAAGTTGGACTTCACCCATTGCCACCCACCCTCCACCCGCTATGGCTTTCAGTATTAAATACCATATGGATGCTTTCTCTACTCCCTGGGCATCTCCCTGTTGCTGTTTTTCTTGGCATTTTTTTACCCCTCACTATAGTTATTGCAGTTCACACCTTACAAAGAAGTGCTGTTGAGGATCAAGAAAAGAAATTTGGAGAGAAGAACAAAGTAAAAATTAAAATTGACTATGAAGTTATACTTTTTAAAAGTATTCTCACTCTCTAAGATGTGCCAGGTTTTCTTCATAAGATTTAACTTATTCCTCTTGCCCCCTCCCCATTCCTTCTCACCTGCTTTATAAAGTCTCGAAGCTTTTTCAGATATCAACTTATGGTTGAACATACTCATTTCAAGCTTTCCCAAGAGCCATGGGGCCACTGATGCTCCTCAAATTATAGAAAAGGACTTGGACTTCCTTTTGTTACTTTCCTGAATCATTTTTAATTCTTTCTTTTTTTTTGTATTCACAAATAGGAACTAAAGACTACATATGACTGTAATTTTCTAGTATAGTTTTCTAATGACTATTTTCTCCCTAATTAGGAATTTCTTTTGCTGACCCTTTGTGGTTCATCTTCTCTCTCTTTGAACATTTTCTTTAATGAATACAATACAGACTTTTCTCATTTAATACTGAGTTCTAAAATACCTATTGAGGTATTTTAGATATTTACATTGATAATATATTAAAATAAGGTCCCTGAGAAGGAGCACTCTCTTGCCAAACTCAACACTGATTTTCCCTGGCTTGTGTGACAAAATGGGAGAACGAAGTTTAAGTTTTTGGGTGGCATTGGCTACACCCAAATCCTGACCCTAATGCTGTTAGTAAACCTAAAGAATTAATTTAGCCTTCTAGTGACTTGATTCTTAATGGTTTTATTTTAATTTATTTTATGTATATGTGGTTTTGACCTGGTTTGTGTCTGTGCATCACATGTGTGCCTGGTTCCCCAGAGGCTAGGAAAAGATATCACATCCTTGGGAACTGGGTACTTGAGTTGCAGTTGTGAGTTGCCATGTACTTGTTAGGTCCTCTGGAAGAGCAGCTGGTACACTTAATTGCTGAGCTATCTCTCCAGATCAGAAACTTCATTTTTTTTTTAAATGACAAAATAAGGTTATCGTAACTTCATGTCCTTATTAGGAATAAATTATTTAATTTCATGAATTACAGTGTTAGGCACAAGAAACGTTGTGGCAAAATTTTTGTATATCATAAAACTGAAGAAAAGCCAAGTTTTCAAATAGAGATATGATATGATTTATACGTTAATCTTGGGAGAAGTTCATAGTTCTAGAAAAAAGACTTTATATATTCATTCTTAGTAATATTTATGAATTTCAGTTTACAATGGCTCACTTTTTTAATTAAGAAAAGTTTTTCATTCATTTTACATATCAATCAGAGATCCCCCTCTTCCCACCTCCTGCTCCCCAAGCCTCCCCTTCCCAATCCACCCCCACTCATCCCACCCACAAGAAGGCAAGGCCTCCCATGGAGAGGCACATCCAGTAGAGGCAAGTCCAAGCCCTTCTCCCTGCCTCAAGGTTTCAAAAGATGTCCTATCATAGGTAGTGGGCTCCAAAAAGCCTACTCATGAACCAGGGATGAATTCTGATTCTACCAACAATGGCTCACTTTTATTAGTTAATCCATTCAATGAAAGGCTATACTAGACAGCATATAACTGTAGTCACTTGTATACCATTATTCCATGGCTCATGGCACTTTGCTTTCTTCAGATCTTTGCTCCAGTAGTATCCCTCCAGTATGTCTCTTTATCTCTCCTGCACATCTTACAGTCATTCATTCTTCATCTTGTACACACAGACACACACACACACACACACACACACACACACACACACACACACACAGAATGCCAATAATCCACAACTGAAGCATTTCTTCCCTGATAAATGTATGTTAGGTTCATTGCAAGTAGAAAATATTCACTAAATATTTGTTGAATGGAGTTTATCTAATCTTAGTATATTCTATGAACTATAGAAGACATGTATTGTTTATTCTTTCTGCCATAAACACATAAAGCATAATAGTTCTGTCAGCAGATAAAATCAGTGAGTCCTTAAACTTATGTGGGAAAAAAATTGCATCTCAACTTCACTTGCCCCAACTGAAACTTGCACTGACTTTTATTAAAATTTTATTTAAATTTCAAATTATATTTATTCATTTATTTTTTAATTTTTTAAATCATTGTTTTACTTTTTGTGATTATAATTACATTATTTTCCCTTCCCTCCCTCCAAGCCCTCCCACATACACTTCCCCTATTCTCTTTCAAATTCATAGCCCTTTTTAATGTGTATGTATGTATATTCCTAAATACATAAATAAAACTTGCTAAGTCTTTATAATGCTCTATATGTATATGTTTTAGCACTTATATTTTAATGAATGCAATAAACATCAGTAGCAATATATTAATAGGAATTTATCATTATGCTATCAATAGATATGGTTCATTTCATATCACATTATTGTTGCAGTGATCCTGAAATAGTTACATTCATTAGTATTTCAAAATATGGTATTGTATGAGATCCATTTGTTGATACTTATATTTAATTATAAGAAATGCATTTTTACTATATCAGAAAACTAGTAATTGGATGCTTCAAAAAGCATCAATTAAAAGAAATCTTCATGTCACCTAAGCAGTCAGGAGGCAGAGGCAAAAGTTGCCAAAAGTTTGAGGCTAGCCTGGGCTACATAGCATGTTTCAAGCCAGAAAGTCAGGGCTACAGGGTACAATCTTGTCTTAAAAAATAGTAATAATAGAAAATATTCAAAAAGAGAAGAAAATAAATAAAGAATGAATGAATGAGAGAAAGAAAGAAAGAAAGGAAGGAAGGAAGGAAGGAAGGAAGGAAGGAAGGAAGGAAGGAAGACAAGACAAGACAAAATTTCAGTCTGGAAAAAATTTCAAAGATTTTTTGCCAAATTACAAGAAGTCCTCATATCATATAAGCTAAGAAGCCCTGGTATACAACCTCAAAGAAGCAAGGTCGTTTGTTCAACTGCATATAACTTTAACTGGGGTCCTGTGAAAGAGCCCAAGGGGTTCCACCCCAGGAATCCAGCCACTAACACAAAAAAGCAACCCTAAATATCAGTAAAAGCTTAGGAAAGAATTTTAATTAAAGCAGTCACTTTTAAAAGATTAGAAAAGGAAAGTATTTTATCCCATCTTTAAGGCACTAAATTGGGAAAGAATAAGAGCACGATTACAGAGAAATTTCCTAGTGTAACTTAGCAGGTTCTCCATGATGGCCTAGGAGATATCCTCATCAATTGAGAAGATGATCCTTTTCCAGGAAATGATTGTTCCTGATTAGGGGAAATTTCATTATAGGCTGATCTGTCTGTGTGCTCTGGTAGTCCAAGAATTCAAGGAGACTAAGGATTTAAGACAATAACTGAAGATTTTCAGATACTACTTAGGTAATGATTCTCAACCTATGGGTTGTGACCCCTTTGGGGTTGAACAACCTTTTCATAGGGGTCATCTAAGACCATCAGAAAATACAGATACTTACATTATGATCCGTAACAGTAGGAAAATTGCAGTTATGAAGTCAAAAGGAAAATAATTTTATGGTTGGGGGTCACTACAACATGAGAAACTATTTTAAAGCATCACAGCGTTATCAACTTTGAGAACCACTGTTCTTTAGCGGTGTAAAACAAGAGTTTGTAAAAGTAGCCAGTAAGATTGCTCAGTTATTTCAATTTTTGTGTCTTTACCTTGTCCTGAGATGAGATAGATTGAATATTGCCAGTCCTTGGATACTCCTTAACGATTTGCATCCTATATGCAGAGTTAAACTGGAGTCTGACCCAAAGTGAAGGAGCTGGCTATAAAATGAAGCCAGAAGTACCAGATTTTTATCCGTGGTTCCATGAAAGGGGTCAAACATTTTCAGGAAAAGCAATTTTGAGTAGCTGTTATGTCAGGTAAATGGCAGTGATAGAACTAGAACCCACATTAGACCTTTTTGTACAGCCTTATGCTCTTCACAGGATTTGGATTGACACAATGGTAGAAATGGGACTCCCTGGAGTCCTGCAGCAAGAAAGACTTGATCCAAGCATTTGATCTCATTCTTAGCATTCTTTCTATGCATTTGTTTCATAAATTTTCAGCAATCCATTCACATGGAAAGAATAGTTAATACCTTAAATTCCTTTCTATCTCCTAACAAGTAGATATGACTACTACTACTACTACTACTACTACTACTACTACTACTACTACTACTGATAATTAGTAATAATAATAACAATAACAACAATAATAATAATAATGCCAGTCAACATTGCCTATTCTAGCTACACTGATGGAGTGATGACAGAAGTATAGAAAAAAATGGAATCCTCATGTTCTCTTTATGGAAGTTGTAGCTCTTGACTGCAACTTTTTAATTTTTTAAATCACTGGAGATTTTAAGGTCTGTGATCTGGTAGATGCCCTACATGTAATAATTTTCTGTTGTCTCCTGTCTTTTTAGTTCTTTCATTTGGTTATAATCCTTTTCATTTAAGGTTCTAAACTGTTTTATAGCATGAATGCACATTTAAATAGTCATCATATTTCAGTGTGGATTCTTCACGTAGAATCATTTTTGAAAATACAGATGCTTATTTACCATTAACTAGTAAATATGCAGTAATTCTAAAAGTATACATAGAAATCTAACAACTAGGATTCAGTTGAAATATGGACACATCAACATATTTTCTAGTAGCAAATGATGGATAAGAGTCTTAGATCTTCATGGTTCTATTGTAAGATATAATAGCCAAATGATCTTCAACTCAAGAGAAGAGATGTAAGAAGCACTAAGTGAAAATCATCTAAGAAAAAGTGCATTGCAGGTAGGATGTTGACCAGTGGGAAGAAAACAGTTTGAGAGTCACAATAAACTTTAGAACGATTACCTAAAGTATAAACAATAAGATATATTGTTTATCTAATAGTCATGCATGATTTTTCCATGAAGAATGGTTGAGCATAAGAAGACTCATCCTTTATTGGTTAATCTATCTGCCTACATCTTCTGCCTAAAACCATAATTGCATGATTCCTCAGGATAATCTAAGAAGAGAGAGATAATTAGATATCCGGCCAGATAAGTTGTTTGGCTAAGAATACATTGACTGCCCAGTGATAGCAAGGTTCTCATGGACTGGCAGAAGTGAATTTCCTGACCTATTTACACTTTTATTGAAGCATCTCAGTTTATTTTGGAGCATTCCTGGTGTCAGAGTCATCCTTTCCATCTAGGGACCACCCTCTTCTTATACGGCAGATGACTGTGGCACTGGAGTGGGTGGCTACACTTGGACGTTATCTGTTACACTGTGGTTATTACTCTGGCTGTTTCATAATGACATTCATTTCAACTTGTTATTTCTTCAGTGGGACATATTTACTGTAGGTCCACTCCTAGTTGCTCTTCAGCTTCTGGTCTTACAGTTTCTCTTAAGCAGTGAAGTTCTTATGTTGGGGAGTCAGCATCCCTTTGTTTTGGTATTAGCCTCATCCAACCCAGCCTTCTTTATGGCCAAGTATGAAGGTTGACTCAGTCATAAGTTCTATCCATCCGTTTGCTGATTCTTGCAATGTGTCACCAATATGCAAGCCATGGTGACCGGTCAAATCTCTACAATGCCTTTTTCCTCAGGACATGTGAAGCTGATTAGGTGGACAGCACCCACCACTGGGAAAAGTTAGCAGGCAGCATCATAGAACCACATCAGATAGATACAAAAGAAGAAGTAGCAGACATGGAAGCCACATGATTCCAAAGGTTCACAGCAAATTGAAGCTAATTAGGAAAACTTTAAGAAGAAATGGAAAATACTTGCGGCTAGAAATTATATTTTTACATGAGATAGAATAATTTTACAGTATCTCATAATGACACAATATTAAAATAATTCACTAACCAGAAAAACTGGATTGTGAATACTATCACTTATTAAAGACCTTACTTTCTTTGACAATAGGCAAGCTGTGTATAACGTTAGGCTGTCTCTGAGAAGCCTTTTCTGAGCTGGAATCTACCACATTAACATCCTGTCTGTGTTGTTCTGCGTCTAGGATCTTTTGCTCTTCAAGAGAATGTTAAAAGTAGAGGGGGAAAACAAATCTCTGTCTAATGCATTATTATCTGAATTGGATTTTTTTTTCTACAAGGAGTTACAAAGAAATTCAGGAAAAGGAGAAATGAACTTTTAAGGAGGTGATGGAGAAAAACCACACTGATAAAAATGATAAACAATATAGCATAGGCCCCTCAGAAAGTGAGCTCTCTAAATAGCAAGGAGGCATGTTTATTCCAAGAAGAAAGATGGGCTTGGCTGGCGCCTCCTAAGTGTGCACACTCAAGAGTTCAGGACACACATGTGCTTTTGTGTGCATTTTCTCAGAGGACCTTTCCAGACACGCATCTTTCTCTAATCTCAGTTGTCTTTTCAAATGGAGGAAAGTATGAGGTTTCTGTGCAGGACACAGATATGCAAAATCCCATTAGGAAGTTATCTGATATTTAAATGCAAAGAAAATGCTATTAAAATCCCACTACACTTTTTATAGTTTGTTTTCTTTATTTGAAGCAGTCAGGAATTAAAAATAACTGAAATCACTTTTTAAAAACCTTTCAAGAAGTTCAGTTTTGGATGAAACCCAAAAAGAGTCAGTAAGCCAAAAATGGACTATTTTCACAAAGAGTTGAGTGATGGAAAGCAGAAACTGTCATGGAAAGTGTTATGTGAATACTCCCATTAAAAACAAAACAAAACAAAAACCCTGGCTGTGGACTGGAAGTGGGTATTGCTTTACCTTAAAACTCTGGCAAATGATTTCCCTTTGGAGATGATCATTTGAGCTAATTTGCCTGCATTCCAAATATTATGGGTCTTGTGACAGTACAACATTTTATTTTTTTATAAGTCCCTTCCACTATAGCTCTTGGTCTGTGGGCAAGTTCTGAACTCAAACAAAAGTCAGAACTGTTCAAACTTTAAGTGCAGTGACTGTGTTATTGATTTTGATTGACAGATTTTGTACAATGGAATTTACTTAATAATACAAATTGTGAATATAGTTCATGTGCTTTCTTTAGCTTCCATTAAAATATCATAGTATGGTATATTTTAAGATAAAGTATTCACAAGTTATATAAAAATTTATTGAAATCTATGGAGAAGGAATTCTCAAACTGAGGTTTCCCCAATCAGCAGTTTGTTCCCCAAATCAAGTTTGTTCCCCTAATCAGCAGTTTGTTTCACTACAAAACTTGGTAACAAAGTATATCCTAAGTCCTCATCACTAGAAGACCTCTGCTGGGATTTGGGGGGCAGGGTTCAGCTATTTGTGATTTTACAAGTAATCTTGGTAATTTGGATGACCTAAGGAAGAACTACTACTTTATGGGATGAGAATTGTAGTTGCAATAAATAAAACTGAAAATATTTTCTAGTCTGAAAAGTAGCCCAAATCTATTTTTTTTATTCTAAAGTAAGCTTGATGGAGCATGACTTCATCATATGCTCTCTCCTGACACACTAGACTTAGGCAGCCTCAATTCATTTGGTTAACACCATCTAAGCAGCCGAATAGTTCTTAAATGTTTGTCATCTACAAAATGATACAGGGACGGTGTAGTGTATACTATTAATTTTCAAGATGCTATTTGGGATGCAATGAGAGTCAGTACAATTCTATTTCAACTAAACATAACTCTTATAAGGTTCTGCTGACTTCAACATGCAAGAAAGAGTCTAAAAGAGGAATAATTGCCAATATCACAATGATTGAAGATCATAGCATTCTTGGGCATGAATTAATCTTGTCATTCAGAATTCATTCAACTTAGAAAAGGAGATCTAAGAAAACATAAAAACTGTAGTTTGGCTGTGATGAATATATGTATATTTATACATGTCCATTAAAATTATGCTTTAAAATGCCATTTTATTACACAAAAATTTCAGGGGCTTTTTGATAGGCATACTTTGATATCTGTTGCTAAAAGAGAGGGCAATGATAATGTTTATAAAATACAGAAAGATTTGGCTGACTCACTGGGGGATATAATCTCCAAACCTGAGTCTGCTACCAATATGTAATTGTAATTAAAACACTGGGCCCTTGAGGCTTCAGTTGTTTTATCTTTAAAATAGTGAGATGGAATTAGATCTCCAAATTGCACTTCTATTAGCTAGTCTGGTATAACCAACACTTATAATGATAATGACTTAAAAACAACAAAGTAAATATGACTTCTCATGAGTCTACAAGTAGTTTGGGTGTTTTTTTGCCTGAGGATTTGCTTGTACAAACTTGGTTGGACATCTTTTAGTTAAACAGTAGGGTAGCTGGGAGTTGAGCAGTCTTTGATAAGCTAATTCCTTGAGGTCTCTCATCCACCTAGAAAGAGTCTGGCCTTGTACTGATACTCATGGAAGGGTCTGAAAAGAACAAGTGACATGCAGTTTAAAGAGCAGAGGCTCTAAACACCGTAACAATATGGCTCCTACATTCTATTGGCAAAGGAAGGCATTAACTGGGCAGATTCAAAAGATGAGAAAATACGTTTGCCTTTAATGGGAGACACTGCAGTCACATTGCAGTAGCTGCAGGAATAAGGATACTGAAGCTGCTTCTGAAGTGAGTCTACCTTTCTTACTGCAAAAATGCTCTGAAGTGATAGGGATTTGGTTCAAAATAATTCTGTAGAATGCTCTCTGGGAAGTGCTTTAGGTGTATGGTGATATTCAGGAATATGGAGAATCCAGAAAGGAAGATATAACATATTTGTGAAAACCAGAGGTAAGCATGTTTTAAGCAAGGCTTCTCTTTAATTATTGTCTGAGTTTCACATAACGTCTGCTTCATCAACTGGATAAATATTTGACTGCTGTTCAGTAAATTGCATTAGTTTACTTTAACTGTGTGCTCAGCCTCATTCAGGCATCCTGCATTAGGCAATGTAGTGTGTAATGCATCTCTGCAGGTGACCAGAGCTATTCTCTGTATGAGGTAAATTAAAACTCATATTTTAAAAATTAAACATTCTTGCACTTCATGATTTCAATATTTAATTATAACCTGTGTCAAGGCCTAATCTCTGACTGAGTCAGGCATGAAATTAATCAAAAAAAAAAAAGAGGCAAAAGCTTAGCAATTCTTCTGCACTGTAAAAATAGTGTGGTTTCTTTAGCCGCACAGTGATATTCAAATCTTTTTTTTTTTTTTTTGAGGAAGGCTATGATACATAGAGTGAGCAGATTAAGTTACAACATGTGGGGATAGTGACCTGTACAGAAAAAAGTCAGTAACCTGAAATGATTTTTATTAGCTTTTAACAGGATACCAAATCTCTCTCAAAAGTAAAATGTTAAGTTATTGACCATATTGAAAGAGATGATAGGATACAGATGAATGTGTTGGTGAACTGTATGGAGTAAAGGTAGAAGATTTCCAGTGGTTTATTTTTTTTTAATCATTGTCATGTTTGTTCCCATTTATGTTTCCTATTTACTAGTTCTTAAAAGTCTCTTATAGGAAAGAATTGACATGAAAATTGTCATAGATACTCTCTTATAGAAACAACATGTTGTGGACTGGAGAAATGTCTCAGTACCTAAGAGCACTTGATGCTCTTGTAAAGGACCCAGGTTCAGTTTCTAGCACCCAAATGGTAGTCACAACTATTCATAGCTCTAGTTCCAAGATCTCATGCCTTCTTCCGACCTCTGTGTCAACAAATCGAAACATACATGTTTGCAAAATACCCATATACATAAAATAAAATAAATAGGTCCAAAATTTTCAAGGGAATAATATTTTGCATTTTTCCTTTACAAAATACTTTAGACTATAAGACTACATTGTCAAAAGAGTGGTGTACCGCATTAGAGGAGATAAATGGATCAAGGTTAATTCAACAAACCAAGTAACACTAAACCAATGATTTCACAGCAAGACGTGCTGTTTACCCATTTGAGATGAAGCAAACATGTTTAGGAGAATGACCACATTATTTTATTTACATCAAGACCAAGACAAACTTAAATTCTTTTAAGTTTGATAACATATAATGCAAGATTTAATTAACACTTGTTGATTTAATGTTGCAATTTCTGAATGACTCTCCTCTATGATCATAACGAAACAACATTTATTTCATATAATGAAAAATAACACAGCTAAATTACATAGTATGTGGATCTAGAAGAATATTCGTCTTCATTGAGTCTACCCTACCAGAGTCTGGGGTCAGTTTCTGGAGTAAGCACTGAATGGGAACATGCAGGGAGGATCTTACCTTGTGTGTCACCAAGCTGCTCTGAGGCTTAATGCCCTAGAATGTGTTAGATTCTGTCTTTCCCACTAAATGATGACAGTGTTTTGAATTGTCTGCTCTATTTCATGACAGGAATAAATAAAATCAATAAAACTGAAAATGTAAACCTAGACTGAAAACTGACATAAACATCTTGGAGGATTAGAAATTGATTTTTAAAAAAAATCAAAACAATGAGTAGAAGGGGCTGGAAAGATGGGTCAGAGGTTAGGAGCACTAGGTGCACCTAGAGATGACCAGTTAGGTTCCCAGCACCCACAACGGGCAACTCACAATGACCTGTAACTCTACTCTACGTGGAATCAATACTGTGTTCCTGATTTCCTCTTTTAGCATGTGAACATACACAGACAGGCAGATAGGAACACACACACACACACACACACACACACACACACAACCTAAATGCAAAAAAAAAATAGATCTTAAAAACTCAAAGCAATGTGTGGAAAGGTAGTGATAGCCCTGCTGGGTTAGAAGTGACAATCAACAAGCAGAATCCATACGATGAGTCTTGCGCTAGGCTTGCTATTTGCTGCAGTGGAGGACCCTGGCATGTAAAAGAGGAAAGAGTTGCCAACACCCTCCTAGGCTTCACCTTGTGGAATATTATGCATCCAGGACTGTAGTGAGAGGGAATAGTTGAAATCGTGTTTTAACTTGTTGGCTAGACCTGCTATCATTAATATTTCAGAGCAGGGCAATGGTCCCAAGTAGCCATTAAAAAACAGTCACAAAAAGTGTGAGGTCAAGGAAAATTGCAAGATGAAATTTGTGTTATGACCAAAAGAAGCTTGAAATTGTGAATATCTTTAAGAAGTTTTAGGTAAATTCACAGTTAAATGTGTGTTGGTATTTCAATTTTTTACAAAAATAGAAATACACTTTCAAATGGGACACATTCCTTCTAAGTCAGACAAGGAATACTTGTTAGTTTTATGTCAACTTGACACAAGCTATAGTTATCTGAGAGGTGGGAACCTAAACTGAGAAGATGTTTCCATAAGATTGGGCTACAGACAAGCCTGTAGAGGACTTCCTTTATTAATGATTGATAGAGGAGCGTTCATCCCTGGGTGCGCTGGTGGTCCTGCATTCTATAAGAAAGGAATCTGAACAAGCTTTGAGGGACAAACCAGTAAGTAGCACTCCTCTGTGGCCTCTCCATCAGCTCCTGCCCCAGGTTTCTGTCCTCTTTGAGTTTCTGTGCCTTTTTTTTTTCAGTGATGAGCCCTGATATGGCAGCCTAAGCCAAGTGAATCCTTTCCTCTCCAAGTTGCTGTTGGTTGTGGTGTTTATTCACAGCAATACAAACCTGAACTAAGACATAAGAGAAAACAGAAAACTTTGTAAGTCTAACATAAAGCATCAGAAGAGAAAAGAAAGAGGAAGGAAAAAAGAAACTTGAAAATATCTATCATTTATTACACTCTGGAAAAAAATTGAATGCCCTTTCTAGGAAACAGCACATTAGGTACAAAGACAATTGTGACTCATTTAGAACAAAGTGACAGAGAAAAACGGCATGCTAGTTAAATTTAAACTTTAGAATAAAAAATCAAATGACAATGCTAATATTGAGCAAAATGGAATTTAATCAAAAGGCATTAGCAGGGATCATCCACCAAAAATGTAATACTCATAACCCTCTTTGCATCTAACTACATAATCTTAGAGAAGCTGCAAAAAGAACTCTTAAAATTGTAAGGATAAAATTGACACCTATAGTCATAAAGGAAGATGTTATGAAAGTACATTTTTATAAAAACAGATGGAGCAAAAGAAAATATTGAGGACACAGAAGCTTTTGGTAACAAAATTATAAGCCTCAACTAACACAGATGGTTAGAATCCTGTGTTAAATATAGAAAATAATAGCCTATAAAAGAAGTCTCAACATATTTTTAGGAATTAACAGTGAGATAGAGCATTTACTTTGATAAAATGTAATAAAACTTAAAAATCAGAATCAAAATAGTTAAAAAAGATTTCCTCTTGATAACTTAAAATATAATTAACATTGATAGTCATTTAATATTAATATAAAAAACTTACCTGTCACTAAGTGTTTCTATATCATGAATCTTAAAAGGTCTTATTAATAAAACAAAGCAAAAAAAAAAAAAAACAACCTGGAGACAGATATTGGCTGAAAGCTGAAAGATCAGAGAAACAGAGCAAGCCAGTAACAAGTTCTTAAGTTCTTACCTCTACAAAATCCTCAGTCTAAAGAGAGTGACTTCCTCTTTCCTTGGCCTTATATACCTTTCTGTGCCCTGCCATCTTCCTTCCTTTCTTGTGTGGGACTAAAGGTGTGTGTGCTTCCCAAATACTTGGTAGCAAAGGCATGAGATCTCAAGTGCTGGGATTAAAGGTGTATGCCACCATGCCTGGCTCTGTTCCCAGTGTGGCCTTGAACTCACAGAGATCTGAATGGATCTCTGCCTCCCGAGCAATAGGATTAAAGGTGTGTGCCATCCTTGCTTGACCTCTATGTCTAATTTAGTGGCTGCCTTTGTCCTCTGATCCCCAGGCAAGCTTTATTGGGGTACACAATATATCACCACATGTTTGTACCTAAATTTACCTGTTATCTCCAATAAAATCTTATGTTCTGATACAGCTTTTCTTTGTTTTAGCCTAGATTGTTCATTGTAACATCTATCTGAATAGTGAAAATTTGTAAACAACCCGTTTGATGGTAGTAATGGAATATGATAAATAATACACATATGTATTATATTATATATTATTATACTATATATAGGTAAGCAACTTAAGATCCACATATGTCCACTTGAATAAAGCATTGAAAAATATTCAGCAAATGCAAAAAAATATGTAGAATGGTGCATGTAGTATGGTGCCGACAATAACACTTAAAAATTTGCAATATTATATATTGTCCAGCAGTGTACAAATACACAAACTCAATGTGTATTTGTAGAAACAAAGGAGAATCAGATTGAAGACATACCCATCAAAGGATTAAAACACAGCTGTAACTCTGCAAACAAAATGTCTGATTTCAATACTGATAGATGCTATTTTAGGAAAAGTAGATGTGAATATTTCTTTCATTCATCATGCATATAGTTAATGTGAGTAAAGAGGAGGGTTATCTTTTTGTTTTTGTGATTTATTTGGTAGTCTACATTGGTAAATCTTTACTATTTGTAAATTCCCTTCCCATTTTCCCATTATTTTTAAATCTAAATCCAAAGTAGATTCTTATACATGCTCAGAGGGTAAACTGCTATTTTGAAGCATAGGAGGTACATGAGATGAAAACCTGGTTCTTTTAGCTAGAGTTTTCCTGCCTGGCCCACAGTCAGGACAAATCTCTGTCACCCGCCAGTCCCACAGCTGCTCAGACCCAACCAAGTAAACACAGAGACTTATATTGCTTACAAACTGAATGGCTGTGGCAGGCTTCTTGCTAACTGTTCTTATATCTTAAATTAATCCATTTCTATAAATCTATACCTTGCCACGTGACTCGTGGTTTACCGGCATCTTCACATGCTGCTTGTCACGGTGGTGGCTGGCAGTCTCTCTCTGCCTTTCTGTTCTCTCTATTCTCCTCTCTGTTAGTCCCGCCTATACTTCCTGCCTGGTCACTGGCCAATCAGTGTTTTAGTTATTGACCAATCAGAACAATTTGACATACAGACCATCCCACAGCAGGTTCTGTAGAATACATATCCACAAGGAGTAAGGACTCTGGCTTCAACAACAGCAATCTGAACTATTCCCCTCTATTTTAAATTCAGTTTGTTGTACAGTGAATATGAAGGGAGGAGATGAACTGGTGTCTAGTATTTTCATTGCATAAATGACTATTTTCTCAATATCTAAACTCAAAACTAAAAATATTTTCATTAAAATCTGGAACTTCTTCTCTGCTCTGTGAAAATTACTGTTTATGTCCATTAAAATATTGACCCAATAACAGGGTGGATTGGTGAGCATTCCTTTTACAGAACTTACAACTCTTAAGTCCATCTTCATTAATGTTCCTGTTTCGCAGAAAGTTCACACCCAGGCTGGGCGGTGGTGGTACACACCTTTAATCCCAGCACTGGGAGGCAGAGCCAGGTGGATCTCTGTGAGTTCGAGGCCAGCCTGGGCTACAGAGCGAGATCTGGGACAGGCACTAAAACTACACAGAGAAACCCCATCTTGAAAAACCAAAAAAAAAAAAAAAAAAAAAAAAAAGTTCACACCCAATGGTATGGTACTTTTGTCTGTATCAATTGCCTAAAGTGGTGCTTAACCACCTGTTTTTACTTCTAACCTTGGAAACAGTCTGTCTATGAAATTCCCACTGAATCAAGGTAATCAATAATAACTGAATCAGTAACAGCTCCTTAATCAGATAATAGACAGTGATCAATAGCAACTCCTTGATTAGGTAGTAAATAGTGTCTAATTTGCTTGCCCCCAAATAAATTATATCTATTACATGGAAAAACTGATTTACCACAAATTTTATCGTATAACATATAATCATAGTTAGTAAGGAATATTACTTGTGATTAGGGCTAAAAACCAGAATTCCTGAGCAATTTGTGAAACCCTCTTACAGATGAAAAAAAAAAACCTTAGGGTAAAAGAGGCTAACAGAATTTCCCACATATATATAAGACAGCTAAATAGCAAAATTCAACTCCTAGAATATCTGATTCAAAGGCCAACACATCAACTTTTGTTTCCAGTGCTCCTTCCCAGCATTGGAACAGTAAAACTTTTTGCTTTATCAGAAGATAGCATTGTCGCTTATTATATCCTGTGGAAAGTTCTAGTGCCAAACTTTGATGTAGATTATGAAAAAACAAGAGAAGATAATTTTTAAAAGAAGCCAACTGTTAACCAATGTAATATTAAAGGCACAGCCTTTCCTCCATCTTTCTTACCAACGCCCAAGACCACAGTACTCAGATCCCAATTCTACAAGGTATCCGTATGTGTGTGTGTGTGTGTGTGTGTGTGTGTGTGTGTGTGTGTGTGTGTGTGTGTGTGTGAGAGAGAGAGAGAGAGAGAGAGAGAGAGACAGAGACAGAGACAGAGACAGAGACAGAGACAGAGACAGAGAGAGAATGTGCTCAGGCACATGTTTATGTGTGTATACCCATACCTGTGCCTGTGTGTTGAAGACAAAGGAAAATCTTAGGCTTCAAGTTGTTCCACAGACACCTTTTTTTTCTTCTTTTGAGACAGGATCTCTCATCGGCCTGGAACTTACGAGGCTTCCTAGTGAAATCCAAGTGTGACCCTGCTTGGTATGGGGCCCAGGAACTTGTTATTCTTCAAACGCATAGGGCAATTATTACCCTCAGGGAAGTTTGTGAGAAAATTACATCGTCTTGCAGGAATCTCACCTAGAGACCCCACACACACGCCAGGAAACTACCATTACATGTGAGCAATGCCACTTACTGTAAATACCCTTCTGTGTCTAGCCTGTCTTCTCAGAACCACTCCCTCTAGGCCGGACCCTGGAGAATGCTGCCTTGCCCCTCTACTCTCTTCTGTTTCCTTCACCAACTCTTCCCGTGACTCCAGAGCTGGTTTGGGAGTGGAACATTCCCACCGTCCCTAAAAAGTTAGCATGGCTCCTTTCATGAGGACTTTGGCGGACTGACTGCAGTCCAGAGGGAAGCTTGTGACTTGTTCGGATGCATTCTCACTTGCCAGAGGAAGCCTCCTCGCCACAGTGCGGTCTAGTGGCTGTGAGTGGCAGCTGGACTCTGACCACTGTTGACAGCTTGTGTTTTTCAAGTTGGAAAACATTTGGCTCTACTCTTAATAACACCCGGAAACAAGGGGGGAACACTGAGGGTCAGTGATCATCTTTGTTATTACAGATGAAGAGTGTCTGCCACAAAATATACAGCATGGGAAGTGCAGTAGTTCAAGTGTGAAAAATGCTTAGTGCACTCAGATTGCAGTACGAACATTGCCTGTACCTAATTTCACAACATTTTCTTAAACCAAAAATACATACAATGTATTCTAACCATGGTTTCCCTCCTCATCTCCTCCCAGACCCTTCCCACCTCTCCACCCATCCAAATCTATGATTTGTTTTTCTCTTTCTTTAGAAAACAGACAAATAGAGAAAGCAAACAAACATGAATAAAAAATTCTATAGATTGCAGCCATAGAATATTATCATAATAAAACATGTTTATGCTTCATTATTTTGAAATAACCTAAAATTCAATATTCCTATATTTTGTGAAAAATCCTCCTGTCTTACTCCCGAGTGCTAAGAATACAGGTGTGAGCTAGAAACCATGCCCATCTATCTAAAAGTCTCATGGTTTTTTGTTTGTTTGTTGTTTTGTTTTTATAGTGCCAGACATTGAACCCAGGGCCTTGGATATACTAGGTAAGCACTCTACCGCAGAACCCAAACTTTTCATACTTCTTTTATTGATCACCCTGTCAGAGCCTTTATTTCTAATAAGAATTGGTTCTTTTTAAAATGACATTTATTGATGTGTGAGGAAGGAGTAAGCACATGTCACAGTCAATGGGTACAGACTAGAGAAAACTGTGTGGGAGTCAATTCTCTCCTTTCACCATAGGTTTGCACTCAGGTGTTAAGGTGTGGCAGAAAGTGTCTTTACCCACTGAACCGTCATATCTTGTATATAAAAGTAATATAGATCAAAATTGAGTTTTAAATAATTTTCATGCTTCTTGTGGTGGTTTGAAAGAAAATGTCTCCCCAAAGGGAACAGCACTATTAGGAAGTGTGGCTTCATTGTAGTAGGTGTGATTTTGCTGGAGGAAGTGTGCCACTCTAAAGGCAGACTTTAATATCTCATATATGCTCAAGCAGCAGCCAGTGAGACATTTCACTTCTTGCTGCATGCCTATCAAGATGTAGGACTCTCAGCTCCAGCACCATGTCTACATCCAGGCTTCCATATCCCACCATGGTGATAACAAGACTAAATCTCTGAAATTCTAAGCACCCCATTAAATGGTTTTTCCTTTTGAAGAGTTGCATGGTCATGGTATCTATTTATAGCAATGAAAACCCTAACTAAGACACCTCTGATCAAGTCATTTTATTATTAGTAAAAATCAAATTATAAAAAATCTATTATTGACTTTGCTAGGTTGTGACTAACTTTAAGAAGTCAATTTACCTTAGAATTACACTCTTTAAAGAGATGGAATAGACATGTTATGACAGATTCATTGAAAGAGAATCTATGTTTGATTTTTAATTTGTCTTTTCAATTGACCACCCTTGGGACATTTGCACTATGGAACAATCTAATATAAATCAGCTGTTGAGAGGGCCACTTTAGAAAAGTATGGAGAAGTAGTGGATCGGAAGATTGATTGTTGCAAATAAATCTGGTCTTCTTCTCTTTGGTGGCACTCTATGTATTCCTAGGGGTTTGAACGACTCATTTTTGACACTCAGTTCCCCAAATTATTTTGAAATACTGGCCAAGACTTCTTTCCTAACCCTCTCTAGACTCTAGAGAAGATAGCCACTGAGTTTATAAATGTGGTCTGCTAAGTATTTTTGCAAAAAAATAGTTATTGAAGCAACTCTATAAGGATGACTAGATTCAATGCACAGAATGGGTAATTTGTCTGGATCCCACAAATTACAAGCATATAGGCCAGATTTTGGATTTAGAGGGACTCCTCCCTTTTCTTTTCTCTTTTATTAGGCTAGTATCAGCTTTAGACAATGAAATTCCTGTAATTCTCTGGGTTGGTCTTCTATAAATGTTTACAATAGTATTACTCTGTCATTTTATAATTCATAAAAACAACAAAGAGCTCAATTTAAATAAATCATCACAATCTTCACATGAGGAGTTTAAATGAGTACAAAAGATAACCAGCCCATCTATCTGAGTTTGATTCCTGGAATTCACATGGTGCAAGAAGAGAACCAATTCCCACAAGTTGTCCTCAATTAAGGACTATGGCACATGTGCTCGAACACATGCATGCATACACACACACACACACACACACACACACACACACACACACACACACACAGGGGGGATTCAGATAATAAATAAATAATATTTAAAAAGAAAGAAAACTATTATGCAGTGGTTCCCTCTGATTGATTACTCCATGAACAGTACCATAACATGAGTGAACAAGTCACATCACCACTTCGAAGGACTACGGAGTTGGAAATTTGTAACTCTGATCTAATTTGTAAAATTGAAACACATATTTACAAAGTAGGGTTAATTGTCTGTAGTTAGAGAGAAAAACACTATGTAATAATTTTCTTTGTTTTTAAATATTATTTATTTATTGTAGGAATCAATCTCCTCCTCCTCCTCCTCCTCCTCCTCCTTCTCTCTCTCTCTCTGTCTCTCTCTCTCTCTGTCTCTGTGTACACATATCACAGCCCTTAATTGAAGGTAAGAATACAACCTGTGGGAGTTGGTTCTCTTCTTGCTCCATGTTAATTCCAGGAATCACACTCAGATTGTCAGGCTGAACTGCAAGTGCCCTGACCCACCGAGGCACCTCACTGGCCCCATTTTTTCCTTTTATAAGTAAGGAAATCTGCAAAGTCAAATTACTCAAATGTAGCACAGTTTTATTTCTTACATGGTCAGGGATTCAGACCTTATGTATAAGACTGCATAATTCATTCTTGGGTTATAAGGTAATGTGAAGTTTAGCCATCATTCTATAAATAGTGCAATAAAAGCACAGACCAACACTTTCCTGTTACCCTGCAAGTAGCTTCATGGTCAGATTTATCTGGTGTACTGAGCAGAAAGCCATTTTCTATCACATAATGAAAATATTTGGAAACCACTAGAGCAATGAGAGTTATAGAACTCTGAAAACTGTAATTGTCAGATTCCATTATATGAGAGTGGAAAGTCTTTGGAAAGGTTTTTGCTCCCAAGTAAAGGGCACAGTACACTATGAGATCCCTAATTGATTGCCCCACCCCTTTTCTCTAAAGAATAAGTCCTTATGAGAAGAAAGGGAAACAAGAGGAAACATCCAAAGGAGAGGACATTGCTTTTACAGTTGCAATTTCTCTGGGCAACATGCTAACTGGGAAGTGTTAAAATATAGAATGCTGGGGAATTATACTGGAACAACACTACAGTGTTCCTTCCAAAGAGCCTATGCAAACTTCATAAAAAAAAAAATGAAACATGTAAACAAAAATAGGCTCCTGCCTGGTAGGAATGGCCTTAGAAAAGAGTTTGATGTTCCAAAACATTCATTTCTTAGATATTTCTAGTATTTTTTTTCTTTTTATCTTCTGCCTTTTGAAGCAATGCAGAGAAAGTTGGAGATAGGGAATTGTGCGTTATCAAGTTGTGTGTGAAGAAATTCATTTGTGAGATCTCAGAGGAACCTGTTGTGGCTGATACCCTCAGCTAATTATACCCTTTTTTCGAAGCTTTATTATGAAACAGGCATAACAACAAGAGACCAATGTGTTGCTTTCTAGCACAGTGAAGAAAGAGGATCGAACAAAGGGTGGAGCACATGAGAGTTGTGGATTTGGGATGGATTTTAGTACTTAAATTATCTTGATCTTTTTTTTTTTCCTCTAGACAATGAAACTTCAAACATGACTTTCTTTGATATTTAGCAACTTTGTGGCCAGCTTGGGAAATAGATGAAGTATATTCATGGCCAAGAAAACAGTTAAATATACAGAAGGCGGGAGCTCAGCCTTTATTTGGAAAAAAAAAAAAAATCCACTTAGTGCAGTTACCTTGAAAGAAGGATAAACACTGGCAGACAAATTGGTCCATCTTGGGAACAGTTTTGCAAGATAAGTGAACCCTTGTTTCTTTGAATCCAGGAATTACGCTGGAACCTGACAAATCCTAGGTAGAGTGTATCAGTCACAACAGGTTCCTCTGAGATCTTGCAAATGACATTTCTTCACACACAACTTGATAAGCGCAATTCCCAATCTCCAACTTTTCCTGTATTGCTTCATATCTAATCTAATTCTTTCTTTCAAGAATTGTTTTATGCCACTTAATGTATTGTTGGGAATTTGCTTTTAGGCTCTTGGGTAACAGGGGGAAAATGAATTGCAATCTACTAGAATCTTGACAAGATAACACTGCACTGTGAATGCTACAGGCAGCAAGGAAAGCTAAGATGAAGAGAGCAGCGTTTGCTTCTGTTAAATTGTTTCCTTCACAATTTTCCTTTTGTGGAATAAATACAGTATACAAAGTAGCTGTCTGAGGATAATGTGCCAGTTGTTTTACTTAATTTACTTAGAAGTAAATCATCCTGTTGTGGAAGAACTTGACAGAAACATGAGCATCATTTTCAGCAAGCTACAATTACTGTTATTTGGCAAACAGTTATTGATGCATTCAATAAATTATACTTACCAGGCAAATATAGCCCTATCAGTAAAGAAAATATACAACTATTCAGAGGAAAATGACTGCTTTCCCATTTTTAATATCAAAACCATTTTTCAATAAATTTAATTTGGGCCTTTGACTACTTTCTCACTTTTGAAATCAAAGCAATTATCAATGCAAATTAATTTTGGTCTTTTATTATGGTTAATTCTTTGCTACATGTATAATATCTAGAAGGATGAGTAGATGCAGCCCAGTGAAAACAAAATAGTCTTGATATGAACACACAGAACAATGAAAACTACTGGCCTTGAAATTTGTCGTGGTCGGATGTTTTTTAGTTCCTATAAACAAGAACCTTGGGTAGGCATCCTGGACCCCACTTGCTTTCTGGTCTACCTCCTGTCCTTTGAGTGTCTGACACTACTTTGTCTTCTCTGCTCATCAGTCGTTAGACTTCAGTATGATTCTATGAGGAAGTCATAGTGTAAGGCCTTGGGTTCTTCACTGCTCCATTCTGAAGTAGAGCAGTAGAGAAGGATAATGCTTCATAGTTGCTTTATGTCTTAAAAGAACTATTCATATTTAGAAAAATTTCTTGCAAATACTGATGATTACCAGCATGTGTATAAATAATTTTGAGATAAATATGGAAAAACTGGTGACATTTGAAATAACTTTCATGAAGTCTGTTCAAAATGTATGGTTAACTCAAATATCTCTAATCTGTATGTGGTCCTAGACAATAAACTGTTTAATAAACTAGATAGATATTAATAATAGGCCTCTATAGTACTACCCCAGTTCTATTAATGATATCCAGTGTTACTGACCTGTTACCAAATACCAAGTAGCATTTTATGTATTTTAAAAAGTAAATTGCATAAATAGCCATTATCTTAAAGTACTATATCTAGAAACCTTTAAAATAATATTATGTGTGTTTTCTGCTGGTCTGTGAGATCCAAACCTGATCACTGGACCCAAGGTATAAAAGGTAATCATGTAAACGCCTAGGCTTATCATTCCTTTCAACAATTTCTTTAGAGACTGAGTCAAGACAAAGAACCTCCGGGGCTTGTCCTCCATTCCTCATATATACCTTTCAACTTCTTGAACATATTGTTATTACAGAAATAATGAAAAAAAATCATGTCACTATCCTAACTGGTCAAACATCTGCAGGCAATATGTTTATACTTTAACAATTCTGTGGCTCAAAAAAAATGTTATAGGACCCACCTGAGAATGCATGTCTATACTAGTTTTCATGGATCATCAGATCTGTATTTCTGATTCCTCTCTTGGTTTTTATACTCAGTGATAAAGACACCTAAGACCTTCAACTTAGCCAAGCACACTGCCCTGGAATCTGTGATTTACAATGTGGTGGCCAAAATGATCATATTTGCAGTGTTTCCCTGAATGGCTGGCATTCCTGGGAGACAGCTATACTAGAGCAATCTCTCTCTGTCCTGCAGGATGAATTCAGATGCAAGACTTCTATTATGACTACACCACATTTTTATTGTTTTATTCATTGTCTTAAATAATTACAGAAAAGAAAAGTCCTTGCAGACAATTCTACCCCAAATCTAGACTTGATTCCTTAGCTGTGTCTCCCAGAACCCCGACCTTGCTCTGGGGCGATGATTTTGTTTTAGTCATCGCAGCCCTTTGGCACCACATTCTATTTTGGTAGCAGGTGGCCCCTTTCTTTGTACAGTAGCAATGCTCAGTACAGTTGGTTCACTTTCTTGGAATCCTGGGTTTTGTTTGCACTCAAGTTTAACATTTTAAGTTTATTTATGCTTTGCATGACAGGACTTTTACTTTCTGTATTAAATATAATATTAAACACATTGGTTTATGTGGCTAAAATTATTATGACTCTCGTTTCCCAATTAATGAAGGTTGGATGGACTAGGCTGCTTACACTTTAATTGTCCCTTATGGAAAAGAAAAGAAAAGTGCATCAGTTTCCCTCTAGATCTTTGGGTGCTGTCTTCTGGGCTGTGGCTCAGTTTTACCTCTTTTCAGTCAACTTCCCATTGGCTTCCTGTTGACCTCCAGCTGATTCAGTTTTCTCCCTTCAAAAACCAACTTTTGGAAGAATTTACACAAGTGTAAATTATTAATAATGGTTAGCATTATCATTTTACATTTCCCTTTACACACTGCGCCTCTTATCCCTAGCCATAAGCATCACTGTTAGTGACAGAAAGCAAATTACAAATATCAGGTAACTTAGGGGGGGGATTTCAAGGTACCCAGAAATCACACAATGTAGCATCTACTTTTAACTCTTAGTCATAATAATGATGAAATAAAATCATCTCCTGCTTGGTGGCTGTGGGTATTCACAGGGCTGACTGCCAGGGTACTACAGGGACCAAGGGTTATTTTGCTTCTCATTCTGAGTGCTTTATAGGTGGATGGAAACCTTCCTATCAATTTACTGAGTAACCTTCCTGTAATAAGATTTCACCTTGTCTCAATTTTTCCTTCTATAAAATGAAAATACTACTACACTTTCCTATTTATAGGATAATCAAGGTTAAAAAAAAAGCTCAGGGTAAAAGCATAGTGTATCTTTTATGGTTGTCGTTCTGGCAGCACTTGTGTTGAATACAGGCTGTCCAGTTTCACTTTTCTTTTTTTTTTTTTTTTTTTTTTTTTTTGGTTTTTCGAGACAGGGTTTCTCTGTATAGCTTTGCGCCTTTCCTGGAACTCACTTGGTAGTCCAGGCTGCCCTTGAACTCACAGAGATCCGCCTGGCTCTGCCTCCCGAGTGCTGGGATTAAAGGCGTGCGCCACCACCGCCCGGCTCAGTTTCACTTTTCATTTGTGAACTAACACACAATAACTGTGTACTAAGTAGACTTGTTAGTTAGTAGCTTCTTTACAGGACCCTGTAGGCTCTCTGGCCACCTAGATGTGGGAAAACTTCAATTCTCGAAATTGAAGATGAACCTTAATAGAAAACTTACTGTGTTCTGTGGCTTCAGGATTCAACGCGTGTTTTGGTACAGTTATTGGATCACCAATGAATATGAAGTAACATTATCAGCTATCTAGTATACTTCTTAGTTGAGATCATAATTGGAGGGTGAGCAATTAGGACAAGGAGTTTGGACTCTGACAGATTGAGTTTCATGCCAGGTATTCCACTGGCTATCTGTATGTCCCTGGGATAATCAATGCCCAGTTTCATGTACTATAAATGAAAAGGCATGCAGCCACATTATAGGAATCTCATGAGAATGAAATAGGTGAGCATATATGAAATACGTAGTATAGATTCAGAATAAATGTAAAAATACGTTAAATCATAATAACGGAAAGAAGAGCCACCAGGGAAGAAGAGAAAAGTATTTTCATAATTTAATAATTACATTTAGTTATTTATTTGGTGCGTATGTTTGCCCCTGTGTGTGTGTATGTCTGTGTGCTTGTGTGTTTGCTGTCTTGCCCATGATAAAGCATGTATGTGGATGTCAGAGAGATAACAACTCGTAGGAGTTGGTTCTATCCTTCCATAATATGGGTACCAAAGGATCCAGCTCATGTCATGAGTCTTGCCAGTAAGTGCCTTTCCCCATTAAACTGTCTCAGGCATCCCAAGAGGGATCTTTTTTTCTTTTTCATTTTTCTTTATTAAGAAGTTTTCTACTCACTCTACATACCACTCAAGATCCCACATTCTCCCTCCTCCCACCCCCCAGCCCTCCCTCCCAAGCCACTCCACATCCCTACATCCCCCACATCAAGGTCTCCCATGGGGAGTCAGCAGAGCCCAGCACACTGAGCCTAGGCAGGTCCAAGCCCCTTCCCATTGCAACAAGGCGTCACACTGCAGGCACTGGGCTCCCAAAAGCCTGCCCATGCACCAACGACAGATCCCGATCCCCCTATCTGGGTTCCCCCCAAACAGTTCAAGCCAAACAACCATCTTCTGTATCTAGAGGGCCTAGTCCAGTCCCATGGGGGCTCCACAGCCACTAGCCTACAGTTCATGGGCTTCCGCTAGTGTGGCCGGTCATCTCTGCACGTCTTCCCATCATGATCTCGAGGTCCCCCACCTGCAGAATCAAGAGGGATCTTTTTATATGAACCAGATTCTCAAGAAAGGATGATGATAAAAGCAAACATCGTTTTTAATAATGTAATTATATCAATGTTTATTCGCACTTCTAATGAAACTCCAACTCCATTTTCTTGATGTCCACACACACACACACACACACACACACACACACACACACACACACACACACAAATGAAAAGTTGAATCAGAAACATTATTTTTATAGTTCAGAATATAATGTAAATGAGCATAAAATGTTTCCCACTTGTTGATAATCCTGCTATTACTCCACTCTTCTATTTGAATGTGATACTATTGAATTTTATATGCCTATTATTGCCACCCAGACTACAAAATCCTAGTAAATTCATAGATGTTCATAGTCAGTCATGCAAAAATGAAATATTTAGCTTCAGAAGTATCTCATATTTGGGAAGCTATCTGCTGACATTCCTTCCTCTGATACTTGGAGAGCTGTGAAAAGTGATTTATGCATAGGAACTTGAAGGGAATGGCCCCCATAGTGACTTCCAGAATATTTTAAGAGCATTGTAATACATATTTAAAAAGTGGTTTCTATTGTAATGTTTTTCAGTTTTTTTAATCACCTAAAAGTGCACTTGGCAAGCAAATACTCTAGAGGAATTCCTCAATTCATCTCATCAAATACAGTAAAAGGATATGTGTGTCCATGTCTGTATAGTAAAGCAGACAAAATGTGATGTGTATTAATTGTGGTCATTAATTTCACTTTTGTTAGAGGAAAGCTTAATTATAATATTCTGCTTATGTAACGGTTTTCCATTCCTTTAAACCGACTCTAAACACTTGCACAGCAGCAACTTATATTTGCTTTAGTGGGAGCCGTTGTAACAGGAAGCTAAGCATTTGTTTTGTATTTGAAACAAACTAGGGATGTCCCTTTTTGTAAGAAAGCACAGTCTATGGAGGTTCAAGCTCGCACATGCCATGAATCAGCTCTTCACATCACCTTGGTAACTGCAGTGCATGTGCAGGCGGCTTCAGCCTCCCCAGTCTTTCACCTTGGTGAGGACAACTGTGGGACCTCCAGGCTCCAGTCATGCCATGTCTGTTGATTCAGTGAAAGGATACTAGGGACGTAGGGGCAAGTCTGATTTTGTAATTTGTGTAGGTTTTAGCAATAGTATATTTTCTTTTCAGACATAATCATCTTGTCACTACAATTTTGCAAGTATATATTAGTATACATCATTTTAAAATGTGACTATCAGATTATTTTCATGCAGAATGAAGAGAAAGAGCAATCTAATTTGGATGCTAAAAATAAAATTTCTGGGCAAGATGTTACCATTACTAATTTTGTTATATTCTCTCAGAGAAGAATATATTACACATTTCAGGTTTAAGGGTTATTAATTATTGTAAGATCAATCTCATTTGTTAGTAATGCTGAATTATTAAGAAAATAGTATGTAAAAATGTGTGAGATTTGATTATAGCCTTTCCCTACAATTGACATAGCAATAGTTCTATATATTTTTCAAAACACTGTAGATTGTGGTGTGTTTATCTATGGCTTTTAGAATTTCATTGATTAGTAACTATTGAATCTCAGACTCATGCTATTATTTTAGAACAGAACAAATCTGGTTCGAAAATGGACTAAAAGGTGAAATTGATAATTTAGCAATTAAATTAGCAACTTTTATAATTGCGGAAGAAAAAAATAACTAAGAAAGGCAACTTAAGGTGGTGAGAATTCATTTTGACTCATGGTTTAGTATGGTATACAGGCAACTGTGGTGGGAAAGTCAGGGCAACCGGCCACTGAGGCAAGCTGATCAGGTTGCATCTGCAACTAGGAAGCCAAGGAAGTAATGTAGCTCTCAGGTCACTTTCTCAGTCCAAGACCCATTTCCTCTGAATAGACCTGCCCACATTCAGTGTACATCTTTTCTCCTCAGTTAAACGTACTTGGAACATTCTTACCAAGGTGCCCAGAGGTGTGTCCTAGATTATTCTGAATTCAGTGAAGTTGTCAGTTAAAATTAATCATAACTGTAATTATTGCATTGTCTGAATGAGTCTACTGAAACATAACTAACAATGAGAAAAAGAGACATGAATGGTTTAAAACAGAAGTGGTTGGACCACCTGCTTCTTTTCAGTACTAAGTCTGGCACTCTGAGTAGAGTTCTGTGTCTTACAGATGAGTCTCACTTTTGAAAATGTCTGATTACTATATGACTGCTGTTCGTATACCAAGTGTCTGTTATAGATTTTATTTTTGTTCCCAACCATTCATTTTCTGCTTCTCAGAATTATTACATATTTCATAATTATGATAAAACTTGTGCCACTCTATCAGAAGACTCAGTATCCATATTCCATTTCCATCTTAATTGGATATAATACTTGTTTTACCGATGAAGTTTAAGCAGCTGTGATGTATGTCTCACTAAAGGAAGCGCCTGAGAGCCTTTGTGTGCCATGCCTATTGTTCTCACTTTCCTCTGTCACAGAAGAGCATATCCACATGGATGGGGCTCCAGCAGCCTGGACGCTTGAATAAAGTAGATACACAAAAGAGGAATAGCATTGCAATCAACCCACAGAAGCAAACTGCATACAAACATTACTGCTAGCTCTATGATCTTTCTACCTGTCTTCCACAATAATTCCTGGGTCTTGGAAGCAGGATATGTGATGTTCCACTAAAGCTAGCTGTAGAATATCTTTCTGTATGCTGTGAGTATGTGTTGCTCTGATTGGTTGATAAATAAAGCCCTTTGGCCTATGGTAGGGCAGGATGGAGCCAGGTGGGAAAATCCAAGGGAGATAGTAAAAAGAGAAAGGAGAGGAAGAAGAGACTCCATCCCACTATCCAGGGAGCAGCATGTAATGACACACACAGGTAAAGCCACAGAACACATGGCGACATATAGATTAATAGAAATGGACTGAGATTAGTTATAAGAAAGAGCTAGCTAGCAAGAAGCTTGATCCATAGGACATAGCCATACAGTTTGTAATTAATACACACCTCTCTGTATGTTTATTTGGATCTGAGTGGCTGCGGGACCAGGCGGGACACAGGAAAACTTCCAACTACATTTGGTGACCATGTGGGGCTCGAGTTTCTACCTAAAACCTGAGAGAACTTAATATTAGATTCTAAAATGGAGTAAAAAACAGCTTTCCAGTTGTTTCTCTCAGGCAAGCTGTGTTACAGAGATGCTGTGACATGTGGGCTTGAGCTACAGTATAGTGGGTTCTTGGCATGTGGGCTTGACCTGCAGCATGACAGATTCCCACGACAGTACACAGAGGCTACACAGAGGTGTATCCAAGCCATGCAGTATGCTGCATGGTAGATTTAGCTTTTGCTAGTACAGAAAAAAAAAGAGGTTTCTGGCCTACATGTTGCTGGATGGGGCATGTTCCTTGATAGAGGCATAGACTCACTGCTCCCTGGATGGCAGGAAGCACTCAACATTCTCTACACACCGGCCAGTTGTGGGTCGCTATATCAATTGTAAAAAAAGAAGCTTTTGATTATGGTTGAAAGATATACTACTTATATAAAGATAACAACTTAGAAGGCAGTTTAGTACTAAATCCATGAAACAAAATAATTGCATTAAGTCTTCCTCTAGGGCTATGAGTTTTGGGCCCAGTTAAAAGTATCTGGTATGAGTTTCTCTCTTGTGGAGTAAGCCTTAAGTCTGACCAGGAAGTGGTTGGTTATGTCCATGAAAGTTGTGTCACTATTGTACCAATTGGCCTATTTTGACAGGCATGTCGTCATTACTGTAGCTTGAAGGTTCATAAATGGATAAAAATAATTTCTTTTCTCCTGTGGTGTGGGTCAAAGTAACTTATAGCACTATGAAAGCTAGACAGTGGAGATGAAGCTTTCAGGTCAGTACCAGATTGATTTCTCTTTGTCCTATGACTCCTGTACATTATGTTTACAGCAATATGGTCTTACAATCAGATTGTGGAAGGTAAACAAGAACAAATACAGCAAGCTTTAATGTTTGTTGTGCTGGGACCTTACTGACCAAAACAACCCAGAAAGAGGTAAAACATACCAGGCACTGGACATTTTAGTTGATACCTATGTTAACTGGGACAGGCATTGCCCCCTGATTCACATTGTAGGGTAAATCCACTTAAATCTGTCTTAGAATTTTCCTTTGGAACTTCCAGCTCCCTAATAATGACATGGAGACTTATTATTAATTATGAAATCTTGGTTTTTTACTTAGGCTTGTTCTCAACTAGCTCTTATAACCTAACCTGTTTCTATTAATCTACGTCCGGTCACATGGCTTTTTACCTTTCCTCCATTCTGTATGTCTGACTTCCTCCATGTCTCACTGGCGTCTCTCATGCACCTCGATTCTTTCTGCGTTCCTCTCTTTCCCCAGAAGTCCCAACGAATATCTCCTGCCTAGCTATCCACTGTTTATCCTACAACATTTCTCCCTCTTTGTCTAAATTAAAGAGGAAAGGGTTCAACTTTAACACAGTAAAACTATATACAATAAAAATAATCAAATAAAAATTACATTCACAATGTCATTTATAATTTGCAAATTCAGAGAAAATACTCAATTATCTGTTCTATTTTGATGAATCCAACATTTTTTACCTAAACCACTTTCTATCATAACTTGTATTACAAGCCTAAAATATCCCTTTATTCCTTATACTATTATTTTTAGAAAAAAATTGTTTATATTTTTCAACCTTATAAACATTATATCTCCTATATAAGTTTTTGTTTTTTTAATTTTGTAGCAAGGAAAATGGAATAACTATCTAGTCTTTAACCGCATCAGAGACCCAGGAAGGACAAAATATTATGTGAGTAAACAGAAAGTATAAAGCAAACAAATTCCCAAACTATAGAAATGACAGAGACATCTGGCTACCTGGACAGTCACCCAAGGTTCCTCTGCAATATGGGGACATCAACCTTTGGCCTACAGACCTAGAATATCTGACAGACTTTTCTGTGAAGCAGAAATTTTGAAATACTGCTCTACCTTGTCTTGGAAAGTTCAGTATGAGTTTATGTCTGTAGTCAAGATTTTCAGGAGGTCTCCCCCAGTCAAATCTTGTCTTTATAAATTTTGAAAGAATCCACAGGTTTTTGTTTCCTGCAGAAACAAAGGCATAACATCTCCTACAATGCAACACTTTTTTTGACTTTCATTCTATAGTTAAGACATCCTTAAAATATATAAGATGGTTTAATTTAGCAGTTTTTCCTACAATCCAGTGTCTCTCAGCAGCATTTGTCCTTCACTCATCAGCATTTAAAAAATTCAAAGTCAACTAAACACCATACAAGATACAGACACCCTGTGTATTTCCCATCCTTATATGGCTTATTCTTTTCATATTAATTTACTATCTCTTTAAAGACTTTGTTATTTTTAAACTATTTATTTATTATTATGTTCTATTACTGTCTATATCCATTTACTTTTTTTTTCTTTAGCATCTAAGCACATTTTTTTAAAAAAAATTGTACCTGTTTAGAGGTATTCTTGGTCTGGGCCTGACTTTCTACACATGTGTATCGTTCTCTGACCCTGACTGTGTGAACCAAACCTTCCTTAAAGAGTCAGGCAATCTGCCAAGTAGCTCTATTTAGCACATGGCACTGGCGACTGACTCCGACCCCTTCAGGTCTGAAGGCACTGGCAGTAGATGTGTCTAACTGTTCCAGCCAGGCCTAACTTTCCCAGATATGGGGAGTTGCTGAGCCCACTTTCTGTAGTCCCCATGAACAGCAGCCAACTGCTGTAAGTGCTTGCTAAGAGGACCAGGTGGTAACTGCTGGCATGGTGACTTTTTCTTTCATGTGGTCATGTTCCATGTTGGGCACCAAATGTCAGATTTTCTTTTGGGACCTCCAGCTCCCCAGCAATGACATGGAGACTTATCATTAATTATTAAAGCTTGGCCTTTAGTTTAGGCTTGTTACCAATTAGCTCTTATGGCTTAAATTAACCTGATTTTATTAATCTATACTCTGCCATGTGGCTATTTACCTTTCTTCCATTGTGTATGACTGACTTCCTCCATGTCTCACTGGCATCTCTCATGCACCTAGATTCTTCCCAAGTTCCCCTCTTTCCTCAGAAGTTCTGCTGATTATCTCCTGCCTACCTATTGGCCATTCAGCTTTTTATTAAACCAGTCACAGTGACACATCTTCACACAGTGTAAACAAATATTCCACATCATAAACCCCCGTTATGTATATGCTTATATTTTAGGAATTTTCTACAGTACCATGTTTACATATGAAATTTTCAAGGGACTTTAGTATTAGTTATCCTTCTCCAAACTCCCTCCTCTACCATTCTCTCACATTATCACTGTGCTGCACAGATCACATAGCTGAAGATCTAACAGTAGTTCATTTGTGAAATACAACATACCTGTGGTTGGTAGGTAGATTTAAAATTGTAACAGTCTCTTGGTGGACTTTTCTTTTCATGAGTATGAAGTGACCCTCTTTATCTCTTAGGACTAGTTTTGATTTGAGGTCTATTTTTCAGATATTGGAATATCTAAGCCTGTTTCTTTCTTAGTTCCATTTGCTTAGAATGCCCTATTCCATCCTTTCACACTAAAGTCATATTCATCATTGATAATAAGGTATATTTCTTGGAGTGAGAAAAAAAAGATGGATTCTGTTTTCTAATCCAATCTGGTAGTATGTGTCTATTCATTGGTGGATTTAGACTTTGATATTAAGGTATTATTGGAGATTGTGTATTAATTCCTGCCAGTTTGTTGTTTTTTTAATCTTTTTTAGTTTATAATTTAATTTAATTTTACATATCAGCCATGGATTCCCTTGTTCTCCCTCCCCCCCCCCCCCCCCGCCTTTCCCCCAGCCCACCCCCCATTCCCATCTCCTCCAGGACAAAGACTCCCCTGAGGATTGAGTTCAACATGTTTTATGTTTTCTTGTAACTATTTGATTAACTATTTTGGTTTTATTCTTCTTATATGTGCACAAGTAGAAAGTTTGGACCTTTCATGGTATTCCAGACCTCTATGATCTATGACACAACCTGGAGTCAAATCCAGTCCCAAGCCTGGGTCCACAGCTTCTATTCAAGCAGCTGGAAGATGTGGATGGACCTTTTTTCACACCTGTAGATGGACTGTAGAGTCCTAAACTTGTTTGCATATTTTATTTTTAATTGTGTGCATAGGTGTGCATGGAGAGGTGTGAAACGGTGTCTAAGGAGGCCAGTAGAAGGTCATAAATCTTTTGGGAGTGGAGTTAGTTGTGAACAACATGGGTGCTAGGCATGGAACTGAACTCAGATCAGTTCCTAGTAGGAGAGTGGTATGTGCTCTAAACTGCTGACTCATCTCTCTAGTACTGCAAACAAATTCATAAATATCAATATTTATGTAGAAAACTTTCTTCAACTAGTGTGGAGCCAGTTTCCAAGACAGACTTTTACTCTTAATGATAGTACTTCCCAGTGTTTATTCCTCATGTAGAAGCAAATAAGTTAATTCTATTCAGGCAAATTTTTCCTAAGATTTGGCTAATTCTGGACATTGAGAAAATGCATGAGAAACTGGTCTTTTCTACAAAGAAGATAAAATGAACCTGTGATTTTTGGTGTTCTTGCAGTAGCATCGAACTTGTTAGGGTCCTGGAGAAGTCCGACAAAAGACTACCATCCATGTATGCAATCAGTGTTTATTGTTCCAGCATGCTGAGGCTGACTATCCTACGTAAAAGCAAGATGGTGATGACCAAACAAGGAGAGGCTCTCTTTGCTGTTAATGACAGAGAAAGTTCTCTGTTTGGGCCAACCCTCATATGGCTCTTCCCACCACTGTAGTCTCATTCACAATCCGATGGGAGCCAGTTTCCTGACCCCACTGGGTGATACCTGATAGGCATGTGCTCGACCCCCTGTGTTCATACTTAAGTTTTGAGTCAGACCAAAGATTTTTGCGTCCTGGTCCAATTAGTCCCCAGAATAGTCTACTACCCTGATGATAAAATCTTTTACCAAGTAGAAACATCACCAGGATGGGGGAAAATGAGAAGTCATCATAGTTGTCTTGATATCTGCCCTCCTAGCATCAGTTTGGCTGGGGTCATAAGTTCTGGAACTTCAGCCTTGATATTAGAAGATTAAAACTACAGGGCCTTGAAAATGACAATAGATGCAGATGTCACTGCCCTAGAAAGATCTGTTGCACATTTAGAAGAATTGCTCTCCTCTCTAGCTAAAATAGTTCTCCAAAATAAAAGGGGCCTATGTAGGGCCTTAGGAGAGAAATTCTGTTTTTATGTTAACCATTCTGGAATTATTAAGGATACTATGGCCCTACTTAGAAAGAAGTTACAAAACAGACAACAAAATGAAGGATGAAATGAATCTATATTCAACTGGTCACCCTGGTTAACTACTCCCCTGTCAGCCTTAGCTGGGCCCTTAATCATCTGACCTATTGGCTCTGACCTATGGAACTTATACCATTAATGCTTTAATTAGGTTTATTAAGGAACAGATCTCTACATTCCAACTAATGGTTTTAAAGCAACAATATGAGCCTGTAAACCAAAAAGAAACATCTCTAAGATTTGAGATGATACACTACTCAGTCTTCTGTCAGGGAGCAGGCCTCAATTTCAGTTTTCTGAGACTGAGCAATCAGTTTCTGAGGAAAAGCCACAAAAGACAATCAATCTCCAACACTCCCAATAGCAAGGATGAGGAGTCCTGGTACATGCAGTACCAGGCCTGAGCCACAGTCAGCAGCTCAAGGTAATAACCAAATAAGGATAAAATGGAAAAGATGTAGTCTTAACCAGCCTCTGATTAACCCTAGCCAACTAGAATGTACTAATATGATTGCCACTCATGTAAGCCAATCATACCTGAGATGACTTAACTGTCCTAGGAAATCCACTTAGCTGTGCTTAAAGAGAGCCACATGTCCCTCTTGGGGTCATTACCATCTTACCTTTGTGTAGGATGCTTGGTCTCGGCATGTGGAATAGTAAATGCTCTTGTTGATTGCATGCATGGATGGTGGTCTTCTGTGGAACTTCTCCAGGACCCTAACAGAACTCTTGTAGTGTGTAACTATCAGAGGACCATATCTGACTGAGTAAGAAAGAAGACTGATATTAACATACTTTCAGTTTTTCTCAAGACATCTGGTAAATTGTGTTGGTCAAAGATCAAGCAGTTCAACAGAAATCTAGTGTGTATTAATTGAAGGTTCTGTCAGACTGTGATGTAGAGGGGACCAAGATTAGAAGTTAGTCACTGCAAGTGGAGGGGCTCTAGTAAAACACTAGACTCCAGCTTGGAAATCCTACAATTCTGGACCATAAGAGCTGATGAGGTATACCAGAGGTTGGAGGACCCTTACACAAATCAGAACAGAGTTCCAACTTTACTCAGCTCTGAAACAAAGGAAAGTAATAAAGCCTCATTATATCTCAGATATGGAAGACAAAATTATCAGGATTGTAAGCCATTTTTTGTGCTTGATTGATGTCCAATTTAAAAATACTATACTCACTAACAAATACAAAAGGGAAAGGATACCATGATAGTAGACACCAGTAACTTGCTTTTGTTAGAAAAGAACGAGATAACAAACAAGAGCAAAGAAACAATAGCATGAAGCCCAGTCAGTTCTGGAAGATACATAGCCTAAGGACTCCGAGACAGTTTTCTTCTGTTTAGAAACTGTTCATAATACCATCTTAATTGGGCAGCAACATTTTCTTCAGACAAAATAACATACTACTTAGCTGGATAGCTTTCAGGACATTGACTTTCAGAATGCTTGTTTATGTACTTTTTTTTTTTCATTTTCAAGTACATGTAAATCTCACAAAATCATAAAGTCTGATAGCACTGCTCAATCATGATGAATCAAAATACATAGAAACAACAACAACAAAAACAATGACATCAACAGCATTAGTCACATATCCAGAACTCAAATATCCAGTCCTATTTCTAATTCATTTAATCTTTCTTTAACATAATCAAATTTAAAGTCTAACCCATTACAGAATATCATTTCAATGCCTGGAAAGTGTGTGTGTGTGTGTGTGTGTGTGTGTGTGTGTGTGTGTGTGTGTGTGAATGTCAGGTATTGTCCCCAAGGCTCTGTGTATACTAACTACAGCCTCAGCCCAAAATTTTAAAGTATTGTTTTTGTCATTTTATTTGAGGATACATAATTGGAGAAAATCCCAACTGTCTTGTGTGATTTTCTTGGAGAAAAAAAATATATTTGTAGCTGGAGAGCTTTTCTCTCAGGGTCCCACCATGTCCCGCCAGTCCCAGAGCCCACTTATAAAATAAACACACAGACTCTTACATTATTTAAACTGCTTGGCCATTAGCTCAGGCCTATTATTGTCTAGCTCTTAGTCTTATATTTAGCCCATTTCTATTAATCTTTACTTTGCCATGTGGCATGTGGCTTACTGGTACTTTACATCTTCCTTGTCCTGGCGGCAGCTCCAGGCAGTCTCCTCTTCCGCCTTCCTGTTCCCTCAATTTTCCTCTCTGTTAGTCCCACCTATATTTCCTGTCTGGCTACTGGCCAGTCAGTGTTTATTTATACAGAGTGATATCCACAGCATACATTTTAGGTGGGATGACCAAAATTAAAAAAAAATAAAAAATAAAAGACTTTTCAAAGCAGGAGGGAAAACAAATCTTCCAAGAAACTTAGAGTAAGTTTGTGTGGGTCTCCTGCCTTGCTTCAAACTTCAGGCCTTGCCCACTGCTGTCAGCATGGGTTTCCTGCCTTGCCTCAGTCCTCAGTCCCTGCCCACAGCTATTTAGAAAGATCAGCCTTATCTTCAATATGGGTGTCTGCTAGTACTTTATTTTGTCCACAAACCAAGACCCTAATCTTCTCAAGACCATGAAGAAAGAAAATAACCCAACCAGGTTTATAGGAGGAAATATGCTTTAGGAGAGTCAGCCTCTAAGGGAAACAAACAAACAAACAAACAAAAAACAACAACAAAAAACTAATCTACTGATACAGGGCTGCATCCAGGGCAGAATAAGAAACTGTATACCTCAAAGCCCTGTAATGTATAATTTTCTTACTATTCAAAATAATAGTTGAATTCAAGCCTCAACTCTGAAGGCAATAATTTTAGGGGTATGGTTTGGTTTTGTTGTTATTGTTGTTTTTCCTGTGTAAGGATCACAGTCCAATGCTAATTAAAAATGTAGATATTTAGTTCCACTCAATATTCAACAGTTCAAAGAGTAGAATTGAAGACAGTATTTTTTGGTGAGCATACAAAAGTGAATCCTATGAAAATATTGTTTTAATAACCACTAGCAAATGGCAACATTTCTAATTCAAAGCCTTCTACTTTCAAAATTCAACTTTCTATGATCTAAATATATTTTTGTTCTTATTATTTTGCATGTATGTGATTGAGAGTAGTGATATGTGTGTGGTGAATTCATATGTGGGTGTGAGGGTATAGATGCCTAGGGTTACCTGTAGGCTCTATCACCATTAACCGTATTTTTTTGAGGCAGAATCTCTCATTGAACCTGGAGCTAGGCTGGCAGCCAGCAGTGATCCTCCTGACCCTGCCCCCCATAGTGCTAGGGTTATAGGTATGTGTATAACCATGCCTGGCTTTTTATGTGATTTCTGACAATTTTCAACTCGTCTTGTAGTAGTTTGAATGGATTTGCCCCCCCCCCACCCCATAAACTCACAGAGAGTAGCATTATTAGGAGGTGTGGTCTTATTGGAGGAAGTATGGTCTTGTTTGAGGGGACTGGATGACAAACACCTTTAATCCAGACCATGAGGCAGAAGGGCACACTTTTAATCTGGGCCAGACCATCTAGAGGAAGTATGTCACTGTGGGGGTGGGCTTTGAGACTTCATTTATTCAGGATACTGTTCAGTGAGTCAGTCAACTTCCTGTTACTTGCAAGATATAGGACACTGGACTATTTCTACAGTACCACATCTACCTGCATACAGCCATGCTCCCCACTATGGTAGACTGAACCTCTAAGCAAGCACCCTCAATTAAGTGTTTTATTTCTAAGAGTTGCCATGGCCATGGTGTCTCTTCACAGCAATATAAGCCTTAACTAAGACAGGTCTTCATAGTTACACCTGAAGTGCTTTTACCTGCTAAGTCATCTCCCTATTATATAACTCTTACATGAATTAAACTATATTTTTAAAAATTAACAGAGTAATAAAATAATTAATACACAAAACTGAGAAGTTTAAATTGAGTTGAATTATAAAATAATAGCATAGTCACCTTTCTAATTAGAGGTTGAAATGCTAATAGATAGATATTAAGGCTAAAATAAGAATAGAGAGACACTTAATTCTCTAATGGGGATCTGTTTATGACATGCTTACGTTTCACTTTGAGATGACAGAGTGTCAGAAGTATCTCCCAGTAAATGTAATTCTCAAATAAACCATCAGCAGCAGAAAAGAGAAAAGCATACATTTTCTCTTTAAAGTGATTTTTTAAAAAATGCAACTTCATGGAATTTACTGATAAATTACTATATGCTACAGATTAGATATATCCCAATGAATTGAACTCAATTAATTTCTTCCATGAGTTTACATTCTAGTGGAGTCACAGACCGCCATCAATTAAACCACAATGAATATACATTTACCAATTAGCTCCATCTACAGTGATTTTTCTAAATTTTTGTGTATTCCATCTGGCAAAAATTAATCCAAACAATTAGAACCTGTCACTACAACACCAAATAAGTACAAGGATTGTCAGCTCCATATTTTGTTATGACTTAGTTTAATATTTATCTCCCAAAAGTGTCATGTTTTTCACTCTGTCACATAATTTATCTGTAAGAACATCAGTTTAGTGTATGTGTAACGTCTACAAAAAGATTAATGTGCCAAAGGACTTTGGGGATAGAGGGAAATCTCAGAGATGTTGCAGAGCATGATTGCACAGTGATTTGGTTGGAAGTGGTCATAAGCGTTCCCTGTGCATAGGTTAAGGGTGTTACTCCCTGTTAGAAAGTACAGTATTCCTTGGTTCCTGTTCTTAGTATTTCAGATACTATTAACATTGTCAAGTGAAGTGATTAAAAAGAATCATTTTAAGTCAACTCTTCTGAAAATAAAACAACACATTTTTATGGGTAAAAAAGCCATTATTTTAGTCATTGGAAGCAAAATAAAAATTGTTGCTAAGAGACATATGATGTGTAGCCTTTCAGAAACTTCAGTAATCATTCCATGGAATTTCAGCTTTAATGGGCCTATAGTTCATTTAAATTCCATAGATGCAATGATTTGGCTTAAAAAAAATTAAATCCTTTAGCTTATGGGATGTAAAAATTAGGAGACCTATTTGGGTTTGCTCATGTCTTCATTTCTTCCCCAAAATATAAGCATAAAGACCAGAGCCAGAGGAAGCAGATCCACCAGCGGTGATGACGAGTTACTGAGCACATGATGGTGACGATCTACCTCTGAGCCAATTTCCTTATGACCATCCGGACCCCAGTTCCCACCTGGCCAGTGTGCAGCATGAGATGCCCTTCCCTTCTCCTGCTCAGCACCCAGCCTACTTGTTAAGTTATGGGTATTCAGGAAATGCTCTAGGAGAATGTCTAGTACTCCTGTCAGCAGAGACAAAAGCAGTTGACACGTGCTGTCAGATGGCATTGACTCAGGTAGTCCCGGCTGCCTTAAATAATGTGATGTGAAGGCAAGAGTGAAAGCTGCGGATGGGGTGGTGGGAGAGGCAGGATTTTACAAATCCACAATTTAAAAGAATTTGAGCCTGTCACAACACCTTTCAAACTTTCTCACATTCTACTTCCCAAGTTGGGATCTCAGAGGAAAACCAGAGAGAGCAATGCTCTTCTGTCCCTTGTTTGGGCAAAGTGGAGGGGTAATCAGGGCCTGGCAATTTGTATCTCTCCCTCGACATACAGTGTGGAATTTGTATAATTTATTTCTTCATACATATTTCATCATTATTAATCATCATAAGTAAGTCTCATCTTTTAATGACATAGGAGCTGAAGAAATAGACTGTGTCAGCGTGTGACAGAGCCATGCCATCATCATGAGGGCATTGTCCTCCTTTCTTTCTTTCTTTCTTTCTTTCTTTCTTTCTTTCTTTCTTTCTTTCTTTCTTTCTTTCTTTCTTTTTTTTTAAAGCAAGTTAAAAGACTCAGCTCAATAGTCAAAAGTGCAATTTGGGTTTTATTGAACAAAAACCTAAAGTGGAAACAGTCCTTCAGAAACTGCTTAACATACATGGAATTCAAAAAGCCTTCTTTACAAGGCCTTCGGTGCATTCATGCTAGCACAGGAAGTTCTCTGCCCAAGCTCTTGCTTTCAAGCTTCATAGTGTAAGCACAACATGAATACCTCGGCCATAGGAACTCACTGAAGCAGCAAACACCAGCTCAGTATCCGTCCTCCACTGAACAGGATTCTGGGGAAGCCTCCTATTGCTTCCTTCAGAGGCAATTAATGGTTATGAATACACCTGGAGATTATTAATTCTGGGAGAGCCCTCAAAGCTGCAGGTCACATTTCACTTTGGTAAGAAACCAAATAAAGGAAGGATTTAAAAATGTAGGCAATTTTTCTTTTAATATTTTTGCCTGCAAACTGTTCCTGCTTCCTTTGGCAAGGAAAGAAAGATTTTCAGTCTAGGGAGCTTTAATGTAGTGTGTGAGTATTACATTAAAAAAAAAAAAAAAAAAACACCCTCAATTTAACTGTTTCAAACAGGAGGGTATTGGAGGGAGCTGAAAGAACAGTCTATGCCAGGCAGCGTGGTTTACCTCTCTGGAGCTCACCTGGAACGATGGCCACCATCTGAAGAGGGTGAGCACACACATCAAGGCCTGCCGTGACTCATGGTCCTGCCAGCTCTGCACGTGCTCCGATCTGGTTTCTGGTTCGAGTCATAACTAAAGAGTGGACAGACTGGAGCATGAATTTTGTGAGGTGACTTCAAACTCTTTGTCAAAAAAAGATATGTATATATATATATATATATATATATATATATATATATATCTCCCACTTAAAAATTTAAATGCTTATTCTTAGCACAGTGCATAATAGCATTTACCCCAAATCAGTGTTCTCACTCCCAGTGAATGTTAGAAGCCCTTGGTGAGCTTTTAAATCAGTAGCAATACCTGAGCCCGCCCAGTATCAAATTTTAATTGATCTGAGGTGAGGCACAGAAAAAATTTAAAAGCTTTCCAGATGATTCTAAAGTGCTGCCAAGGTTGAGAACAACTGCTCTAAATACTCAGAATTAGCATGGAAATTGTCTCGATTATTTCAAATGTGTGCCTCATGCCTGAGTTTATGAGAATGGGGTAGGCATTCATTCATCATTGGTGTATTATTGTCTCAGAGTCTCAAAGCTCCAAGCTCAGTTTGCAAAGTTGTGAGATAATGATCTGCTTGTGTGCTTTTATTTTTTCTGATTTTTCCTCTCTTTTGAGTGTCTGATTCTTTTTCTTTCCTTTTCCTTGTCTCACACACACTGGAACAGTTCTCATGTCATTGCTTATCATTTTTTTTTTAAAATCACAGTATGAGAAACATATTATTTGAGAGTACACAGTGCATTTACTTCAGGATAGCTGGAAAAATAATTCATTTTTTTAGAATTTATCCCATTCATTTATTGTATGCATGGGTACACTTGCATGTCATTAAGATGAGGCAGGTGAGATGTATATAGATTGTATTGGTGGAAAATAAGGAAATATTTGATGGGGAAGAAAAGTCCCCTAGAGGTCATTGACTCCATTTTATAGGTAAGAAAAATGAGTTAGAATTGTTTCTCTTGTCATTTGCTTTATATATTAGTAGCAAAAGCAAGTGGTTTCTGTAACAGACAAAAGTAGAGTATGAAGGTTAGAGAAGTGTTGACAACTGAGTTATCATGTGAGTTCAAAGCAGAAGATATCCAAACCACTGTCCCTTTAAATTCTGTGCCTATGATGGATTTTCATATATTTTGAATATAGATGTTTGAGAATGATAATATCAAGAAAATTTGAAACATTTTAAAAAATCTCTTGTAAAACATTCTGTATTTGTGTATTACCATGGAATTATCTATAGCTCTGTATCTCAGAGTAAAGTAAAGTAATATACACATACCTGTCAGGACACAGCAAATCTCAAAAGAGGTTATAGTAATAAATACTTTAACAAAAATATATAATAAGAGTAAATGTTTGATTTAAAACTGTAACAGTAAAATACACTTATTAACAAGTATAATATAAGAATGGATTCTGTCTTCAAATAATTACTAAATTAAGGTTATGTCTGATATATATTGATTTTGCCGCTTTTGTTAATATTAAATGCTCAAGTATGTGGTTCAGACTATAATATAAAAATTTGAGGTACAAATGACAAAAATCTTTAAATATTGTTATATTACTTAAAATATTTTATACATCATGCATATCCAGGCAAAGGTTTTTATTTAACACCATGAATAAAAGATATACTCATATTTGCCAGTGAGATTTGGACAAAGAAGATTAAAACTGCTGGCAGACATTATTTCCTTGGGCTCTAGAATATAGCTGGATAAACTCGGCAGACACTAATGCAGAACAGCAAATTGGTAGTTATCATGGAGGCTAAAAGAGATGTGAAAGGAAATCTGGAGAGTTTGCTCGTCTCTGAGACACAAAAGCTGATGCCCTACTCCATGAACTTAGGGATTAACTGAGCCTGCCACCTACCTTACTTTTAATATGAGTGATGTACACACAGTCAAGTGATAGCCTTGATGAAAATAAGAACTAAAGCCTTTTAAGAGTCATTTGAGTTGTGGTAGAAAAGGACCAGCTTGCTTTACTTGCTATAGTTTGTTGTAGAACCTTGGACCCCTCTTGTTACTGGTGGCTGTGATCTGGACCCAGTGAGTCTAGGTTCTTACTCAAGAATGAAGTAAAGGCACACATGGATTAGCAAAAGTAGCACGGAACTTCATCCAAAGTAAACTGAGAGTACAAATGAGACACAGTGTCCAGAGTGACAACAAAGGCGTGTAAGTGAGGGTACTCAGGCTTATTGTTTGGAGCCTCATTTATGAAGTAAAAAAGAAAAAGGGTTTGATTGCTAAGGGGCATAGTATGGGCAGCTGTTTTTTGATTGACAGTCTTGGGTTATGAAGTCTTTGTTCACTTTGCATGTCCATTTCCATGATGTATCTGATTTCATTCATATGCACCCAACTGTGCATAGGCATTAGATGGTAAATAGGGTATTCTCCCCCAAACGATAAGGTTTTCCCAACTGAACATGTGTTCCAAACCAATTTAGGCTAGATTGGCCTTCCTTTCCTCTTACCTTGTTATATTAGGACTAAGTTTAAATAGAATTTATCTAAGCTTTAGGGATAGGAGAAACTTTTTACATCATTTGGAGAGAGACACACAGGTAAATGCAGTAGGAGGGTCTTTAGTTTCCGGTGCATTCCTAAAGAGGAGTGTGTACATAATCCAAGACCAGTGGAATCTCAGATTGCTAAATTATTCCCTGAGCTTGCCTGCTTTGATTCTGGAGTAACACTTATTCCAAGGAGCTCAAGGGGAAGTGGCAATGATACTGGCTTTGGGGATAACAGTCATCAAGAACTAGGCTTTGTGGTTCTACACATCCAGATTCTATTGTGAATCCTAGTGTTTCCACTAACAGGCTTTAAGATTGGGCAACATTATTTATTCATTCTAAGCTTTGGCTTTACCATCTATTAAGTAGCCCATGCTGGCTTCCCCCTCTCTAAGAATAACTTTAAACTCCCCATCTTTTCACCTCCATCTCTTAAGTACTGGGCTTACAGGTGATTTCCACTGTGACTAGCTCATACTATCATTGTTTTTACCACTTAATTTTGTAAGAAATATTTTCAAAGAAAATATAAGAGCATAAGCCTGTATCTAAATTCACCAGAATACTATAATTTATATTATTATAATTTATACTAATATTATAATTTATACACACACATATATTTATATATTTATCATACGGTACAAACAGCAGTAAAACTTAGAATGATTGTTTCTTTGATATTCTCCTTACATGTAAGGATCCGACAGCAGATGTGAGCAAAATTTCTAAAAAGCAAATAGTGACAGTAGTAATACTATGGTTATGGTATAGCTTTCTATGGAAGCTTCCACATTTAAGAACCAGTTTTAGTATGTTGTCCATTTTTGTGGGTGGAGAATGAGGGACATACAACAGTATGGCTGTTTATTTCTCTAGCCTTATTAATCTATTCAGAGAATAAGGGTGGGCACTAGGTATGTCCACCAAGTTCCCTCCCAGAACTAGCATGGAAGGTTCTAGATGTTAATTGTGGATGATAATGAAGTTGACAAATGAGATCAAATGTGTTTTTAGAAGTATGAACTCAACTGCTATTATTTTGCTTATTCATATTACTCGTTGTAGAAACATTTAGAATCTTTGTCTGAAATAAACAAGGACTAAAAAGAAAAATAACTAGGCTGGAAATGTAGCTCACTGGTAGAGTGCTTGTCTAGTATACAGAGACCTTTTGTTTTATTCGAACCCCAGAAAAACACACACACACACACACACACACACACATGAGCTGTACTTGCCTTATCCTCCCATTCTTTATATCTCATTATGTTCTCTAAGTGCTGGATTAGGAAGACACCTGAGTCAGAAAGGTGTAATAGGTTTCTTTGGTCATTCTTGTTTCTTAGAACAATATTGTCTTTTTATAAAACAGGCTGTAATTTGAATAAGAAACATGAGCCTCAAAGCTGTCAGCACTCCTCTTGGTGGTGGATATACATGGTTATAACACATGTCTCTTATGCTTGCTTTGACTGTGAATTTCAGGTTGTGTTCCCGTTAGTACTCATGGGTTATTATAAGCACAGAATGAAAATGAACCACAAAACAAAGAACATTACATGTTGAGGGCAGTCCCTCACCTCACAGGTTTCCTCCATTGCTGTACTGGACTTCACTTCTAACACACAAGTTTAAAGAAAGCATAGAAAGTCCTAGACAGAATAAGCAGAGCATTGAACCAAATAGAGCCCAGTTCAATTATTACCCATGGTTAGGGTGTGGGCCAGGTGTTTCCATGCTCTTGGTTTCTCATCCAAAGTACTGAAAAACAAGATCTCACACAGGACTGTAAAAGGCAGGAAGACTGTATACAGAGTGGAGAAATATTAAAGGTTATAAATGGATACACGGTCAAGATGGAAAGGGGGAGTCTCATTAATAAGAGTATTCAAGAGCTGAATTAGAGTTTAGGTCTTCCCTTCATGGAGTTCAAGAGAAGGAGTAACTGGTTACCAAGGGGGCACAGTTTTGATGGCTTCCTATTTTGATTGATAGATTAGGTCATATATTAATTTTTCCTAATTCATGTGTCCCTTTTCATAATGTATCTGTTGTCAGGCATATACATTCCCAATTATACACAGACATGAAAGGTAAACAGAGGATTATCTCTAAGTTTTCACTTGAGGACATAGTTTTGCCTTATTACATGTGCACTCAATACTAGTTCACACCGGATCAGCTTTTCTGTTCTTCCTAGCCAGTTATATTGGGAATGCACTTGAATAGAAACTGTCTAAATTGATTGTTACCAGTAACAGAGAAGTCTATACTATTGGTCTGAGATGAGAGCCAGTGGGTCTGTGAGGGTATTTCCAAGGATTATTTGAGGGGAGAAGGCCTTCCTTCACAATGAAAAGCAGCCCCTGTTGGTGGCCTGTCCATGATGAGGTCCAAGGGCAGGCAGTCTGTCTGCCTGCCTCTACTTCTTGTTAATGTTATCTCTGCCATCCTCCACTGTGGAAGACTACAACTGCTCTGATGGTCTAAAACACTCTAGGAATATTCCTTGCCTTCAGTGCCAGAATGGGAATGGTTTAGGCGTCTAGCTTTGTGGACCAAGCAGCTAATTCTCAGCCCTTCTAGCTAGCAGACGGACACTGAGGAACTGAACACTCAGCCCCTATCATGTAAACCAATGTAATAAATTGCTTTACACTATATGTATGTATGTATTTATATATATATGTGTGTGTGTGTGTGTGTGTGTGTGTGTGTGTGTGTGTGTGTGTGTGTGTATTCTGTCAGTTTTCTGTCTCTTAAAAGTCCTGCCTGTTACACATAGCATTCTCTGGTCCGTAACATTTTTTGAGGGGTGGGGTTTCTGTTTGAATAAGCATAAACTAAATAAACAGAGTTTCGCATTGTGGTACATATCTGTAATATCAGCTACAGATACAAGAAAGTATGGGATAGGTGTATAAATAGTTTGCACACTGCCTTTGCTACTTAATGAGTTCAAGGGCCGATCTAGGTAACTTAGTGAAACACTATCTCAATGTCAAATACAACAGAACCAGGGGAGTTGCTCAGTGATAGAGCATTTGTCTAGCAAACCCATGGTCTGGATTTCATTCTATGACCAATGCTGCCAAGAAGAAGAGAAAGAAGGAAGAATTGAAAGAAGAATGTAAAGAAAGAGAAGGAAAGAGAAAGGGAGAGAAAAGAGGGGGGGGGTGTTAGTTAGGGTTTCTATTTCTGTGAAAAGACACCATGCCCATGGCAACTTTTTGAAAGGAAAAAATTTTAATTGGGGTCGCTTACATTTTCAGAGGTTTAGTCTATTATCATCATGGTGCGACATGGTGGCATGCAGGCAGACATGGTGCTGGAGAAGTAGCTGAGTGTTCTACATCTTGACTCACAGGCAACAGGAAGTGGTCTATCTCACTGGATGTGGGTTGAGCATATATGAGACCCCAAAGTCTGCCTCCACAGTAACACAACTTCCTTCAACAAAGCAACACCTCCTAATAGTGCCACTCCCTTTGGAGTAATTTTCTTTCAAACCACCACAGTGGGTAATGGGGGCTGTTAAAATGTGGAATATCCCCAGTATCCAAGTAAGAGCCAGGTGTGGCTACATGTACCTGTAACCCCAAGGTTGGGGCAATGGAGACAAGAGGATCCAGGGGTTCACTGGCCAGCCAGCCTAGCTACAACAGCAAGCTTCATGTTCAGTAAGAAATCTGGTCTCAAAAAATAAGGAAGAACATAATAAAGACCCTAGGCATTGACCTGTGGCTTACATACACACTAAATAATAAATAAATACATTTGAAAACACAAATAGAAAATGAAATGAAATGAAATTTAGATATGTTTATGATTTGCTAGCCTATTCTTAACTCTCCATTTCCCAGTGGTTTGAGCACACTAATTAAAAGAAAGTAACAGTATAAGAAAAATAATGAACAATATGATATACTTTGCTAAAAGTTTGGAAAGAATGTTTATTATACTTCTTTGGGTTTATGCATCAAGCATTTGTCCTTGAAGTTGTGGGGCAAAAGGCCTGAAAGAGAGAGCTGCAGACGTATGTGCACTAGTCATGCAGTCATGCGCAGGACAGGCATCATCTTCCCTGGCTCCCTCCTGGCTTCAGTGCTGTTGTCAGAACTCTGTGTCACGTCCCTAGGACCTTGGCCTTGGGCTCTTAATCTATCCCTATAAGTGAAAAAAACAGATGTTCCAGCTCAGCTCTTCTCTTATTCCATGCGAGACTTCACTACTCACTGCCTAGCTAGAAGGGCTGAATCTTGTTAGCTTTTTTCTATTGTTTATGTGCTCATGATTTACAGGTGACTCATAAAGTGAAAATTCAGTTTATTCAGCAACAAGAGCATAAATAATGAATTACTAAGAAATACTGAATTAAAATCTCCACATGTCACGTTGTTTCATTGGCATGTTCAGCCTTTCTGACATTTCCCTTTGCTGGGTCCGAACAAGGGCACATACATTCTCTTAAATAGTGAATCACAGTTCCTCTAGATAGGGCGTATCTCATTGTTCTGTAATCTTTGTATGCCTGTCTAAAAAAAACAAACAACCACCAAAAACAAAACAAAAAAACAGCCAAACATACTTCACTACCAATCTATTTATTGAATCTCCTTCTGAAAGTGCCCTGGGTTTTAGTAATATAAACTATATCTGTCTGAAAGCCTAAGTTTGAAACACTTTTTAAAATAATAATCTTCTTTCATCAGTGAAAGGTTGGTTGTCGGCATGGATTTGCTCATGAACACATAATCATTTCAGTAACCCCTGAGTAAAGTGTCAAACATTATGTGCTGGAATATGGTGTCAACTCTGACTACTTTAATAGACATTTCTCCCTGCTCTAGACATCCATCATCCTTGTAGCTGTGTCTCTGCCAATGGACTAAGCTTTCTATTCTAGTCCCTAAATACAATAAACATGTTTCTCATGGAGATTTTATCAATGTCAAGTTATAAACACCAAATGTTTCAAGCAAAAGATAATCTTTCAGGTGGTCAAAAGCTTTATTTATGTGAGGCATGGGGATGTGCGTCTGTAATTGGAACACTCAGGAGGTTAAGGCAGAAGGATTGTGAGTCACATGCCAGACAGGGTTGTGTAGTAAAACCCTGTCTCAAAAGAAAAATTATTTACTTATCACCACATAAATACAGATAAGGAACACTGAGCCTCTGCTGTCCTAGCTATCTACGATGTCACTCTGCGCTCACCGATGCTAGTTTGACTCCTCAGATTTAGCACATACAGTTTTTAAACTTACAGAATTAAGCACTGATTCAATAAGTAGTAAACTACTAGCAGAAAAAGAAAAACAACCTCATTCTTCTGTGCGGAAATATGGATAAGATCCTAAAAGAATGTCACTAGAATTACACTCATAAAAGCCACTCTTGAACTTTAGGGTTCTCTTATCCTGTCTCTCCATGTCTTACATTGCATGTGACATATACTACTGTTGTGATGGCTGATCTTGGTTGTTGTCTTGACTATACTTGGAATCACCTAAAACCCAAGCAATTGAGCACACCTGTGAAGGATTTTCTTGACTGGATCATGTGAAGTAAGAAGACCCACCCCAAATCAGGGCCACACATTCTGGTGGCAGCCTACATAAAGGACATGGAAAAAATAACTGTTCTTTGCCTGTTTGCCCTCACACTTGCTGGCATGCTCATCTATCCTGTTTCTGAGGCATTCCTTCACTGATATTAGAACCCACTTCTTTGGGGTTCCAAAGTAGACTGAAGAACATCTGAGACATATAGCCTCTTGGATTGAACAAGGACCAAATTCTTGGACTTTCCATCAGGAGACAGCCTTTGGGACTAGCCAGACCAGAGCCTGTAAATAGATGATGGATTAATTTTATCAGTTTTATTTCTCTAGAGAACCCTGACTAAAACAACTAAGCTTCTTCCTTTAATTGGAGACTTTTGATGCTAAGGCCACTGACTCTCATTCTAGACGTCTGTGAAGTTATTTTCAGAAGGGAAAAAGGATGTGATTACAAAGTGGTCCCTGAATTTAGGCTCACTAAGGGTGTCTGTCTTGCAACTTGGATTTCTGCCTTCCCTCTTCAGTCCCTTCCATGGCTGAAGTCCCTTCTCCAGACCTGATTGTTTGTGGGGGAACCACCCAATGCTGGCTGTTAAGTCAGACAGGCCACTCATCTGGCTGACACCCTAGCAAATGCTGCCCTTTGTAGGCTACAGGTGTATACAAGTTAAAATTGATGAAGTTCTTAGACACAATTTCATTTCTTTTTCTAACATCCTTCCTGCCTCTTAAGGTCCCAGGCTTACCATTGATCCCCATTTCTTCACACTTGGCCATTCTCCCATGCTTGCCCTCTTACCTTGTTTACAACTGCATAAATAAGATTGAATTTTTGGTGGCTGAACTCTGTTAGAGCACAGTGTATTGGTGTTTAAGCTTGAATTATGATTAGATTGACTATTACTAGGAAATCTGGTGGATGGTGTACTATACTATAATTGCTAAAAATGATTAATCTTTGGAAGCTCATTTCTCTCTGGTAGAGAAACCAGAACATAAGCTGCTCTCTAAAATCACTGAGGAGATGTATGAAATCAGAACAGTATTTTCTGTGTGGGCTACTTCTCTGTTGCTATGATAAAATATCCTGACAAAAGCAAATTAAAGCACAGAGTTTGTTTTGGCACACAATCCCATGTCACAGCTATCATGGTGGAGAAGCAGGAGTTTGAGAAAGCTAGTCATATTGTGTCCACAGTTGGAAAGCAGAGAATGTGTAATTGATAAACATGCTCAGTTCCCTTTCTCCACTTATACAGTGGAGGATCCCAGCCAGGGAATGGTGCCACCCACAGTGGGTACACCTCAATTAACATAATAAAAGGACAATCCCCGCAAGCCTGCCCAGAAGCCCATTTCAGAGATGACTCTAGATTGTAAAGTTCACACTTAACATCTACAGTCCCTTTGTTATAATTTCCTGCTTTCTGTGGTTTCTCCATGTTGTATGCTCACATTTGAGAATTTGAATTTAGAAAGTACAAATGAAAAAGAATATGGTTTTAATCTTTTTGGATCTGGGTTACTTCACTTAATATTGTCTAGGTCTATCCATTTACCTTCAAATTTCATTTCATTTTTCTTTTTTTTTTTTACAGCTGAGTAGTCTACCAATGTGTATATATGTATATTTTCATTATCTATTGACCTGCTGAGTGACATTTAGGTTGTTTCTATCTCCTATTATGAATAGGGTGTCAATGAACATTGTGGAGTAAATAAGTTTCTGTGGAGTAGGTGTCATGTCCTTTAGGCACATACCAAGGAGTCTTATAGCTATGTCATGTGATAGACTTATTTTAGCATTTTGAGGATTCTCCACACTGATTTTCAGAGTAGCTGAACCAATCTGCATTCTCACAAATAGTGAATGAGGGCTCCTCTTGCCCCACATCCTCATCAGCATTTGTTATCAGTTGTGTGGTGGATCTTCATGACTCTGACTAGTGTGAGATGAAATCCCAAAGTTCTTTTCATTTCTCTTTCCCTAATTGCTAAGGATGATGAACACTTTTCAAGGTATTTCTTAGCTATATCTATTTCTTATATCAAAAATTCTCTGTTTAGATTCCTAGCCCATTTTTAAATTGGGTAATTTGTTTCTTTAACTCCTTGTATTGCTGGGGTTTTTGGTTTGTTTGATTGATTGATTTGCGATATTGTGCACATTACTCCTCTGTCATATGCATGTCTGGCAAAGATTCACTCATATCTGTAGGTTTATTCTTTATGTTTCCTTAATCAAACAGAGCTTTTTAGTTTTATGAGGTTCCACTTGTCAATTGCTGACCTTAATTCGTTGGCAATAGAGTCATATTCAGAGAGTCCTTTCCAATACCTACATTTTGTAGGGTAATACCTAGGTTTTCTTCTAGCAATAGCATTCAGGTTTCAGCTTGAGACCATTGGTTCATTTGGAGCTAATTGTTGTGTACTGTAATAGATAGGGATATAATTTCACTCTTCTGCATGTGAACATCCATAATGGTTTTCTCAGTACCATTAGTTGAAGATTTTTTCTTTTCTCTAGTACAATGTATTATTGAATTTGGTTTGTAAGAAGTTTATTCAGAATTTTTGCACTGATTTTCATTAGAGAAAAATTTTTTTTTGTCATGTCCTAATCTGGTTTTGGTATGAGGATAATGCTGGCCTTGTAGGATAAGTTTCTCCCTTTCTACTTTATGGGATAGTTTAAGGAACATTGGTATTAACTCTTAAGGATTTAGTAGAATATATTAGTAAATATTTCCAATTCTGACCCTTTCTTTGTCGAGATACTTTGTGTTATTGCTTCAGTCTCATTGATTTTCTTTATGTATTTTTAAAATGTACTGTTTTGCATGTATATATGTGTGTGTGTGTATTTGCACTGACACTTGCTTGTTTATATGTGCATTGCATGCATTCAGTGCACATGGAGGCCAGAAGAGGGAGACTGTCTCCTCTGAACTGAAGTTACAGACAACTGTGAGGTAGCAGGTACAGGGTGCTGGAAACAGAACCTGGGTCTTCTGTAAAAGACATCCTTCAACCACAAATTGTATTTATATTCTTGATTTAATGTTGTTAGGTCATATTGTTCTGGAAATGTGTCCATTTATACTAGATTTTGAGTTTGAGATAATATAAGCTGGCAAAATATTTCCTAGGGGAAAAATAATCCTACAATTCAGATGGAAGGACCAAGGGCACCCAAAGCTAGGGCACTCCTTAGGAAAAAGAGCAGTAGTGTAGGTGTCATGATATTGGACCTCAGATTATCCTCCAGAGCAATAATAATAAAACAGTATGGTGCTGTCACAAAATAGCACATACAGATCAATGGGAGAGAATGGACGGCCTAAAATTAAACCCACACAACTAACTACAAACACTAGAGGAAGGATGCCAGAGAACCTGATTTCTACACGTAGAAGAATGAAATTTGATCTATATGTTTCACCCAGCACAAAAGCCAACTCAAACGTTTGAAATCCCTTAACGTAATACTCAGACGTTGAAACTGCTAGAGAAAATACAAATAATGCACTTCAAGATATAAGACGCACGAGGATTTTCTGCAAAGGACAATAAAAGAATAAGAGCTAATGCCAAGAATTGACAAATTGCATTGCATGAAATTAAAAGGTTTCTGCATAGTACAAGAAACAGTCAGCACACTGAAAAGCCAGACTACAGGATGGGGAGAATTCCAGCAAGTACTTATCTGACATGGCATTAGTAGGGAGGACATGTAAAACTCTTCAACAATTAAATTTACAACCCCCAACCATCCAATCCATAACAGGCTAATGAACTGACTAACAGGTCTCAAAAGTACAAATGAAAACAGCCAATAAATACCTGAAAAAAATCCCCAAAAAAGGCTACCATCAAGAACTCCATAAATGACAACAAATGCTAATGAGGAGAGAGAAATCTTTATACACTCCTGGAGGGGTTATAAAGCTGTTTAGCTACTATAAAATCAGTTTGTAAATTCCTAAAACACTAAAAGCAGAACTACTATACAACCCAGCTATATCATTCTTGAGAATATACTCAAAAGTCTCTGCTGCATTATTCACAATAGCCAGGAAATGGAACCTGCACAGTGGCCCATTTACCTAAAACTTAATTTAAATATTTTCAAAAGATGAGCTAGCTACAAAATGCAACTACGGTAACTGGACTAATTGACTCATAGAATGTGGATTTCAGTTTTCTTTGATTAATAAGTAAATTTTAATAGATATACATGGAAATAACTTTTTCTACTTTTGGAAATAATTAGTAGCTCCTTTCAGCTGCTTCTGTGAGTCTGCTCTGAGTTAGACATACTGAAAAGCATACATCAGCAACGGATATGAGGATGGCTCGTAGTTCCCTGGGGCACGGAGATAGTACATGCTACAGTGTCGGTTCAGCCTAGTCTCTAATTTTGAATATGTCCCTTCCTGGACTAGAGATATTGATGCCACCTCTTTCTGCTTCCTACAGTAGTTTTACAATTAAATTAAGTAGCATATATGAATTGCTTGTTAACCCAGTGCTAGCTGGAAATAGATGGGACCCAATAAGTCTACTATAATCAAGATGCAAGCTCCCAGATATGTACCTTAGACTTGACCCAAGCCAAAGAACTATCAGAAAATTTAGATCTTCTTTGTATTGTTTTAACAACATGAAATGCAACCTGATTCACACTTCATGTCCGTGGATTTTGCCTCCCTCTTAGTTACTCCATAATTTTCATAGTTTTCATAATTTTCATTTTCTCTTGGGTCTCTCTTGGCTATCTTTACCCATCAAATAATCATAACTACGAAGAGAAAGAATTTTCTATGCCTGGTTCATGTTGCTACTTGAATTATCATTTCTATAGTGTTGTCTGATAAATGCCAGGAGCAAACAGCCTGCTGCATGTCTGGAATTTCATTGTAATCCACTCCTGTAGATAAAAGTGAGGGCACTCAGCCCCCAGTCTAAAGCTCTAAGTCTAAAATGAATTATATTTGAAGACTGGAGAATCAAGGCAATTACAAGCTGGAGCATCCTATAAACTTACCGAATTTTTCTTGGAGTCCGAACCCTTGAGTTCCATCACGTAAATTTAATTTGGGTGTACAGTCACAGCTGTCTTAGAGAGAATTGAGGAGATCCTTTGGGAGTACAAAGAACTTCAAGATTGCCTAATAAATATCGCTATAATTTGCCTTTTCTTACCTTCCTGGTTGTAGCCCTCTGTCTTCCAATGAAAAGTTCCCAGTGAACACAAAGTTGGGGCACTGCGATTCCTTATTGATCTGTAGTTCTAAGTCTTGATCATTGTCTGTTTTTCTGGGCATTTATTCTAGATGAATTCTCGCAAAGAAAGCACTACTCCTTCAGGTCAGACCTTCTGATAGACCTTCATCCTGCTTTACCTGTCTTGGCATTCAGAGTCTAACATATGTACAACATTTGGATTCCATGGGCTGTCCGGGGCTCTGCGCCTCTGTCTCAGGCATACCGCAGCTTAGAATTCTCTGGTGTCTTATACTGAGTGGCCACCATGAGTGATTCCAAAGCCCACATGACGGCAAGTCACAGTACTGCAGCCATGTCCTGGGCTTCTGTTGTAGGAGAAATACGGGCGCCCTGATGCTTTCTTCTTCTGGACCCGAATGAGGTATCTGTAGAGGCTGAAGCTAAAGTGAAATTTCATCTCACAACTTCATCAATAAATGCTGAATATTCACTTGTCTCACTGATCCACATTTCTTCTCCCAACATCCAGTCTGAAATAAACAATTCAAGTCCAAATAAAGATTCCAGCATCTGTATGTCATCTAAAGTGTCTTTGTCATTTGAGAGTGTAGTCTTTCTATCAACAAACCCATGAATTGATTTAAGAATTAGTAAGAGTGATAGAGAATTGTTCTTGTGCTGTACTTAAGAGTTAATTATTCCTCAAGAAAGTTTTCTTGTTACAAAAAATAAAATGGAAAATCTGAGTTCATCAGAAATAAAACAATGTAGTTAAAGGTGAACTTTTTATAACTTTTAATCAGGAATGTTAGATGAATCTCTTAAAGAATATACTCAAACATGAAGCTTGGTGCACTGTGAATCAATCCCTTCTGAGGGATGCATATTTATAATTTTAGGTGATATCTTACTGTATGGAACGTGTTATCCATAGCATGTGTGGGGAAAGCACTACTGGACTAGCTCAGATGTGGACAGAGGGACATGGCGCTATCCATCTGCATGCGTTACATGGAGGAGATCTTTTTAATTCTGTATGTATGTTAGAATTACCTTGGGATCTTTTAAAACTCATAGATGTCTGGACTTTCTGAGGTCAGTTTAATCAGAATCTCTAGGGATAAGACCATATATTAGAATTTGAAAAAAGTCTCTATATTATTCCGGTATGGTGATGAGGTTGAAAATCATTGCTCAGAGAATGTTAACTATATTCTAACTCATTGGCTACCAATAATAGCTAGCATTTATTGCTAATTTTGTACTAAGCATTTTGCTCATGTGTTCCTTAACCAAACCCTCATGGTTATTTTATGAGGCAGTTATCATTATTCTCTGTCTTATTCCGTTTATATTCTTATGATTAAAAAAATCTAAGACTGGGTAATGTATAAATAATAGACATTTATTTCTTACAGTTCTAGAGTATGGGGAATGAGAGATCAAGGAGCTGGCAGATTGGGCATCTGAGGCAGAGCAAGGCATCAACAAATACTGTGGCAAGTGAGGGTTCACTCTGCTTCATAGATGAAACCTTGGTGCTATGGCCTCACTGGCCAAAGCAGACTGAAGCGCAAAGGGAACTAGAATACTCTTTTCAAACTCTTGGTAGCATCAGTGATACCTTTTATGAAGACTGCTCCTCTGGCATCACCACTCTCAAGGACTCACTCTTAATATTATCACATTGCTTATTAAGTTTCAACATAGGACACGTATAACTGAACCATGGCACCTAAATTCACAGATCATTAAAATAAGTCATTATAAAGAAAACTACATTTGTCAAAACACATAGTTTATATGCCACAGGTTTCATGTATAGAAATTTTGATGTCAGAACTTGCAGACTTGACCTTTGAACTGTGCTGCTCAAACCTTTTATGGGTAGATTTCATGTATATTAATAGTAACGTGTTATTTACATTTATAATGCTAACAGAAACGTAATTAACTTCAGTGGTAAGTTCTTCTGATAAAATCAACCACTTTAATGTTGGGAGCACTTACATAGATTTTTTGCATTTTTCAATCTACTCTTAGAGAAGTCAGTTTTCAGCTCAGCACATGCAGCAGCTGGAGCTGTCTCCTCTCTCACATTCTGCTTTTGAAAAGTGAATTAAGAAACTGATAAATCTCCATGCAGGCAAAATGACAATAAGGCTGATTTACACAGTCAGAGAGCTCAGCCATTATTTATCTTTAGATGGCAAAAATGCATCTACTCCCTGGTTTGGTGGCATATGTCTATAATCCCAGTACTTGAGAGGATCAGGAATTCAAAGCCAGTCGTAGTTACAGAGAGAGTTAGAAGATGATTTGGGATCTATGAAACTACTTCAACAGAAATAGATAAATAAGTAACAAATTTAAAGTATTTACTAACTCATATTATAAAATCCCTATTGCAGTTGTTTCTTTATAGCAATTTCTGAATTGAATAGATCCCAAATAATGAAATTTTTCAATAATAAGAGAAGATATTCTGTTCTTTTCTCACTAAGAAGCAATGGGAGAATACTCCTTGTGAGATCAGAGGTCTTTAAAAAGTACATTACTCATCTTCATTCTGAAATTCTTTTCTAATTATCTGCATATAAACAATGTTAGTTTTCTCTTGGAAATCCTTTAGAAGCCAACACAGTGTAGGCTGGTATGACCTCAAATCCAGGAAGGCAGATAATCTTCTATTTGGAATTTAGGGCATGCAATCTTGTTATTTATTATTCTTTTTTTAAGCATCCATATAGTTACTGCAATTAAATATTAAGTCCCTAGAGTCCGTACATTTTCTGCTTTTGTTTCACAGCTCCTAGCAATAAGCAATGTTCATAGTATAAATAGTGAATGTAGATAGGTAGAATACAAGAGTGATTTTCTGTGTGACTGGCTTTCATATTAACTATAACATAAAACCAATAATATTCCTCCAACATTTTAAGCATTAATAAAAGCATTAGATTATTATTGATAATAAGTTTAAAATGATGTTCTTAGTACTTATTATAAAATATTTAGGTTAATGGTATGTGAAATTGTCCTTTGTTTATATTTACATTATGTTCAGCTTGTCAGCTAAATTGTGCTCATAAAATAAACATGTTTTTAAAAATTTTATATTGACATCATAATCCTACATACCTCCCAATGTAACTGTATTTGGACATTAGAGCTTTTAAATGGTAATTAAGTTGAAATGAGGTCATTCTAATGAGTTCCAATCATATATGATGGGTGTCCTTATAATAAGAGATTAGAAAGGATGGAAAATCACATGAAGACTTGAGAAGGCAGCCTCTGCAAGTCAAAGACACCAGCCCTATTGAGACATTTTTCTACAATTTTAGGTTCCATAGAAAATTCCTCAATATTAATAAATAAACAAATTTCTACTACTTAATTTTGGGGGAAAATATAATAGTGCTATGTAAACTCTAGAAAACTGTCATACTGGGTAGAGATGCCCAGTAAACATTATTACATTTTTTCCTTTATTAAAAATAGACTCTTTTCTCATATAATCTATCCTGCTTATCAATTACCTGCCCTCTACTACTCCTAGGTCCTCCCCACCTCCTTCCCCTCTGGATCCACTCCCTTTCTGTCTCTCATTAGAAAAGAACAGCCTTCTACAAAAATGCAGCCAAACGTGACAAAATAAAATGTAATAAGATGAAGTAAAAACTATCACATCAAAGTTGGACACAGCAACAGGAGGCGAAGAATCCTAAGAGTATGCACAAGAGTCAGAGACCCACTCATTCTCATGGTCAGGAGTTATATATATATATACACACACACATACCACACACACCACACACACACACACACACACACACACACACATACACACACACACACACACACACACACACACACACACACACACACACACACACACACAGAAGCCTCATGTAAGCCCTGTGCTTGCTGCTTCAGTTTCTGTGATCTCATATGTACCTTGTATAGATGAATGAATCAAAGGGCCTTCTTCTCCTGGTGGCCTCCATCTCCTCTGACTCTCACAATCTTTCTGTATCCTCTTATGCAGGATTCCTTGAGCTATGAGGAAAGAGATTTGATGGAGACCTCTCATATAGACTCTCTCTCCTCACAATGTCTGGCTGTGGGTTTCTGCATCTGTTCCCATCTGCTGCTGGAAGAAGACCCTCTGGTGATGACTGGATAAGGCACTGATCTATGAGTATAGCAGAATATAATTAGGAGTCATTTTATTGATACTTTAATTTTTAGACTAGTAGTGTTTGGATTTACCATAGTCTCTGGGGTATTTTCTCTCTGATTCTTAGTTACTCAAGCAATGTTGGCCCTCAAGTCAAATCAGACATTTGTTGGTTACTCCCACAAGTTCTGTGCCACCAGTGCTGTAGCATAAATTGCAGGCAGGACACATTGTAGGTCAAAAGTTTTGTAACTGGGTTGGTGTCCATGTTTCTCTTTCTATAGCCTGCAAAGTACCTTCCTTCATGAAAGAGACTAGAACATAGGGGTGAAGGCTCCATGTAGGCACCAACTTGACATCTCCATGTTTAATGAATTATGGGGGTATTGTCCTCAGCAATGGGACCCCAATGTATATTTGCAGAGAGCAACCTTTTGTCTTAGCAACAGCCTGAATCGTTTGGGAATTTCCATGGAACCCTCTTGGCCAACAATTTAATTGACTGGAAGCCTTATTTGGCTATAAGAGATAGCCAGTTGAGACTCCTTATTCCCCATTCCTAGGAGTCCTCATTAGGATCACCTTCATACATTCTAGAAAGTTTCCACTGCACTAGGATTCCACATCAATCCCAAATGCCTCCAATTCCAGCCATTTCTCCCCACACTCTCTTTCTACCCCATCTCCCACCCCACCATCTTCTCCCCACTTGCACCCTCTTGTAAACCTGTAAAACCTATTCTATTTCCTCCTCCCAGGGAGATGCATGCATCCCATCTAGACCCCTCCTCTTTACCTAACCTCTCTGTGTCTATGGATTGTAGCTTGGCTATCATTTACTTAGCAGCTAATATCCACTTGCAAGTGAATGCATACTATATTTAACTTTCTGTGTCTGAAATGCCTCACTCAAGATGATTTTTTCTATGTCTATCTATTTGCCTGAAGATTTCATGATCTCAGCTTTTAATAGTTTCATTGTGTAAATGTACCACATTTTCTTTACCATTCTTTTTTTTGAGGGACATTTAGGTTGTTTCCAGTCTCTGGCTATTATGAATAAAGCCATAGTGAACATGGTTGAGCAAGTGTCTTTGTGGTAGATTACAGTGTCCTTTGGGTATATACCAAGGGGTGATACAGCTAGGTCTTGAGGTAGACTGATTCTTCACTTTCTGGGAAACTGCCATATTGATTTCCAAAGTGTCTGTACAAGTTTGCATTCCCACCATCAATGAAGGAGTATTCTCCTTGCTCCACATCCTTACCAGCCTTTCTGACAGGTGTAAGATGGAATCTCAGAGTCATTTTGTGTGCATTTGCCTGATGGCTAAGGATGCTGAACATTTCTTAAGTGTTTCTCATCCATTTGCAATTCCTTTATTGAGAATTCTCTGTTTAGATCTGTATCTCATTTTTAATTGGATTATTTGGTTTTTGAAATCTAATTTTTGAGTTCTTTATATATTTTGAATATCAGACCTCTATTAGATGTGGAGTTGGTAAAAATACTTTCCCACTCTATAGTCTGCCTCTTTGTCTGATTGACAATGTCCTTTGCCTTATAGAAGCTTTTCAGTTTCATGGGGTCTCATTTATTAATTATTGATCTTAGTGCCTTTGCTGTTGGTGTTCTGTTCAGGAAGTTGCCTCCTGTAATGAAGGCTGTTCCCCACTTTATCTTCTATCCAGTTCAGTATGTCTGGTTTTATGTTGATATTCTTTGATCCACTTGGACTTGAGCTTTATGCAAGGTGATTACATTCTTCTACTAGCAGACATCCAGTTTGATCAGCATCATTTATTGAACATGCTTTCTTTTTTCCAGTGTGTATTTATGATTTCTATATGAAAAATCAGGTATCTATGGGTGTGTGGACTTATGTATGAGTCTTAAATTCAATTCTATTGATTAGTTTGTCTATTTTAATGCCAATATCATGTGGTTTTTATTACTATATCTCTGTAGGGAAACGAAATCAGGGATGGTGAAAGCTCTAGCAGTTTTTTTTTATTGTTCAGAATTATTTTGGCTATCCTGAGTTTTCTGTTTTCTCGATATGAAGCTGGGAATTATCCTGTCAAAGTCTTTAAAGAATTGTATTGTAATTTTGATAGGGATTACATTTAATCTGTATATTACTTTTGTTAGGATGGCCATTTTTACTATGTGATAGCCTACCAATCCATGAGTATGGGAGATCTTTTCATCTTCTGATCTTTTCTTCAATTTCTTTCTTCAAAGACTTGAAATTTTTATCATACAAGTTTCTCTCTTGCTTGGTTAGGGTTACCTCAAGATATTTTATAATATTTGAGGTTATTTTGAAAGCTATTGTTTTCCTGTTTTCTTTCCCAGTCCATGTGTTATTTGTATATAGAAAGGCTACATTTTTTTCTATTTTTTTTTTTTGTTGTTGTTAATAATGTTTCCAGCCAGCCACTTTACTGAAAGTGTTTATCCACTGAAGGACTTCTCTGGTGGTATTTTTAGGATCACTCATGTATACTATCAAATCACCTGCAAATAAGGATACTTTGAGTTCTTCCTTTCCAATTCATATCCCCTCAGTCTCCTTCTAACTAAGACTTCAAGTATTATATTGGATACATATGGAGGGAGTGGACAACCTTGTCTTGTCCCTGATTTTAGTAGAATTGTCTTAAGCTTCTCTCCATTTTCTTTGACGTTGACTATAGGCTTTCTGTAAATTGCTTTCAGTGTGTTTAGGTATGACCCTTACATCTCTAATATGTCCTGTATTTTTTCATGAAGATGTGTTGGATTTTTTCAAAGGCTTTTCTACATCGAAGCAGATGATCATATGATTTTTTTCCTTCAGTTTGTTTGTATGGTGAATTACATTTATTGATTTTCATATATTGAACCATCCCTGCATCTCTTAGACGAAGCCTACTTGATCATAGTAGATAATCTTTTTAATGTGTTCTTGGATTCAGTTTGCAAATATTTTATTGAGTATTTTTGCATTTATGTTTATATGTGAAATAGGTCTGTAATTCTGTTGAGTCTGTATGTGGTTTGGGTACCAGGATAATTGTGTCCTCATAAAATGGGTTAGACAATTTTCCTTCCATTTCTATTTTGTGGAATAATTTGAGGAGTATTGGCATTAATTCTTCTTTGAAAGCCTAGTAGAATTCTGCTCTAAAACCATTTGTCACTGGTTTTTTGTTTGTTTGTTTTGTTTTGTTTTGCTGAGAGACTTTTAATGACTGCTTTTATTTAACTAGGGGTTATAATTCTATTTAAATTATTTATCTAATTTTGACTTAACTTTGGTAAGTGGTATCTATTGAGAAAATTATCCATTTATTTTAGATTTTCCAGTTTGATGGAGTACAGGTTTTTAAAGTATGACCTAATAATACTTTGGATTTCCTCAGTGTCAGTGTCTGTTGTTACGTTCCCATTTTCAGTTCTGATTTTATTAATTTGGATATTCTCTCTGTGTCTTTTTATTAGTTTGAATAGGAGTTTGTCTATCTTGTTGATATTCTCAAACAATCAACTCTTTGTTTCATCGATTCTTTGTGTTGTTCACTTTGTTCCTGTTTTATTGATTTCAGCCCTCCATTGGGTTGTTTCTTGCTCCATTTGGGTGTACTTACTTCATTTTGTTTTACACCTTTCAGGTATGCTGTTAAGTTGCTAATACGAGATCTCCCCAATTCTTTTTATGTAGGCACTCAGTGCTATGAATTTTCCTCTTAACACTGCTTTCATTGGGTGTGCTGTGCATTCATTTTCACTGAATTCTAGAAAGTCTTTATTTCTTTATTTCTGTCTTGACCCGTTTTTAATTCATTAGAGAGTTGTTGAGTTTTCCTGTTGTAGGCTTTCTGTGGTTTCTTTTGTTGATATCTAGCTTTAATCCATGATGGGCTGAAAGTACATAAGGAGTTTTCTTGTATCTGTTAAGACCTGCTTTGTATCCAAGTATGTGGTCAATTTTAAAGAAAGTTCAATGAGGTACAGAGAATAAAGTATATTCTTTTCTGTTTGGGTGAAATATTTGATAAATATCTCTTAGATCCATTTGCTTTAAAATATTCTAGGTCCAGTATTTCTCTGTTTAGTTTTTGTCTGGATGTCCTGTCCGTGGATGATGTGATGTACTGAAGTCTCCCTTAATCACTGTATGAGGGTAAATATGTGGTTTAAGCTGTAGTAGTATTTCTTTTACAAACTTGAGTGTTTGGTGCATAGATGTTAAGAACTGAAATGTCATCTTGGCAGATTTTTTTTCCTTTAATGAGTATGTAGTGTCCTTCCCACCTCTTTTGATTAGTTTTGGTTTGAAGTCTATTTTGTTAGATATTAAAATGGTTGCATCAGCCTGCTTGTAGATCTGTTTGCTTGGAAAAATATTTTCCCAAACTTTTACCCTGAGGTATGTCTGTCCTTGATGTTGAGGTCTGTTTCTTGGATGCAACATAAGGATGGATCCTGTTTTCATATCCATTCTGTTAGTCTGTGTCTTTTTATTAGGGAAAAGAAACCATTGATATTGAGAGATATCAATGACCAATGATTGTTCATTTTATTGTTGTTGGAGTTGTTGTTGTTGGTGGTGGTGGTGATGGTGGTGGTGGTGGTGGTGTGTGTGTGTGTGTGTGTGTGTGGTGCTTCCCTTCTTTTGGTTTTGCTGGTGTGAAATTATTTAGTTTCTCTGTTTTCATGGGTCTAACATCCTTGGGTTGGAATTTTCCTTCCAGCACTTTCTGTAGGGCTAAATTTGTGGATAGATATGAGTTTATTATGGAATATCTTGTCTTCTCTGTCTATGGTGATAGACAGTATTACCACATATAATAATCTGTGCTGACATCTGTGGTCTCTTAGAGTCTGCAGCACATCTGTCCAGGCTCTTCTGGTTTTTAGAGTCTCCATTGAAAAGTCAGGTGTGATTCTAACAGGTCTGCCTTTATATGTTACTTGGTGTTTATCTCTTGTAGCTTTTTATTTTATTTTATTTTATAATACAATTCAGTTCTACATATCAGCCACAGATTCCCTTGTTCTCCCCCCTCCCACCCTCCTCCCCTTCCCCCAGCCCACCCCCCATTCCCACCTCCTCCAGGGCAAAGCCTCCCCCGAGGACTGATGGCCAAATATCTCTTGTAACTTTTAATATACTTTGTTGTGTATGTTTAGTGTTTTGATTATTATGTGCTAAGGGGACTTTCTTTTCTGGTCTAATCTATTTGATGTTCTGTATGCTTCTTTAGAGGTATCCACTTCTTTAGGTTAGGAAAATTTTTTTCTATGAATTTGTTGAAAACATTTTCAGGACCCTTGAGCTGGGTTTCTTCCCCTTCTTCTAATCCTATTATTCGTAGGTTTGGTCTTTTCATAGTGTCCCAGATTTCCTGGATGTCTTGTGTCAATTTTTTTTCTAGATTTACCATTTTCTCTGACCTTTGTATCTGTTTTTTCTATTGTATCTTCAGTACTTGAGAGTCTCTCTTCTATCTCTTGTATTCTGTTGGTGAAGCTTACCTCTGTAGTTCCTGTTCAAATTCCTAAATTTTTCATTTGCAGAAATTCCCCCAGTTGTGTTTTTTTTTCTCTGTTCTCATTTTCAGGTCTTGAAACTTTTATTCATTTTCTTCAACTGTTTGTTCATTTGTTTCTTGGCTTTCCTTAAGGGATTTATTCATGTCCTTCAATTGCTTGTGTTTTCCTGCATTTCTTTAAGGGATTTATTCATTTCCTTCAGTTGTTTGTGCTTTCCTGCATTTCTTTAAGGGATTTATTCATTTCCTCTTTAAGAATCTTTATTATCTTCGTATTGTTAGTTTTAAGGTCTGTTTCTTCTGCTTCAGCTGTGTTGGAATATGCAGGGCCTTCTGTGGTAGGATAGCGAGGCTATAGTGGGACATATTGTACTGGCTGTTATTAATTGTGCTCTTATGCTGGCATCTAGGCACTTGGGTTTGGGATAATTATAGGTCTAGATGCTGATTTCTGGGATTGTCTTTGTTACGTGGATGTTTTGTTCCTTGGTTTCTGTTTCCTCTATGGATTTTCAGAGAGCATGATGACTGTGTGCTGCCAGTTTTACTGACCTGTTCAGCTGGTATGTGCACAGGGAATGCCTGCTTTCACTGGATGCTGGGATAACAGGAGAAGTTAGAGGAAGGAATATTCAGGGAGAAGGCAATTCATTGAAGATGGGATCAAGAGGAAAGGGAGAACACAACAGGTTTTCTGCTACAGATGTGTGGGTGACACTGGGCACACTGGATCTTAGGAGCAATCGGAAAGCTGTGGGTCCACCTTCAGCCTCCATCATTACATTTAAAAAAAAAGAGAGAGAGAAAACTTAAAATTCATTTGGATCAAGATAAAATGCTTTTCAATTTCTTCATTGCTTTTTACTTCTCAGAATCTTAATTTGTTGTCTTTGGATTTTCACAAACCTTGAATAGAGAGTAATTTATTCTGGTCTCCTTGCTTATAATGACAACATACCCCAAAATGAACAAAGCAAAAGTTATCCAACCTAATAATGAGCTGTGAATTTTTGAAAATATTAATTTTCATCTTAAATAATTTTTGAAAAGCTTTTTCTTATTTGACATCAAAAGAGAGGTCACTCCCCTAAAATGTACTCAATGAGAAACATTGACCATTTATAGCTAAGAATGCTCACTCTATAGCTGCTGAATTGTGTGCTATAATTAAGTGCTCTGATATAAATGTCCTGTAGTACATGGATCTCTATAGATGGACAATGTAGCTGAAAGTTTTCCTGTGTCCTGACCAATCTGCAGCCACTCAGACTCAAATAAACACACAAAAGCTTACATTATTTTTCAACTATATACTCTAATGACTCAGGCTTCTCACTAGCTAGCTCTTATATCTTAAATTAACCCATTTCTATAAATCTATACTTTGCCACATGGGCTTATGCCTTACCAGTACTTTACATCTTGCTTCTTCTGGCTGCCTTTCTCCTTCCTCTCTCTAGTTGGAATATCCTGTTAAACCTTATTCTCCCTTACCATTGGTCAAACAGCTTTATTTATCAACCAATCAGAGCAACACATTCACAGCATACAGAATGACATCACCCATTATTTCCCCTGTTCTTTTTACTCAAAAGGAAGTTTTAACTTCAACACGGTAAAATTACATACCACAAAACATTTAACTAGCAAGAATTATAGTTACAATATCTAGTCTATTTGTATTTGGCAAAATTAAAGAAAACATTCTATCATCTATTCTATATTTGTGAATCTCAAGTTTTATATCTAATGTATCTTTTATCATAACCAAGGAAAATTATAATTGTAACTGTAGCTGAAAGTTTTCCTGTGCCTGCCCAGCTCCCTCAACATCGCAGTCCACAGCCACTCAGACCCAAATGAACATACACAGGCTAATATTATTTTTAAACTATGGCCATGGCAGGCTTCTTGTTATCATTCTTTATACCTTAAATTAACCCATTTCTATAAATCCATACTTTGCCACATGGCTCATGGCTTACTGGTATCTTTATATCTTGCTTCTCATGGTGGCAGTTGGCAGTGTCTCCTCTGTTCTCCTTTCTCCTTCCTCCTATCTAGTTAGAATGTCCCGCCTAGCCTTAATCTGCCTCACCATTGGCCAAAGAGCTTTATTTATCAACCAATCAGAGCAACACATATTCACAGCATACAGAACATCCCACAGCATATAACTATCTAGTCTTCAACTGCATCAAAGACCTCAGAAGGATATGATATTACCTAAGTAAACAGGAAGAGCATTATAAGTAACTTCCAAAAATCTAGAATGACAGAGATAGCTGGCGACTTGGACGGTTACTCAAATTTCTTCTGCAATGTTGGGGCATCCATTCTTCAGTATATAGGCCTAGAGTCTCAGAAAACTTTCAGCTACAGAATGGTAGACACACAGGTGTGATGTACACTTGAGATTGGGCTACTCTACAAATTAATTGAAAACTTGTACCATGTACCAAACATAGTTTATACAAATCACACACAGAAACAAATGTATATGTATATTTGTAAATGAATGCAATACCTGATATTCGCAAAAATCACCATTATTAATGACCATATCTTATTATGTAACATTTTCTCTATTTGAATGTTTTTTCTTCCCCAAGGAATTCTTTTAGTTTTCTCCCATTTCTTTTGACAAATTTGCAGTCCCATGTCACTAGCTTCACTTCATGTTTAAATGTAAGCAAATCTTATCTGCTTTGCAAGTATTAATTTAAAGTTATATGAAACATGCATAAAATAAGTAGACTGGGGTTCTCATTCTTGAAATTCAAATAAATAATTGTAGGTATAATCAATCACAGCTATATATTTCAATTAGGCTCTATTCACATAAGTATTTTCAAAGTCACATCAAGATAAATTACCATTTGATGCTACTATAAAATTTTTTCAAATATTTGAAATACTTCTTCAAAACATTTTAAAAATTATTATGCATAATTACATAGAAAAATACTATTTCAGATGCTGCAGAAAACAAAACCTGTTTATGGTCAATGTTTTACTGATTCTTCACAAAAATAAGCTTTCTGAATTGGTCTACAGTAAGGTCATCCAGGACGATCTTCAGCAAAATCATGTTGTTTGAAGTTTTCATAAAACTCAGGCAAACTCATCCATATGTGGCTAAATCTCAGAGACTTTTAACCTTATCCCTGTGTGTTAAGTTAAAAAGAGACTTCAGATATGAGTACATATCCTGGAGCAACCACAGAAACAAGGAAACTAAAAAGGGACCATTGTGGGAGAGAGGAGAGAGGAGAAGAGTGGAAAAGGTGATGTACAGGGAAAATGTAAAAAACAGTGAGGAATCGTGAATCAACAAGGCAGAAGAAAGTCAGGGAGTGGGGATAAATAACAACAAGGGTCTTGGAAAAGCCTTAAGTAATCATTTTATATTTTCCCCAAAATTACATTTATACATATAAATGAAATTACACCATTTGGGAGCAGGACTACCTAATAGAAACTTCAGCACCAGGCATAAAAAAAGAAAAAAAATTACAAAAAAAACCCAAACAAAAACAACAACAACAACAAAAAACAACCTCTTTTGGAGTCAGAGACCAGGGGAGTTAAAGGACTCCCAAAGGATATAAAGCATTTGCTATTGCCCTTGATTACTTCCCGGGTGTTAAAGGTAAGTCCCCATTGACGAAGTCAACATTTTGGACATAGGATTCAGAATTTGAGCTAGAACTGACCAGAAATCCTCCTCCTTGAAAGTTTTCACAGCAACAGAAGTTGATATATAAGCTGTCAAGGAAAGTAATCAATGGCCATATCCAGCTGTGACACCCATAAACCACAGCAATAACCAGCCTGGCAAGATATCTCTAAAGGTACGAGAGTGGCATTTTTGTCTTGGGGATGACCAACAGCTGTCTAATTTGACTCAAGGCCTGCTTGGCATGAGAGAAATCATGGTTGGTACTGGAAACCTAGCTAACTACATGTGGCTAATAAGGTCGTGGGTCTTAGAAGAAAACCTACTACTACCACTTTCCTAAACCAGTATAATTTCTAAACGCCTTGTAAGTGCTATTCCTATGCCCAAGATGAAGAGAGATCTCACCCCTTCATCAAAGAAGCTCCTTTGGCAGCAGAAGGAGACCGTTACAGAATGCTACAGCCAGTCAAAGAATAAAGAACAATGGAGGTACCCAGCCCTCATGGATACATCTAAAATACAGCTCCTACACCCAAATCCATAGCAGAAGACGGGACACATAGATTGTAAGAGCCAGAGGACCAGAGAACCTGCTATAGGACTATGACTTCTACCTATAACAAGGAAGCTACCCCACCCCCACCCCCACGAAATCTCAACAATATGGCTGCTTAAACAGGATTTGAACAATTCCAACAGTTGACATCCAATCCAGATGGAAGAAATCTCATAGAGTCCCACCCCTAGATGAAGATCTACAGGCAATCAACAACTCTTGAGACAGAAAAAAATTACTATTCCCCAGGGATTAGCCCCCTAATTTGTTATCCAACACCAGGTAGACAGTCCTAGAAATATGCATGCAGGCAGTGCTCAACAGACTCAGTGTGCTGATTTTGTTTGTTTGTTTGTTTTCTTTTTTAATGTTTTTACTTCTTTTTGAGAAGTTCATACAATATGTTTTAATCATATTATTTCCCCTTCCTCAACTCCTCTCAGATACTGCCCCCTATTCATCCAATATGGTGTCCTTTCTCTGTCTTAAAAACAAAAACTAAACAAAACACAAAAATACTGTCTGTTTTGCATTGGCCATCTAATTCTGAAAATGAAGCCTTATCTAGAGCATGGATGATATATCTAATGTCACTCCACTGAGGAAAACTCAGTTTTCCTCTCTATGCAGGTTTGAATAAAAATGGCCCCATAGACTCATATATTTGAATGTTTCTTTCCCAGTTAGAGGAACTGTTTAAGAAAATTCAGAGGTGTTACCTTGTTGAAGGAGGTGTGACACTGGGTGTAAGCACTGAAGTTTAAAAAGTTCATGCCAGGACTAGTTTCACCCTCCCTGCATCTAACTTGAGGATCACTATGTCCCTCTCAGCTCCTGCTCCAGCATTACTGCCGCCTGCCTAATGCCATGTTCTTCACCATGATGGCCATGGACTAACCCTCTGGAACCATGAGCCAGCAATTAAATACATTGTTTCATAACTTGACTTGTTCATGGTGTTTTGTCCTGGCAATAGAAATCTAGCTAAAACACTCTCCCAGAAGCTACCAGCTGCAACTAGGTTGGCTAGTGGTTGGACTTTGTGTCTACTTTCCCTTCTCATTGCTGGGATTTTGTCTGGCTTGAACTCATGCAGGTTTGGTCATGCCATCATAGTTTCTGAGTGTTTATGTCTTAAGCCCCATTGTGTCTGGAAGTCTCTTTTCTTGAAGTCATCTACCACCTTTGGCTCTTGCAATCTTTCTGCCTCCTTTTCACATAGATCCTCAAGCTTTGAGAGCAGAGGTGTGATAAAGACATCTAATTTAGAACTCAGTGCTTCAGTGTCACCCTCTATATATTGTGCAGTTGCGGGTCTCTGTGTTCCTTATCACATACTTCAAGAAGAAGGTCCTCTGAAGAGAGGTTAACCAGTGTACTCATCTGAAGTTCTGGGCTCAGACTCCAAGGAGTCCCAGAGTGGTATGTATATTTATTCATTTAAACCTGTATAAACAACAATGGTTACAGAAGAGAAGGTTGTAAATATAGGGAGCAGACTATCATGGGAGGGTTAGGAAGGAAGAGAGGGAAGAGGCAAATAATGCTATTATATTTTAATTAAATTTTAAAAAGAGATTTGCTAATCTCCATGGACAGGTCCTGATCTCACTGCTAGAGGCCTTACAAAGAGACCAAATTATACAACTGTCACACACATGCAGTGGGCCTAGAAACTTAGCTAGATTTTTGGAACCTGTTACCTGTGATGGATCACATCATCCAGCCTTGATACTAGGGAAGGAGTTCGGTCCTGCCTCAACTTGATATGCTATGCTTTGTTCAAGACCATGAGAGGCCTGTCCCTCTCTGAATGGAAACTGAGGAGAAGTGGATGTGGGGGAAGGGAATGGGAGGAGAGGAGGAAGGGGAAACTGGGGTTGGTATGCAAAATAAGTGAAAAAAATGTTATTTAAATAAAATAAAAAATTAAAACTGAAAAAAGAGATTTGTGCATTGTACTGATAGCTTTCAGAATGAAAGTAGATTTGGGGTTCTTCATTTTATAAGCTAGAAATAATATTAGTAGTTTAAAACTTAGTGTTCCCCTATTCCCATAATCCCCCTCACAACAGCAACTTAAGCATTGTTGTGAAGATGAGGACCACCTTAGACACAGTAGGGAACTCTTCACTCTGTCCTCAGTGAATGATGTGAGTTCCCCATCCCTCCCCTTTAAAAGTAGCCTCTCTCATCCTCACAGGTTATGAACAAACAGATTTCTGTACTAGGACCTCACTTTTTTCCTCACGGATGCCATCAGCTTGCTAATGTAACACCAATGTAACAAGCTTAGAGAACATTTTGAGCTCATCTTTAGCAGGTGACACTCTCTTATCATGTGCCATTTTCTTTATTTTTGGCTCCTTCTACCTATCATCCATGTTTTTGTTTATTTCATCTTTCCTACAAGTTTGAAGTTATTTTTATTCTGTGATACATTATGAGTCTTTTTGAGTATCAGAAATTCTGTGCAACAAAGCATCCTAACTGACTGGTTTTTCAATGTTAATAATCCTTTAATTCTGAACATCTACCTTGTAAAACTAAGAGACCTCATGATGACTTGATTCATGGCATGCAACTGTAGTTATTGCTCTTGGGATCTGTAAGTTGTTCAAGATTGTTTCTGAGTAGCAAATATAACCCAAGATTGTCAAGTATTTTTATAAAAAAATTATAAATGTGTTTCTCTACATATTAGAGTCTAGATTTTCTGAAGAAATTAGAAGGATAAAATAACAGATTCTTCTGGCTGATCATTGAAATTATTAGGAAATTATTAAACATTACATCACAGAGAATAATGTTGTTCAGAAACCTGGATGAACCAGAAGCCCCAAGACTCTAAAAATGCTCTCACTCATAAATTAAATGACATAATGATTCTGCTTAGGAAAAAAAAAAAGTCATTCCTTAACATAATAATTTAGTCTCTTACAAAACATTTATTTAAAATATTTCATATAGTGCCATCCAACTGCCTTCTCTTTCTTTGACCTCCTACCTAGCACCTTTAAATTAGGCAGCAGGAGATGTTGTACTGAACATATTATCTTTATAATTTCACAGACCCCTCAGCTGGAGTTCAGGATCAATTCACATACTTTAATCCTGTCTGCCAAAGAATTTTTAAGCTACATAACTGACAAATAACCTGAGCTGTAATTTATGGATCTTTCCTCCACAGGAAGTAGTCATAGCTGATTCTTAATACAAATCCCCTTGCAACACTGTAAAAACGGCATAATCTTATGAGGCTCACTAATTTCACAAATAAACAAACAAAGTAACAGAAAAACACTACAAAGTATCTGGCTGCACCTTAGTTCTTTAATAAAAGGCACTGTCTGGACTTAGTCCATTACATTTTTCATCCTCAGTCTAATCTAATATTACTTTTTCAAAAAAAATTATTTTGCTCTTTTTGTAACTCCTTTCTGGAAATAGTATTCTGGCTCCATCACTGTCTTAGTTACTTTTCTGTTGCTGTTGAGTGACACCATGACCAAAGCAACTTATACAAGAAAGCATTTACTTTGAGGGCTCATGGTTCCAGAAGGTTAGAGTCCTTAATTATCATGGTGGACAATATGGCAGCAGGCAGGCAGGCATGGCCCTGGAGCAGTAGCTGAGAGCTTGCTTCCTGATCCTCAAGGTGGAGGCAGAGAAAGAACTTGGGCGTGAAGATCAGAATTCAGCCCTGGCACCCACGCAAAAAGCAGAGGAAGGCTACGCTTGTGCCTAAACTGTGTGGAAGGAGGGGTGGTGGTGGCAGGGGTTAATCAATGATCCCGTGAGAGATCCTGTCTCAAAGAAATAAGGCAGAGAGTATAGTGCAGTACAGGACATACCTCTTTGGCTTCTACATGCACACACACGAGAGAGAGAGAGAGAGAGAGAGAGAGAGAGAGAGAGAGAGAGAGAGAGAGAGAGAGAGAGAGAGGAGAGAGGAGGGGTCTTTATTTAACATCTATATAAAGGTTTTACAAAAGGCTGAGCTCTGGGAATCCAATTGATGAGAGAGAGGAGGGATTCTGCAGGCAAGGGACATAGAGATCATGATGGAAAGACATGCAGAGATGACTGGGCCACACTAGTGGAAGCCCATGAACTGTGGACTGGTGGCTGTGGAGCCCCCATGGGACTAGACTAGGCCCTCTGGATACAGAAGATGGTTGTTTGCCTTGAACTGTTTGGGGGGCACCCAGGCAGGGGGATCGGGATCTGTCCCTGGTCTAAGGGCAGGCTTCTGGATCCCGGTGCCTGTGGTGTGACACCTTGCACAACCTTGGTGCAGTGGGAAGGGGCTTGGACCTGCCTAGGCTCAGTGTGCTGGGCTCTGTTGACTCCCCATGGGAGACCTAGATTTGGGGGATGTGGGGATGCGGGGTGGCTTGGGAAAAAGGGATCAGGGGGGATCTGTGGATAGTATGTGGAGTGAGTAGAAAATTTATTAATAAAGAAAAATGAAAGAAAAAATAAACAAAAGGTGAGTAATAATTCTAAAATTATACTTACCATTTTATCTTCCCATAATTGGTCCTCTTTCCAAGTTCATGTATCAGTGAATTCCAGGACCACCTTGTTCTTCACAGAGCACCTTCAGTTCGATGCCTTCTGAACTGCTCTCAAATCTTTCTTCTCCCTGTTTCTCCAGTGTGACTACAGTTTCTCACTTAGATTAATGCCACATGCTCCAAACTGATTCCTTTTCCAGAGTCTGGTCTTGTATTCTTTGCATTTGTTCTTCAAATGCAGCCACACTGGTTATCCCCAAGTTCCAATGCGGTCTTGTGGGTCATGTGACAACCGTTGACCCCCATCTAGAATTTTTGGTGCCCTTGACATGGGACTCTTCCATAACTTTGCTCTTCTTCAGCTTTCCCTTTCACCTTCTCAAACCCCATTTTCGAGTCATGTCAAGAGACTTGATGTATCCAGTGGGCTTCTTTGGCTCATTGTCAAAACCTTTTAGAGAAGAGGTCCTGTCCAAAGGCCTCTTCATCTGCCAAACCCCAGGCTTTCTGGCTTCTGGGTACTCAGATATGATCATCTACTTTGCTACTTACATATAGTATTTTGACTGTTTATCAGATACCTTTATGTTTCCTGCTGGATTGAAGCAATCTGTGTCCTATTCAACTTACAGCACAATTTCAGTGACATTTTAGCTCTCATACTCAACCTTTCTGTTTATATATTTTCCAATGCAATTCATGTTATAGCTCCATTGTTTAAATGGTATTTAGAATGTATGTAGTCATACTGATGATTTTACTACATATGAAAATAAAAGTATACTAAATGATGACTTAATTCTGTGGAAAAACTAGGTACTCATCCAGGACACGTGGTTACATAAAAATCCTTTAATTTGCTAATAACATTTTATATATTACTAGAATGAAGATAATTCAGTATCTGAGACTATTTCTGCATGGTACTATTTAATTTATTTTGTTGTTTTTTTCTCAGAAAGAATTTTCCCAATAGAAAAAAATCCATGCAGCCATTATTAATTTGATTTATATGCTACAGATGATAAATGTTGTGTTTAAAATTTTTCAAAGATAAATCTATTTGCTTTCAGAACAACCTCAGATGATATATTTCAGGAACAATATTCATGGGCATTTATTCAATGACAGAATGCAGTTCATTCCAAAATTTGACTTTGTCAATAGTGAATACTGTTAATATTGCAAGATACTGCAATGAATTTTATTGTAGACTTCCAAATAGCTTCTCTTAAATGCTGAAATATTTATGTATACATTCAGATAGCAAAGATAAAATATCAGTCACATTTTTCATTTGGGAAACTTCAGTGTTTCTTTGAGCAACATGATAAAAATCTAAGTTTAACAAATAGAGTAAGTTTGTAGTTCATTCCCAGCTCTGTGACCCCTCGCTTGTCTTTTCCTGTTTAGTTTTTAGCTTACGTGGTTACATAACCATTGCTTTTGCTTAAAGGTCAGCCAAGAGTAAAGTTATATCTTGCTGGAGGTGAGATGTAAACAATGTCTGATCTTGCCCTGCCATTCTTCTTAAATCTTCCACAGAGCTGGGTGAACTTGTGCCAGTATTCATAAAAGAAGATTATGTTTTAGAATCTGTATTGTATTATTCAATAAATATTTCAAGGTGTCTGCAAACATGGATTAATGGGTATTATATTTCAGGAAACCAGAAAGGTATCAACCCAAAGAATTAAATAAAACACTCGTGTTTGATGCTCATATAAACTGTAACTTAAAATAAAATGTGTGTAAACTTCCTCTTCCTTTGGTTTCATTTTCTTGTCATAAAATACTACAGAATAAAATGAAATGAGACAAAAATGAAAGGAGATAAAAACAATTTAAAATTGACCTTCACTCAGAAAAGTCATTCCTTTCTTCGGTCGTCAATGTTAATAGCCAATGATGGTGTCTGTGTGCAATTAAAACATCTGGATGGAAAATGTTTCCAGTTCACTGACACTGCACCACACAAGGGTACAATTGGAAACATCTGGACACAGGAGAACAGAGCAATAAGGTACTTCAAGGAAATTCTGGCATACCGTATATTCAAATAACCAGGAATTGTGTTTGGTGCAGCCATGAAAATTCAGCTCTTAGAAGGATGGGGCAAGTTCAAGGCCAGACTAGATTATAAAGTGAGTTAAGTCTAGCCTACGCTGCACAATAAGACTGCATCTCAAGTAAATGAGCAAACAGGAAAGAAAGGCTATTTAAAAGCATTTCCTTTACATTGTTGTTGGAAAAGAACTTACACAAATTAAGTTGGATCTTCACTCAATAGTTATACTTAAGGGTGTCACTAGAGATCTTAAATGATTACTATATCTGGTGGAAATTTCCCAGGAAACCGGAATAACTCCCTTTGGTGTTTCAATGACTGTTTCTGCTTCAGAATAACCTGAGAATGGGGGACTACCCTTTCCTGGAGTAGTTTATAGTACCGTCAAAGGCCAGGAGACTACCCCTTTCTGGAGTAGTCTGTAGTACCGTCAGAAGTTGTTTCTCCTTATGTTAACAATTAGCTTTAGTAAACAACTAAACAATTAATTTATTCAATGGAATGATTTTTTTCTAGATACTTAGACATTAAATTCAAATTAATAAATTTTGTTTATATCTTAGGATGGTTAATCTCAATGGATAGCTTCAGGAAAGCTGTCGACACCCAGGAGACTGGCATCTGGGTATGCCTGTGGGACTGTTTTTGATTAGGTTAAATGACATGGAAAGACCTGCCGATCAATTGTTGGCACCATTTCCTGGGCAGGGATCCTGGACTGTGTTTGTGGTTCTCTGGTTCTTAACAAGATGCAATGTAATCGGCCGCCCCAGGTTGCCACTGCTGTGACTTCCCCACAATGGCCTGTACTCTTGAACTGTCATCTGAAATAAACTTTTTCCCTTAAGTCGCACCCATAGGATATTTTATCACAGAAAAGGAAAAGTAACTAAGACATCATAATTAAATGTAAATCATTATATAATGTCAATTAAATGGAAATTTGGAATTGATGATGACATAAAATTAAAAAAGAAGAAAATATTTTCTTAATAATGTATCTCAAAATTTCTTTGGAATTGAAATTATTCTCATGTAGTATGCCTTAGATGCCTCACCTTAGAATGCCTATCAATGATGGTGAACCACTTTCTCAGCTTTGTAGATAGACTTTTAAAATCCACATATACAGCCTAGAACTTCTTCCACCTTTATTACAAAAATACTGTTGGAATTCTCTCTCTTCCATTTAATTCATTCAGGTCTTTAGTAATTACATTTTTTTTCTAAAATCATCAATAAACACAGAAACAAATGGAGTTTTCAGAATTTTATTAATCTCAAAAGTTGTAACTTGTCTTATTTTACTTATCATGGTATGCAACAAATAGGTACCACCTTCTGATTTTTGAGTTTATAAATGTAGTGCACATTAAGCAAATTATTTACATATATTATCACTTTGAGAAATAACTGAGAATTTTGAGACTACTAAAAGTTGACATATTTTGACAAGCAAAAGTTTTAATTTTAAAAAATTTAAATTTTATTTAAACCAAATAATAGTTAATCACATTTTGATTTCTGGACTATATTATAAAAGATGTATGCTTGGGAAAAATAGGCCAGAAGGATAAACAAAATAAAATTAACCATCAACTTAGGTCAACCTGTCTTCTTATTAATTACTTGAAAAAAATGTTAAAATCAAATTGTCTACACTATTTCTGACTACTAGATAAAAACTCTTGTGAAAAAAGATTGCCAATGTGTATTTTCAATATTCGAAAGAATACTAAGATATTCAGGGGTTTCTTAAAAGAAACCAAAACGGCATATTCTTCAGTTTGTTGAGAACAACTTTAAGAAGTAGCAACAGGAATAGCATCTTAGGGCACCTCTCATACAATTAAACTAAACTGAGGGTAGTGCCCATAAATATTCATGGGCAGGCATTCCTGGGTTCTAGACATTTGCTCTGAACTGAACTTAAAAGATAAAGGCCAAAAGAAAGAAAGGGCATCAAAGCTTTTACTTTGGCATTTCATTTCAAGTGAATTTTGTAAGTACACTCAAAGGGTTACACACAAATAAAGTAAATATTTTAAATGTGCCAGTGTTATGTATTCCAGTCTTCTACTCTGAATTATTTTTAAAACAAACTGGACTTTGAAACACTGATGTGGCTTAAGTCGTAGCTTAAGAAGGAGTGCTCACTTAACATGTGTGAGGCCTTGGATTCCACCACCAGAACAGCAAGCTAAACTGATGATATCCCATGCATCTTTCTTGCCTTTTATGTACTTAGATAGTTACATATAATTTTATTACAGTCTCATAGGAAAAAAAATCAATTTAGAATCAGGTTGTCTCTCCTGATGGACCACAGGGTTTGGGATGAAGAATTCTTTGTCCTTGGTTTATACCATTGACCCAGGCAACCAAAAGGGCAGAAATTCAATGAGATGAGCTGAGTTTTCATCTTGGTGAGAGTGAAACCAAAACCTGCTCAACCCAGAAGTACAAGAATGGAAAAGAGCTCTTATCTACAGCACGGCTGTTACTTAAAAGCAATACTTTGCTTGAACTAGCAAATTGAGGTGATTCTCTTTGAGGAACCTACACATATTTATGTAGGAAGGCACTTTGAGGTGGGCACATTCATGGGCATGCTCAGTTAACAAGTATGTTCCTTCCTAAGCATGACAAATTTAAGGTCATAGCTCAAAAGGAAAGATAGTGAACACATGCTAGGCTGTGATCAACTCACGGTAATGAAGTGTGTGACTTAAAGATTAAAATTGTGCATGGGAGTATATGTGGGCATGCTTGGCATAGAGATAGCCATCAGGATTGTCTCTGGGAACTCTCTGTGGGAATAATCCCCAAAATCTCAACAAAAAGGGGTATTTTGAATGTGGCTTAATGGATGAGTCTGCCTGTAGAGGTGCCCCTTTTACTTAGTGGCTAAGAGAGCCATAGACACAGATGTACATCTTCCTGTTGTCTCCTTTCCTCACAGTACCAACATCTCAACCTAGGAGGACTTTGCATGATTGGTTAAAAATAAAAAGAGTTCAGAGCCAGAGCCTTCTATCTATAATTTATTTATGAGACTCAATGATAGTGGATGCATGTAGTTGGACACTGATTTTTAAGGTCTTCTGTGTAAGTTGTTACTGTAAAATTGCATACTTTTTAACATTTCTGACCTTACCCTGTGACTAAAACAAGTGTGATCAAGATCATCAAAGGTGGCAACTCATCATGGCACCATGTTTCTTCAGTTTTTGGAGCTTTACTATTGTTTTTATGACCCATTTCTACTACAAATCCAAGGAGTGAAGGTCTTTAGTTTTATCCATCATTAACCTCCTAATGTCTTCAATCCACTGCACTTGCCAACTGAATGAATGGATGTAGGAGCTTCTCTTAGCCTTTTCTCTTTTAATTGTTGATGCATGCACAAACAAACGGGCTTCACTATAACATTATCATACTTACATTTCATAATACGTTGTTCTTTTCTACCCCTACAATGCACCTGCATCCCTTTCTTTGCCTTCTTACTCACCCCTTTCTTTCCATCAAAGACTTCCCTTTGTGGATTTGTGAAGTATACATTCCGTTGCTCTCTCTTCTTGATTTTTCTCCCTCCAAAATCTCCTCGTGTGTGTGTGTGTGTGTGTGTGTGTGTGTGTGTGTGTGTGTGTGTGTGTGTGTATGTGTGTGTGTGTGTGTGTGTGTGTATGTGTGTGTGTGTGTGTGTGTGTGTGTGTGTGTGTGTGTGTGTGTGTGTGTGTTTATTGTTGTGAAATACCATTAAAAAAAAACTTGGCGCAGAAAGGCCTGATGCCTTATACATCCCAATTGCAGTTGATAATTGAGGGAAATTGAGGGCCGGGACTCAAGCAGGAACAGAGGCAGGAACTGTGGAAGAAAGCTGCTTACTGACTTCTGCCTAGGCTTGTGCTCAGCCACCTTTCTTCTTATCTCTCCCTGGCCCACTTGCCTTGAGATGGCACAGCCAGAAGTGAGCAGGCCCACCCACATCAATCATTAATCAAGAAAATGCCCTAGAAACTTGCCTTTAGACAAATCTGACGGAGGCAGTTCCTCAACTGACACTCCCTTCCCGGATGACTCTAACTTGTGTCAAGTCTGCAAAAATGTAACCACTATAATATATAAAGAGTGGTTTATTATTTTCTGGGATCAATTTATTTTTCACAATGCTACTATATTTTACTTTGTTGGGAAGGTACTCAAGTGACCTCATTTTGCAAATATTTAGCACTCCAAGCACTGACTTGTATAAACTTTATGCCTTTAGTTAAACATTGACACTTTTGAGTTTATCAGTTTTCTAAGCTGAAAAGTGAATTCTTGCTCCTCTTTCCTTAATTACAGAACAGAAACCACCTCTCAGGTAGGGGAATTTCTGTTTCTTCTCCTCCCGAGACTCTTCCACTGCGTTTCTTGTGTCATTTGTAAATGGGATGTTTCTGAAGATGGGCTTAAACATCAAAGGAGCTCTTGCACAATCAGGTGCATATTTACAGAAAGTATGAAAGATTCACATGAGCTCTGTAGCAGTTGCTACAAGGAAGAATTAGTTTTATTTATGTTTTTGTTAATAATTTCTCAGATTTTTTTCTTTCTCATTTTATTTGGATGAGCTATGATAAATTTAACCAGACATTTTTTTAATAAAAAAACAAATCATGCATCTTGCTGTTAGAGTTCCATGTCTTTAAATACCAGTTTCCAGTAACTAGTAATCTCTTTTAGTAGATGCATCGCTACAGTTGTGGTCATCTAAGAAAACTCAATCAAAATGTGTTGTATCTGACAGCATAATACAAATCTAACGAACAATGAAAAATCATTCTTTCTGGCTATGAAGTGGAGTTTTCTATGCTAAAGGTGTACAACCTGGATGTAATGTCCAGAGAATACAAATATCCCAAGCTCATAATCCCAGGGACTGCCTCATGGAGGTCACAAAAAAGGAGGACCACCACTACCTCTCATTGACAAAATGCAAGCACACTGTATCCTCTGATCTAGATTTGGATCCAGGCTGCAAAGTATCTTATGAAAAAATTTTATTACATTTGCACATTAGCCTAGTTTTGAGTCATCAGTTTCTTAAGGAGAAAAAAAAAGTCCTAAGTGTAAGAAAGGGATTCCTGCTTAACCCCGAAGAGTAATGCACAATTAATTGCACCATCTCCAGCAAAAGAACTCACAGTAAAAAGTCTGTCTTCTACATGAAAATACCAAGGAGAAAAAGGGTTGCCAACTGGTTTTAATATGTGTTACAAAATGTTTTGTTTCTCACACTGTGTAAGACTCCTAACCCTCTTGTTGCTATAGGAAGTACCTTTCACATTTGGGGTGCCTTCCAAACTTGAGCAAGTGTTAACTCTGGCATTCAGCTCCATGTAACTTAGTTCACTGTAGTTTGGTCTATTACAAAGGGTTGTAAGAATGTGTGTGATGTGAATGTATTAAGTGCCTACCTTCTGAGTAAGACACAACTTTAATTCACTAGTCAGAACTGCTTTCCTAGTCACTGAACTAAATAGGCAGACTGAACCCAAACTAAATTCCTTATGTAGTTTATGTTTATAATTTTCTTTCTAAATTTTAAATAATATGGGATACAATACTGGGAAAGATTTGTTACAAGGAAACTATTAGATATTTTATTGGATGTCTATCACTGACAATGTGGTTATGAGGAACAAGAAAAAGTCCTCATTTTTTTTTGTCTCATCCTAGGTGGTATTCAGGAAATCATTTGAACTGGCTTTTATGCCTAAGTTATACTCCATAGAGTCTTTGTATAGTTAAAAAGAAACAGCTCCTTTCCATCTTCAGTCACCTATTCCCTGTAACATACATCATGGGCACTGGGTTCCTTTATCAACAATGACTGGTGGAAAGAAATGACAAAAAGACCAATTCACACTTGCTTCAGCAGGAAGGGAATGTGCTGGCTCTTGCATCTGGAACCTCCAAGGTATTTCTTATGCGAATTGAATCTACAAGCTAGGACCACTTTTTTCATCAATCTAACACATCTGTCAGCTTTATTCAAAGCTCAGCATCGGGCTCTTTCTATTTTTCCTATGCCCTATATGGCAAACAATATGGCCACTTGCAACCTCAGCATGTTCTTATCTGTGACTCAAGGAGAAAGAGACTGTCTGTGAAGGACTGTCGCTGAGATCAGTCTTGCTTCACTGAATGCCTAGAGCAAGGCCATGTTCACAGTCTTTCCCAGGAATATAATTCAGAACATGAAAATGTCAACATGATTTGTAATGACTGGTTAAACTAGAAGAGTCAGAGTTTAGAAAGATGGAGAGAAGAAGAACCTCGGGCAGAGATGCAGCATGTGCCTGCTACCACAAAGCAATGGGCAGAATGCAAAAGAAAAGACAAAAACCATCCTGGGCTAGAGAGAACCAAAACACAGGTGAATGAGTACAGTAAGACTGGGGACTTAACATAATAGATTGAAGGTTTAAAATCTATCTTAAAGAAACTGTTAGACAGGATAACATGTAGAGAGCCGTGCATGGCCATGCCTCAAAGATGGCACCGGCGTCCGGCTTCTGCCTTCCCGGTGGCAGGTGATCCTTATTTGGCTAAGGCTAGGATCTGGCTTGCTTCCGCACACCTGGACCTAATCTGGCTTGCTAGCGTATGTCTGACCCTATCGGCATTGTCCACGTGGCACTATGGGGTTGATTGCCCAGTGGCTATAAAGGGCGTGGGCTGGCTTTCCCGAGGGAGATTGGAGGAGATAGGAGATCAGAGTGAGAGTGAGAGTGAGAGTGAGAGTGAGTGAGAGTGAGAGAGAGTGAGAGTGAGAGTGAGAGTGAGAGTGAGAGTGAGAGTGAGAGTGAGAGAGAGAGAGAGAGAGAGAGAGAGAGAGAGAGAGAGAGAGAGAAGAAGAAGAAGAAGAAGATGGCTTTCCCGGGGTCAGAAGATTGTTTCAAGGTTCCTAAATAAACTGCTTGGAGAAGAGCCTGGCGTCGCGTCTTCCTTGCTGGTTGAGGCAGACGCGACAAGTGGTGGCCCGTATGGGGAACCCTTTTAAGGCTCAGAACTCTTCGCAGTCAGGGCAGTGCACTGGTAAGTCCCTAGGTAAGGCGGGGATCCACGACAAAAGCGGGAAACGTAGAGCCATGACCAAAACGGACAGAAAAATTAAGTAGAGCCATGACCAAAACGGACAGGAAAATTAAGTGGAGCCGTGACCAAAGCAGACAGGAAAATTAAGTGGAGCCGTGACAAAAGCAGACGGGAAGTTTAAGTGGAGCCGTGACAAAAGCGGACGGGAAAATTAAAGAAAGTGAAAGCAGGTGAAAGCAAAAGTGCTGCTAGCATCATGGGCGCAATTTCTTCGTACCCAATTTTTCTGGCTCTTAATGAGCTGCTCCTTTCAAAGAAATTAAAGATTAAGAAGAGTAACCTGGAGATTTGGAGAAAGGTTAGAACTGAAATGCAGCTAGCTTGCCCAGTGTTTCTCAATGCCCAGACTCAACAGAGATACCATGACCAGATAAATCAACTAGCAACAAGGGCATGGAAGTCCCTACCTAATAAAGGGGAAGTGAGCGGTAACCTTACTAAGATCCTTCAGGGACCTATGGAACCTTTTTCAGATTTTGTGGCCCGCATGGTCGAGGCTGCAGGCAGAATCTCTGGGGACCCAGATGCTATGATGCCGCTAATAAAGCAGCTAGTTTATGAACAATGTACCAAAGAATGCAAGGCTGCGATCACCCCTTATATGAACAAAGGTCTAGAAGTATGGATAAAAGTGTGCAGAGAATTAGGGGGACTTCTAACTAATGCAGGCCTTGCAGCTGCAGTTATACAACTTAGTAACAAGAAAGGAGGGAACACTGGGGCATGTTTTCGGTGTGGAAAAATGGGCCATCTCAAACGTAGCTGCCCTCAAGGAGAAGGTAACTTCTATAGTTTCATTAAAGAGTATAAATAAGTAGATGTTAATATGTTATATGTGAGTTTGTAAAAATGTGTAAATGTTGAGTGTGAGTTTAGGCCTAAGCACATGTTATATGTGAGCTTGTGAAAATGTGTAAATGTTGATTGTGAATCTAAGCTTAATGTATGTGGTGAAAGAACCTGAGACACAGAAGGTTAGTGTCTTAGCAGACTGCAAAGCAGGCAGTCTGAGCAGTTTTCAAAAGCAGAAGCCACTAAGCTAAGAATGGTGGACGCTAGAACCAGCACAACAAGGCATCCGCAGCTGAGATCTGTGGAAAATCAATGCAACACAGAAAAACCTGAGTTAACAGCAAAAACGGTGCAGTTTAAAATTACTAACTCCACAGATGGGAGTACAATTAGTGGAGTCTGATTTTAAAGGCCCTTTGAAGCCAGGCACAGTGGGTTTATTGATAGGAAGATCCTCCACCACCATAAGAGGTCTTAATCCATACAGCCCTATGAAGGGCATGGTGAAGTGGAAAGATATCCTCACGGGTAGCTGGCATGGCCCCGATCCCATGCTGACATGGGCGGGAGGTTCTGTTTGTGTTTTCCCACAGGACAGGCTAGACCCTATCTGGGTACCTGAACGATTGGTGCAACGGGCCCCTCAGATGGAGAGACGTGATGACACCCCAGAAACTGATGTGCCTGATCCTGATAGCCCTGATTCTGACAAGCATGCCAGCGGGAGCAGCTGAGGATCAACTACTCTGGGCTCTTATAAAAGCCTGGCCATACCCTTTACCCATAACATCACATTCTAGTGTATTGCTTTATTTTTGAGTTGACTTGCTGCAGGAGCAGAACCCAGATCCTGCGCAATGAGATCATTGCGGTCAACTCCACCCGTGTGCACCTGGCCTATCACATTTTTAAAGGAGTGGGCGGGATTAGGTGCCCTGGCAGGCCTACTGGTGCTTGTCTCCCTGATGTGCCTGTGGTGCATTGTTCACTTAAGGGTTTCTCAGCAGCACAATGCAGCCATGATTATCCAAGCCTTTATAGCCATAGAGGCTGCACAGTCTCCCCAGGCCTGGCTGGCTGCATTAAAAGCTTGATCGCGCAGGATGCGAGGCTAGTGCACTGCACTTGGGTCTAGCTGTATTGCAAAACCCAAGAAGAGCAAGTCTAATTGCATGTGGGTTGATACCCTAATTCCCACCTCTGCAAAAAAGGGTATCGGACGGGTCAAGTGTTCTCTGGGTGGATGACACCTGGACTAACACCAGTACAATGTCCAAGTTGTATTTTGGCAGAGATTAGACCTCTGCTCTTGCCTGCTGCTTAAAACAATAAAGGGGAACTGTAGAGAGCCGTGCACGGCCATGCCTCAAAGATGGCACCAGCGTCTGGCTTCTGCCTTCCCGATGGCAGGTGATCCTTATTTGGCTAAGGCTAGGATCTGGCTTGCTTCCACACACCTGGACCTAATCTGGCTTGCTAGCGTATGTCTGACCCTATCGGCATTGTCCACGTGGTACTATGGGGTTGATTGCCCAGTGGCTATAAAGGGCGTGGGCTGGCTTTCCCGAGGGAGATCGGAGGAGATAGGAGATCAGAGTGAGAGTGAGAGTGAGAGTGAGAGTGAGAGTGAGAGAGTGAGAGTGAGTGAGAGTGAGTGAGAGTGAGAGTGAGAGTGAGTGAGAGTGAGTGAGAGTGAGAGTGAGAGTGAGAGAGTGAGAGTGAGTGAGAGTGAGAGAGAGAGTGAGAGTGAGTGAGAGTGAGAGTGAGAATGAGAAGATGGCTTTCCCTGGGGTCAGAAGATTGTTCAAGGTTCCTGAATAAACTGCTTGGAGAAGAGCCTGGCGCGTCTTCCTTGATGGTCGAGGCGGACGCGACAATAACACTAAACAGACTCACCATACTTTGAAGTTATCAGGAAGACTTTAGTGTTTTGATGCTCTAATGGCTTGACAAAGAAAAAACACAGAGAAAACCTGTGCTATTCCAACAGTCCACATATGAAATAGTAAGTGCTTGGGATGTGCTCCTAAAGGGGAGAACAGAAAAGAAACTATGCTGATTGTCACAGAACTGGAGCAAGACTTCTCTTCTCCTCTCTAGGAGGCGATGAATGTGGTGATATGTTGTGTACCTAATAAACTTGCCTGAGGGCTGTGATTTATGACAATAATGGAATACCCAGATTAACATTCCTCCAATATCAGAAACAAACCATAAACTAACATATGCTTCTGAGAAAAATATTAGAAGGTATTATAGAAAACAGTCATCGACCATTCATGTTATACAAGAACAGGGCACAACAACTGCTAATCTTCCAGAGACATCAACAGCCCTAACCTTAAAATGGTTGACAGACAAGCCTGTATGGTTTCAGCAGTGTCCTTTAACAACAGAGAAACTACAGGCCTTAAGAATAGCTGGTACAAGATCAGTTAAATGCCCAGCATATTGAAGAATCAACCAGACCTTGGAATTATCCTGTACTTGTTATTAAAAAGAAATCTGGTAAATGGAGAATGGTAACAGACCTTAGAGCAATTAACAAAGTAATTCAGCCAATGGGCTCTCTACAGTCTGGAATTCCTTTGCCTACTCTGTTACCTAAAGGATGGTTTCCTATTGTTATCGATTTAAAAGACTGTTTCTTCATAATACCCTTACAAGAAAAAGACAGAAAAAAATTTGCCTTCATGGTGCCTACTTATAATAATTCTCAGCCTATTAAAAGATATCGATGGAAGATTTTCTCACAGGGAATGTTAAATAGCCCAACCCTATGCCAGTATTTTATACAACAGCCATTTGAAGTAATATGTAAAAAGTTGCCTGAATTTATAATTTATCATTACATGGAAAATATTTTACTAGCTGATTCAAATGCAGATACCTGAGAAAGAATGTTTGAAGAAGTAAAGAGAAATTTGCCTTGTTGGGGATTACAAATTGCTCCTGAAAGATACAAAGAGGAGTTTCTATTAATTATTTAGGATATAAAATAGGTCTACAAAAAATTAAACCCCAAAAGGTGCAAATTAGGAGAGATTGATTATGGACTCTTAATGACTATCAAAAATTATTTGGAGACATTTCCCACCTACAAACTGTTGTTGGGGTAAAAAATGATGAACTGAGTAATTTGTTCAAAACCTTAGAGGGTGACAAGGGCATAAATAGTCCAAGAGAATTATCACCTGAAGCTGAGAAAGAATTGGCCTTGGTAGAAAAAAAAATACAGGATTCACATGTGAATCATGTGGATCCAAAGCTTGATTGCATTTTGGTTATTTTACCCTCTAAGCATTCTCCTACAGGAATTTTAATGCAGAGGGAAGATATTATATCAGAATGGATAGTTCTACCAAATAAGCAGAGTAGAAAATTAAAAACGTATAAGGAAAAGATCTCTGAGTTGATTTTAAAAGGAAAATTGAGACTTTGTCAATTAGCAGGAATAGACCATGCAGAAATTGTAGTACCTTTAACTAAGGATGGCATTAACAAATTGTGGACAGAAAGTGAACCTTGGCAAAGAGCTTGCAGTAATTTTTGGGGAGAGATTAACAACAAATATCCCAAAAGAGATAGGATTCAACATATAAAGAGAGCTGATCGGATCCTGCCTCACATTGTATGGGAAACACCCATATCTGGAGCCCCTACATTTTATACAGATGCAAATAAACAAGGAAAGGCAGGTTACAAATCAGAAAATTTAAGAAAAGTGGTTCAAAGTCCTTATAATTTAGTCCCCAAATCAGAATTATATGCTATTTTGATGATATTAACGGATTTTTCAGAACCTCTCAACATAGTTGCTGACTCTCAGTATGCTGAAAGAGTGGTATTCCATATTGAGGCTGCAGAATTTATCCAATGAGTCAGAATTAGCTTCACTATTTATTCAGTTACAAGAAATAATCAGGAATAGGAATCATCCCTTATATATAAAACACACATCTAATCTCATATAGGTCTGCCAGGCCCTCTAACACAAGGTAATGATGAGATTGATAATTTTTTGATAGAAAATATGCTGGAGGCCTCAGAATTTCATAAAAAACATCATGCCAATAATAAGGGTTTAAAAAAAGATTTTTCCATAACCTGTCAACAATCCAAAGAAATTATAAGGAAATGTCCTACTTGTTCTTTATACAATCAAACTCCACTACCAGCAGGATGTAACCCAATGGGTACTCAGAGGAATGAAATCTGGCAGATGGGTGTGTTTCATTTTGTAGAATTTGGAAAATTGAAATATGTATACTATACCACTGATACCTATTCAGAATTTCAATGGGCAACTGCTTTGAGTTCTGAAAAAGCTGATTCTGTAATCACTCATTTGCTAGAAGTTATGGATATCATGGGTATACCTGCACAAATTAAAACTGACAATGTTCCAGCATATGTCTCTGTTAAAATGAAACAGTTTTTTGCTTATTACAATATAAAGCATATTACAGGTATACCACACAATCCTACAGGCCAAGCAGTTATAGAAAGGTCAAACTGAACTCTAAAGAATATGCTAAATAAACAGAAAGGGGTAACAACCCCCCCCAGAAATAGATTACATAATGCTTTATTAACTTTGAATTTTCTCAGTGCTAATGAGAAAGGAACAACAGCTGTAGAGAGACATTGGATAATAGAAAAAACTACAGAATTAAATTAGCCTGTAAACTTTAAAAATGTGCTGACCTCAGAATGGAAACCAGAATATGTGTTTCGTTGTGGACAAGGTTTTGCTTCTGTTTCCACAGAAGAAGAAAAGCTATTAATACCATCAAAATTGATAAAGGTTCAATTTGAACAAGAGAGACCTCTTAATTAGAAGAGGTGATAGTTCATCAACCAGCATGATCATTCAATTTAAACTAACTTATACCACTAACAAATGCTTTTCAACTATAATTTGCCAAAAAGGAACCTCCATAAAGTTAGGGTTGGGGAAGAGTTTTGTTTTGTCTTTCAGGAGAATGAAGGCTAAGGAATCTGAAAAACACTGGACAAATGAGACATCTGACCAAAAAAGGACAAATCATCCAGAAAAAAATGTCCCAAGAAAAAGAGTAAATGTCTACTTGGTATATTACATATCTAGCAGGATAAAATTTCCTAAGTCTTCCTAAATGTTTGTTTCTGCTGCTCTCTACAGACACATAACACAAACTGTTTTTATGTAGTCCCAGTTCAACTAAAAATTAAAGCTGGCTTTGGAGTTGAAGCGTGAGGCTCTCCTTCTCTAAACCCATGCATGCCTGTTGAAAGAAAAATCCAAATTCTTTGTTTCATGTCAGAAGTACCACATGATATGGGACAGAAGAAAAACCAAAATTAAGGGACTATTCTAGTGCCACTAATCTCATAATTCTTTGGTTTTATTTTGACTCTCAAGGTATGAATTTTATATCAAAATTTATGATATAGATATATATACTAAACTTTTGTCATGATATTAATGGACATATAGAGTACTAACTAATTTTAGAAAAAAAAAGGCTTCATTTAGCTTTCTGTACATGATTTTGGGCTTGAGTATCTATCAGTTTTCTGGAGTGAACCATGACCACGCCTAAAAGTGACTTTGAAGTCTCCAAAAAGATGATGGGACCACACGATGATTCCATCAGGACAATGATAATGCTATCAAGCTGACAACCACCATCCAATGATTGATTTTGGACTACAAACTGCTCAGGACAGTTTTGAGATGGCTGGCTGAGATGATACAGCCTCACATACTACTCAAGCAAGGACTTGAGCAAGCCCTGCACTTTCCCATTATGCAGAGATTGGACAACAAATGATACAGCCGCCTCTTTCAGGACTTGACAATTAACCCAAAATTTTCTTTTCAGGATCCTCTAAAGATGCCTTTGCCCACAGACAGTGGGAAGTAATTTTAAGAACATGATGCCCACATCCCCAAGAAGTGGGGTGGGTTATTGTTGGTCATGGGTTATGGGTTATGGATAATTGTCATTGTTTAGGATGGCTGGTTACAAGTTGTTAATTGTTAATGATCAGGTAAAAAGTTAAACAAAGGAAATTAGATTTGGAGTTCTTGTTTTAAAAAAAAGAGGATATAGATATGATAAGATAAAAGATAGATTATTGACTCTACTCTCAAAAAAGATATAGAAATGATGGATAATGGTAGATTATTGAATATGCTCTAAAAAGAAAAAAGGGGAAGATATAGATATGATAAGATAAAAGGTAGATTATTGAATCTACTTTTAGAAAGCAATTACTAGTTTTAAATATTTTACATTGCATTGGATTTTTGTATATTGTATATAAATTATATATACTGACATAATTTTGAGTTTGATTTTGTTGGAAAGTATTATATGTATATTTCTTTGTTTTGATTAAAATATAAGCATTTAATAAAATGGTTATAACAGTACATAGTAGATAATTATAATGAAAAATATAGGTCAGGAAAATAATGAATTCTTGACTGAAAATTTTACTTTACAACAAGGCACTTAACACATCAAAACAGTATAGTAAATTTCCAAAAGAATGCAACTGGCTGCCTCTCAAACCTTTCTTGTGTGACTACACTGTAACTTATTAACCATACATTTTGCAGCATTAATTGCATAAGAGGTAAATTAAATAATGAATTCCAACTTGGCAACTAGATTAGCTTATAGTTTCTTCTCTTTCATTTAAAGGATAGTTTAAAATAATTCTACAGTGACCCACACTTGTCATGCATGGTTCCCTAAGAACACAGTATAATAATATTAATGAGTAATAAACCAGCACTTATGAAGCATCTACTTGTATAAAAACTTGTCTTTGGGTACCTTTGACATGATTTTCAGTATATGGATATTGAATCCAAGAGCACTTCTTCATAAAATGTATTTTGTCAAATGAGTCAAAGGGGCTAAATTATTGCAACAATGGCATTAAAAACAATATCATAAATCCTTATACATAAACATAGAAAAGGCTCCAACACAATACATATAACTTATACTTGATTAAGACATGTAAACTCATTTATTTTGAAATATATACATATATTTCTAGTCTTGCTCAAGGTATTGTACCTATACAGTTCATTTAATGATGTAATGCAAATTGCTAATCCTTGAAAGTTATTACCAACTAATTAGGATATAAAGAAATGTAAGTTAGTATTCATCACCTATTATAATCAAACTTGTAGTCAAGTTAGGTTTGTTTTTATGGTCAGAGATATATTTTAGATATACAGGTCATCTTCAAATACTTCAGAGATCTACAGTATATGGCATTTAAAATATTTTAATAACATAGATTATTTTTTAATGACAATAAGACATGTCTGCTCCTGGCAGCACCAATCTACTTCAGAGAAGATGATAGGCATTGAAGAAACTCCTTATGGAGTTTACTTTCATTGTGACAAGTTAGCCAGTAGGCAAGAAAGTACCCTAGGCTCGAGTGCAAACAGTGTGCTGTCCAAAATGGACAAGCAGGACACAACATAATGGACTGGCGATCCTTGCCAAGACAAAGTAGGACAGCCCTTTAGAAAATCCTGCTTCACAGATGAGTCTGTCAGATATGCTAGGCCTGTAAGCCAAAGATGGATGCTCCAATGTTGCAGAGAAATCTTAGGAGACTGTTGAGATAGCCAACTGTTTTTATCATTTCTCATATTATTTGGAAGTCTCTTGCCTTCACTTCCTATTTACTTGGTTAATATTGTTCCCTTCTGTGGTCTCTAAGGGAGTTGAAGATTAGATAGTTATAGTTATAGTTTTCCTTGTTAACAAGTTCAGAAAAGAAACTCACTGAAGAGATGTAAAGTATGTAAGATTGAAAGACATCAAAATATATTTTTGATTGCTAGTACAAGTTAGGATAGAAAATGAATTAGGCACATTTTGGACTCACCAAGATAGGATAAACAATGGAGCATTTTCTCTCAATTTGTCAAATGTTTATGGACTGGACATCGTTAATGTCACTCTTGATTATATATATTGTATGTACTTATTGTACTCATTGTATATAGTTTTTCTTATATTAGTTATAACTTTCTTTTATTGCTTCAGACAAAAAGGGGAAATGTGGTAATATATTGTGTGCCCTAATAAACTTGCCTGAGTATCCAAGGACAGAGCAAGCCACTAGATTAGACATACAGGACAGACCGTGTTGGCACACATCCTTAATCCTATCACTTGGAAGGCAGAGATCCGTCTGGATCTCTGTGAGTTCAAGACCACACTAGAAACAGAGCTAGGCAATGGTAGCACACACCTTTAATCCCAGTACTGCAAAGCACATACACCTTTAATCCCAGGAAATGATGACAGGGCAGAGAAAGGTATATAAGGACTGAGGAAACAGGAACTCACCTTCTTTAGGCTGAGATTTCATAGAGGTAAGAGATAGTGACTGACTGTTCTGCTTCTCTGATCTTTCAGCTTTCACCCTGATATCTGGCTTTGAATTTTTTTATTAAAAGACCATCTAAAATTCAAACAACAAATGAGTCATAGATTAGTCAAGACCACTGGGGAAGGCCATGACTCACATTCATTGTTATTGGTCAAATCTGTGTGCTCCTTTGAAGTAAATTTCTTTTCACTTAATTAATGAAAACGAAGAACTGTGGAAATTTGTGTAATTTCATTGCTCATGACATCACATCTTACTCTGTGGTATAGAATTTCCCTAGTGAGAAGATGTGACTGTCCAGGTTTGCAGTCACACCATCATTGCTGTCCAGTTTTACAAGCTAACTGGGGATTGTGGGTTGCTTCCTTCTCGGTTTTTCTAACCTTTGTGCTCTCCTATGGCTGTTTGGTGAGAGGACAAGAAATAGAGAAAAATAATTGTGAGGTGGCACAGATCACTCGAGTATTTCCAAGATGGTTAATCCTATGAGGTGAAGAATCAGTGTGCAGGTGGCATCTACCTTGGGAAGGTAGAGTGTCCATGTGGACTTGGACCACCTTCACTCTCCCTAGCAGAAGTAATAGCCTTCCTCAATTATTTTCTGATGCTATTTCTTTATTGAAGTTTTCCCTACATTTTGCAATAGTTTCATTCCCAATTAATATTTCTCCCATTGAGTTTTGAGTCTTCAGGAAGAAGACAAATACCTGGAATACAGACGTTCATGACAGCTTCTCAAATTTTGTTTTTAGACAGAGATAGATTAGAGACAAAAGGCCTTTGCCTATAATTTGGGAAATGAGTTAAACAGTAGGAAAAATTAAAAGGTACTGGTATGTAGGAGAAAGGACATATTATCAATATATCATTTTAGAGGTCTATTTAAAACAGTAAGTTAGTATTTTGTTTCATTTTGGGGTACTGGGACAAAGTCTCACTATGTAGTCCATAAGTTCTTGAACTCGTGATGACAGCCTCCTGCCTCAGCCTTCCAAGGGTGAGAATTATGAATGTGCTACGCTATATTTATCTTTTTGTTCCTATTTGCCATAACCAGCATAAGAAGATTCTTCCTGGGGGAATATAAAGCAGTTTACCAGGTGTGAAGCTGATGACAAAGTAAACCTCATTTCCTATGAAAGGAATGATTGAGCCAAGAGACAGTGAAAAGGTTCTCCCAGCATGGCAGGTACCCAGTTCTGTTTACTCGTGGTTGTAGCTGAGATCTCTCAGTGTGTTATATGATTGCACATACCATTTCATACTATCACCTTTACATCTCTGACAATGACTATTCCATATTACCTTTAATTTATTGTTAAGATATTTAAGGCAGAATCACCTTGTTTTGAAATTTTTCCTACTGTTTAACTCATTTCCCAAATTATAGCATTTATTTCCTAAATGTTTGATTAATTGAATTATATGAATTAATGCTGTGCATTAATATGTTTTCTGATAACCCAATAATAGGTTTCTCCCCTGACTTAGTAAGCCAGATCAAGCCGAATTAAAATGTAAAGACCAGGTTATTTGGGCAAAGCAACTCCCAAGTGACACGTCACCCCCAGAGATCCAGGTGTGAGAAGGCGGCAGGAGAGAAAACACATGGCCAATCTAAGGTAGGGAGCTTTGATACTTTTGTAAGTGCAGGGGTGATGACGTGTCCACCACAAGCATGATTTGTGCCCAATTATGGTATGCTTTTAGGTGGGGTCTTGGGCCACTGGCAACTTCAGGGGAGGAGCCACCAAGCCACCCAGCCACCAAGAATTCAAAACTGAGCTTTTCGGTGGTCTCTGTTGGAGAGTCTCTGAGAGGGCAGAGTTTGGGGAGAGAGAGAGAGAGAAATGAGGGCTTTTGCAGGAGCGAGTTGGAATTTCCAGACAAATATGTATAAATAAATTTTACATGAAATATGGGATTATATATATACATATATACTATAAAAATAATTATAAAAATGTCTGATTTTCTCATTACTTTAATCATTATTTGAGAAAATTAGCTCAACACTAAGATAACTTTTAGAAAATTAAAGAAATGACTGAAAGAAATTTAAAAATCCTAGTTACACTCAAGAATTAACTTTCATGTCATCCAATGCCAACTTGATCTCACTTCTTATTTGCCTAGTCAGTTTTTACTTTCAGAGAACATTTGTCTCTTTGGAGTTTTTCAGAGTTTCCTCATTCTTTATTGAGAGGGGGACCTGACAGTTTTTGTATGCATTTGAACGTGTACCTCTATCGATCTGTCATTTCTACTCTCATCCTTAGCTTCGTCGTTCCATTTCTGTTACAAAGAAAGATGAAATTAAATGATATATTTAAATACTAAGATGGCAAGAGAATGATGAATTCAGGGGAAGCTCTGGAGGATGTAACTGGAATATTTGTTTTCTGGGTCTATCTATATGGCCAATATATGTCAACACTGTGCAACAGAAAAAATAGTTTGGGGAAAGCATTTTGTCATCAACCAAGAAACACTTTGTAACGTTAAAGGTTTGCCACTATATGAATTTCATTGTTAGGAAAAAAAAACCTTCAGAGTTGAAGGATTCTGTTTGGGGAGGTTTTTAGATTATGTAGTGCTAGCACAAGACTCAGGGATGTCAATATTTCAAGGTAAAGGGGGGATCTTGAATAGATTCTAAATTTGTTTCTTTCATTTAGATGGGAATTTTTGTCTGATACCATTTTTTAAAAACAAACAAATTCATATTGTACATGTACCTTGATTGTCCAGCTTCCCTAATATGTGAGATTGTCTACACAACATTACATTAGGTAACACAAAGAACAGTTGATGACATCCACTTATTTCTTTATATCAAAACTATTTAGTTTTCCCATTACTGACCAGGATCTTTTCAAGGAACAGAAGGAGCTCCAAGGTATAAGACATACATGGCTCCCAACTTCTAAAAGCTGACTGGCCTGTGCCTTGTATTTCAGAGTGCTTCGTGAAGCCTTCCATCTTCATAGATGGACAATGTGAAAAACTGACATTTCCCACAAATCAGTAAGAAAGACAAAAGAACTCACTCATTTATAATTTGCACTTGGTCTTGGGAAGTATTTTTATTTAAAGAGAAAAAGTCTAGATGTGGTCAAATAAAATTGAATAGCATATAGAGTTGCTGAATTTGGGATAAAGGAAGAACATGTAATCAACCATCCATAATTATGAACACTTTTCTTCAAAACACAGATTCAATGCCAAAACTCTTCTTATTCTCTCTCTATGCTTATTTTCAATACTCATGCCCACAAGAGCTTTTAATAGTTTTACCACTAGTCAGATACCTTGTTGAAGAAAGTGATGCTGTCCTCAGATGTAAATGCTTTGCATGTAACAGAATAAGAGTTTTTTTCTCCTGGGATGATATCATAGTTTTATTTCACATTGATACTGTCTTACATTTGCATCAGGATTAAATACATGCTACTTCAATATTTACTAACCACACAAGTAGTACAAATGACAACTGACAAGAATAATGTGATCTTGACTGTGAAGTGACTTTAGAACCCAATAGTGGAGCATATGCATAGTATAGTTGATGCCCTGGGTTCAGTCACCAGCACAAGGAAAGAAGGAGAAGATTGAGAAGAAAAAGAAGAGGAAGAAGGAGGAGATTTTAAAAAAATGTAGAAACAGGAGAAGAAAGTGAAGGAAGAGAAAGAGGGACAATGCGGTCTGTACACAATGGAGTAGATGTTTTTGACTTCCTGATCATGTTAGCATTCAGTCTCAAGTTTAGAAGTCTGTCCTTTTCATTTCCCCCTGTTGTGAAATTTTATTTCATTGTGCCTATGGGCCATAAATACTTTGCTTTTTTAGAGAGCTTCTCTCTTTTTTAAAATACCACAAAACCACAAAAATGAAAATCAAAACAAACAGACAAAAGACAAGTAAGACAAAACAAACACCAAACAAAGCCAAAACAAAGCAAAACAAGATGAAGCATACACAAAAGTACCATTGAGGTCATTTGTGTTGGCCAACTACTCTTGGCATGGAGCTTAGCCTGGAAAGTGATTGATATACCCAGTGACATTCTATTGGAGAAAATTGTTTTTCTTCTGCCAGCGGCTATCAATTGCAGATAGTTTCTTGATAAGGCTTCAATCCCTGTGTCCACATTCCCCTCTCAGAGATGGGACCCTGACTGGCTTAAACCTCTGCAGTACTGGTGCATGCTCTCAGAGCAAGAGACTCTCTTGCATTTCTTACTATCACTCACATTTTGTTAACTGCCCTGCAATAATATTCAAGACACATAAAATAACACAAATACCTCTTCTTATGATTTTCTTAATAAGCAACTGATCTGCAAAATGTTCTCAGGAAACTATAGGCTATGTTGGGTTCATATTGGGAGTTTAGGTCATTTTGGTTTCTTATAGTTCATGAAACTCTGAAGCTATCCACTTGGTTAAATGTCTAAAAATTCATTTATATCTTGCAGAATGTGGGAATTTGGGGAAATTTATTCCAACTTTGACATCTATTACAAGGCTTCAAAGAATAAAGGGTTTAAATTAGTTCATAATGTGAACGTGTTCATTGCAATGGAAGTCACTAAGTTTTTTACTTGCTTAGAATGTGTTATGTTTTGAAATGATAATGTAATGTCTGGAAATATGGGTTTTCTGTTAATTTTTACTATAAAATCTAGGAACAGAATTTAATGAATGATAAAATAGTCAGTTTAGTATGATGCACTCATAATATGTAAATCCATTATTCTGTTAAAAATGCATTCATGTTATAAGTGGATACTGGGTCCAAAGGAATTGTTGTAACATATGTTCTTAATATGTATTAAATAAGATATATGTTATGACTTAACTATGTATAATAACCATCCAAAAATAAACCAGAATACATGGTTTGTTTAAATTTTTATGCAAGACCAACCAAAGAAAGAAAAAGGGATATGTTATGGTGTAAGTCTGAGTACTCAGTTTAAATGTATACTACAAATTTAGTAATCTTTCGAACATTAATATTTTGTTATAGGAGTATTGTAACTTTGCTTATAGTAAGTGTATGCATGTAAATATGTATGTGGGTGCCAGTGGAGACCAAAGGAGGGTGTCAGGTCCTCTGAGCTGTGATTACAGTTCAACTACAGGTAAAAAGGCAAAGCTCCAAGAGATCACATGTACTCTTTCTGATTTGGGAAGTCAGAGCATGGAGCTCATGATGTCTTCCAGTATCTTCTAGAGGTCACCTGCCTCTCCTTCCACTTGGTCTCCAATGTGGCTTCTAATTTAATCCAGAATTGGCAGAATTAAGACAAGAAACAAGGAATTTAATCTCTATAGAAAAATATAGTGCCTGAAATTTGACTTTTCCCACTTATAAAACTTTAAATTACTCATCTATTGTGTCCTACATGGTAGTTGAAAATAGAGGATCCCTGGGTCAGATCAAAAGGATTTTAGGTTTTAGAGCAAAGCCCACAGGGCTTTGCATTCTTAAATTATTTCACTTTGCCCCAAGTCTCATACATGGACCCTGAGGGGTGGGCAAAATATCAGAATATTGACGCTGAAAAAATGCTTTGTTTCTGTAATAAGTAGTGAGCACAAATATGCTGACTTTCTGGAATCTAGAGCCAGTACTTCACTTCAAAAGGTTAGCAGTGACACTGAGAATCACAAGAGATGACTAAGGTTTGTTAAATAAACTTCAGAGTTGTGCCCTTTCCAGCTAAATATAGGGAAACAGAAGAATTGCATCACTGATGAGCTTGTTAATGATACAGAAAAACTTGACACAATACCAATAAACACATTGAAAGAATAGTGTAAATTTAAGCAACTGATATTTTCAGAATACTGTATTTAAAAATGAGTGTATTTTTACTAATACAGAGTATATGAAAGACATTTAACCAATATTCAATGTGTTTAAAAGAAATGGAATAATGCAAAATTATTATAAGCTTATAAAAAATAGCATATCCAGGGGACAATAAACAATGGTAACCTAACAGGTCACTGGCAAGCAATATATAAGAAATAGCAATGGAAAAAATTAACTGAATAATATAATATATAAATCTCCGTGATAGAGAGCTAAAGCTTTGTTTAGAGGAAAAGCAATTGCTTTGAGCCTTTATATGTAAAAGAAGAGTCCTTGAGAGGCAGGCGAAGGAGCAGGAATTCAAGGCTGACTTTGTCTACACAGCAAGTTAGAAGACAGGCCATGATGAGTGTCAGAAAGAAAGTGGGGGGAAGGAGGGAAGAAGGGGGAGGGAGAGAGAGAGAGAGAGAGAGGGAGAGAGAGAGAGAGAGAGAGAATTGAAAGAATGAGTACATAATAAAAAAAAGAAGCTCTGAGTCAATGATGCAACTTAGAAACTTAGGAAAAATAGGACAAAGTAAGCCCAATATACATAGAAAAAGAAAAAAATAGACTAGAAAAGATTTCAACATGCAGTAAGGATATTTTTAATGGAAGATTAATTCCTTGAAAAAAAAAACCTGGTATGTTCTTAGCTCTACAGACCAAGAAAAGCAAGATAGAAATACGATGGATTGTCAAAGCATATCTTCCAGACATTAAAAATAAAATAATTTTAAAAATTATTGTATATGAAAAAATGTTTAATTAAGTAAAATACAATTTACTAAAATTAAAAGAAGATGAAGCAGGAAGCCTGTGATCTGGGTTTGAGCAAAGATTTCTTCAAAGGAATACACACAAAAGCAATTCCATCTCAATAAAGTTATTAGAGGTACAGATTTGGGAAAGAGTTTGTTGTTATTTTCTACAAACAGAGCTTTAAAGTCCTGCAGCATCTGCCACAGGCAAACAGTAGAGAGTACCACAAGGATGTCACTCTGCTTAAGCACACTGTGTCTGCAGTTTCTGAGGAGCCTCCCAGTGGTGTAGCATGAATCGTTAAAGTTCTTATTAATAAAATCAAACCTGAGCCAGGTATTGGGGTGAACTGGAAGATCAGAGAGACAGAACAAGCCACAGATAACCTCACCTGGCCAACTTCTCAGCTGATCTTGTTTCCTCAGACTGGAAGCCTCTGTGTCCTCATATCTGAATGGCTCTCAGCTGAACTGTGCTGCTCAAAACCTAAAAGCTTAACAAGCCAAATGCTTCTAGTTTCTGGTCCTCGCGTCTTATATACCTTTATGCTTTTTACTACCACTCCCTGGGATTAAAGGCTTGCTTTTCTGGGATTAAAGGCGTGTGTCACCATGCCTGGCCATTTCCAATGTGGCCTTGAACTCACAGAGATCCAGAGGGATTTCTACCTCTGGAGTGCTAGGATTAAAGGTGTGAGTGCCACCATTTTCTAGCCTTTGTATCTAGTGGCTGTTCTGTCTCTGACCCCAGATAAGTTTGTTAGGGTGTACAATATTTTGGGGAACACAATACCACCACACAGTGGGCTCCTGATGTTCACTCCCTGGGGTAACTCATGGTGTCCAGTGCAGGTTTGATCCAGTAGTACGCTGATTCTCCAGAACAGAGCACAGCCATGGTGACTGATTGTACTGTCCTAATTAGGTTCCAGGAGAGTGCTGACTTGTGCTCTATCCTCCCAGAAGCCTCTCTTGTCCTCTTGCAACCTTTTGGTTGAGTACCATATTATGACACTGCTTACAGAGAGATCCTCTGTCCAACCACCAACAAAGGACTGAATAGTCAAGCCTGGGCTCCGGCTTCCTTAAGCTCCGACCACGTGTGCTGGCTTTACAGGCAGGGGCCCTGTTCGGCAGGGCAGGCCTGAGTTGTTTGTAGCACCGGTTTTAAGCAAGTAGCTCCAGCTGCGTGTAACCGCTTGGGGCTACGGTCAGTCCGGCCTGAGACCAAGCCGACCTGGGCCCGAGCTAGGGAGCCGGGCTGCCCAGGAGGGAAACCGGACCTTCCGCCAAGCCAAGCCAAGTGGTTTTTAATGGATTCTTGTCATGTTGGGCGCCAAATATAGGAGTAACCAACCATCTTATTAAATAAGAAACACAGAGCCAATACAGAGATAAAAGCCAAGAGGTCAGAGCAATAGCTAAGAGCTAAAAACCTTACCCTTAACTATCGCGGTGGTCCTACCTCTCCGAAAGAGACCTACTTCCTGTGTGTCTGTCTTTATAAAGACTTTCTGTTCTGCCTTCTCTCATTGGTTGTAAACCCAACCACATGACCGCCTCATCACTGACTGCCTGTGCAGACCTCCAGGTCTTCTATGGTAGGTATTGAGATTAAAGGTGTGTGTCTCTAATGCTGGATATATCCTTGAACACACAGAGATCTACCTAGCTCTGCCTACCAAGTTCTGGGATTAAAGGCATGCACCACCACCGCCCAGCTTTCACTATGGCTTGCTAATAGCTCTGACCCCCGGCAACTTTATTTATTATCATACAAATAAAATCACATTTCAGTACAAATAAAATATCACCATACTGAATTCTCTTATCAATACTGTGAGTTAGTTAGAAAGTGGATTCTTTCCATTGATCTCAGCAATAACTGCTGAATGTGGTCTTTTGAGAGACCTAGAGCCAGAAGACACATGTAGGTCATGTCCAGTTTCCCTGACCTACAGACATGATCCTTGTAAATATTAATGTTCTTAAGCCATCAAATTTAGAGCAACTTCTCATAAAGCAATGGTGAGCACACTTCAGCCCATGTTAAAAGTTGAAGGGTATATAGAAAAGCATGTAGATGCCGCTACAATAAACAAGGAATGAATGCCACCCATACAGAAACAAGTAAATAAACAATAAACAAACTTTTACTTTAATTTTTAATAGAGAAGTTGAAGAGACTTGAGAAAAAAATAAACTTATGAATTAAATTTGTACAGACAATCAGGATCATCCCCATGAGTTGATCCTGGTAAAGTACTAAGGAAATATCAGGCACAAAATAAAAAAAAGCTCTGTGGTTAGTAGTGTTTTATTATGGCTAGTGTGTGATTTTTTAAAAAATATTTATATTTCACACAACTATGAGTTAATATATGCATAGATAGGTCTAGCATTCATCTTACTTAAGTTTGTCTTTTTCTTTTTTTCCCTCCTCCCATATTCTTTCACTAAAGTGTCTTCTTGCATGTGTTTCTTTCTGCCCAGAGTAACCCATGCTACCATCCTGGACTTCACACATCTGTATGTTTACACACAAATAGTCATATTTAAATCCACCTTTATCTTTGTGTCTATTTACATCTGAATTGACACCTGAAATCGTACTACAGCCATGCTGCAAATAACTGCACGAGCATACATTACTACAAACGGTTACGGTTGTAACCGTTTCCTGTGTGTAAATAGAACCCCTGGAGTTATATAATGCACAAGCCTGGTGTTTATTCACATCTGTACCTAATGTTCTCTTGCTTGTTTTCGTTTATGCTCTGTAAAGGTATGCTAGATACATGTCTTTGCATTTTGTTTTCATAGCTTAACAGCATCAGTGGGAATTGTTTCAACTGAACTTTAATTCTTTTTCTTTAGTGACTGCATACTAATATGTAATGCAGACCATGGCACAATAAATTTAACTGAATTATTAACCAAATTACTTTCATTTTCTCTAAGAACAACATTGCCATAAACATCATGATACATGCAAACTCGCTTATTCATAGGAATTATATTCCTGTAAGAAGTTACAGTAGGTAGAAAGGTATGAAAGAAAATATTCTCACTTTCTAATGTAGTAAGATGTGTATTTATTTTTCTTATGATTAAAGTCATTTATGTTGTCTTATTTTGCATTTTAAATGATTTTTTTTTTTTTACATTCAAATTGAAGGCCATCATTGAGCAAGTCAGAGCAGAAACTCAAGGCAGGAACATGGAAGTGGGAGCTGATGGAAAAATGCTGCTTACTGGATTGCTCCTGAAGACTTGCTCAGCCTGCTTTCTTATACCACTTGAGACTGTTAGCTCATGGGTGGCACTGTCAAAACAGTCTGAGCCGCCCCCACATCAATCACTAAATAAGTAAATTCCCTACAAGCTTTCCCACAGGCCAACCTAATGGGAGCATTTTCTCAGTTGTGGTTCCTCTTCCAAAATGACTCTAGCTTATGTCAAGTTGGCATAAAATTAGTCAGCACCATGTCTACTGTTTAAAGAATTGTAACTTTACTATTTTCAAGGTAGAAAATTGTCTTAGCTACTTTTCTTATCGCTGTGAAAAAGTGTCTTAAATAAAGCAACTTAGGGGAGAAAGGCTTTGTTTTATCTGACAAATACTACTGACTGGGACTTGAGGAAGCTGGTTATGGTGCATCTGAAATCGTGAAGCAGAGAAGGAGAATTATTCACTCTCAGTTCGTTTTCCCCTCTTTATGCAGTCTAGAACTTGAACTCAGGGAATGGTGCCACTAACTCTTAATTTTCTTAATTTTTTATTGCATTTTTAAAGATCCTAGACACATCTTATACATATATTATATATACATATGCATATATATATATATGTGTGTGTCTAGGGTCTTTGAAAAAAATATTCTTTTTGAAATTATCATATAATTACATCATTTTCTTTACTCTTTTTCCTCCCTCCAACCCCTCCTATGTCCTCTCTAAAGTTCTTAAATTTTTGGTCTCTTTTTCCTTAATTGCTGATAGTTAAATAACACCCCCACCCACCCACCCACCCACCCAACCCCACCCCCACACAATTACATTTATATGTATTCCTAAAGACGATCTACATTTTTATTTTGTATTTCTGTGTGTAGGAGGGGGGTACACATGACACAGCCTGTGTTTATTCAGAGGACAAATTTTGGGAGTCAGTTCTCTGTTGGCACCACATATGTCCTGGGAATTGAACTCAGGTCTTGGGGCTTGGTGGCAGGTGCCTTTAACCAATTGAGCCATCTCTCTTTCACTGGCTCACCCCACAGTTTTAAGGCAGAGTCTCTCACCTCAACTAAATGAGATAATTCCTCACTGAAGGTTTGTCTTGCAGTTGATTCCAAACCTTACCAACTTGACAACTGAGATTAATCATCACATCAGGATCATTTAGTATGCAAATAATTGTTCCATATTTAAACACGAAGGCATAAAATACTTGAAAATATGTATGTGCTTTTGTACACATACAATTTCTTAATTTTTTGGTTCATTTCCCAGTCAATATTATGTTGATTTGATTACTATAACTGTAGAGAAATATTTTGCTAACTGATAAGGCAAGTCAACATCAATTAACACTATAATTCTCTTTATCTTACATTTTTTGGAGGGAGGGATGAGGCAGGGGTAGACAAATGCAGCTATACTTCAGCATTTCCTCTTACACATTAATTTAAAGATGACTTTGTCCCAAAATAGAGAAAATGCAAAAAAAAATGAAACTAAAATTGTAACATATAATATTTTATGTATTAATTACTTTTAAGAGAAAATATATTATCACAGTACAACTTCTCATCTAAGGTCATAAACCCATTGTCCAGATTGTCTTGTAACTTTTAAACAAAACTTCTTCACAGGTCACCTATCTTCTTGAGTTTATTTTTTGCAACTGAAAAACCTTGGCCACTATAGAGGAAGGTGCAATGCTCTTTGTGATAGCTAACCTTCGTTTTCAACACGACTGGACCTAGAACACTCAGGAGATAGACCTCTCTGGATATATCTCTGAAGGTGTTTCCAGAGATGTTTGAGTGAGAAGGGAAAATTCACCTTGAATTCTAGTGGCACAGTTCTCTAGGCAGGAATCCTTGACTGAATAAAAAGAAGAAAAGGAATACATCATCTGTGTGTCCATCAGCGCCTGACTCTCTGCTTCCTGGGGGAGGATTACATGTGAAGGAATACTCCTACTCTCACTGCCATGCCCTCTCATTGTCATGGACTCTATCCCTTCCTAAGCCACAAGCCAAAAACATTTCCTCTCTAAGGTGCTGTGGTCAGGGGTTGTCACAGAAAGGAGAAAAAGGAATTGATACATTCTCATTTTCATTTCCTGGGTCTTATTGCCAATACAGAAATAAGATACATATTAAAAAAAAATCTTCTGCCCCTCCACATGACCGTGATTGAAGTTACTGCATTATCAGTTCTGTAGCGCTTTTCATATCATCTAATTACAGCAAAAAAGGGTTTCTTACTTGTCACCACTGACAGAGTGTCTGAAGTTATTAACTTCCCATTTGTATTATATTTGCTAGATTTTATGGACAATGATAAACAATTATTAATACATTTGTTCAATTAGGTTTAGTGTTGCTATTTCAAGGAATACTTGTTCTTGAATTTTATTAAAAAGACTTATGCATCTCAATTTATTTCTCAGATAAGGCCTACAAAATTTTGAAGCATTTTCTTGGCACTATTTTAGACCATAACAAGGCACTTCACTCTAATTGTTTCTTATGTCGTTTGTCAAGTTGATAACATTTCCCAATATGGATTCAGGTTTGCTCTACTAGAGCAGGTGCTGAAGTGAGCAGCAGGGGCAGGACCCAGGGTACCCAAGAAACCAGAATGAAGGAGAGCAAGGAGGGTCTGGTAGCCTGCTTGGTTTTCTGCTGAGTGTGGTGGCTGTGGTGTCACAAGTCTGAAGTCAGTAAGGAAGGAAATGGGTGGGGCAGAATGCCTAAGGAGAAGGCTTGAAGAGGAAGAATCAGAGGAATCCTGGGTTTGTACTGTGAGTGGTGGCCAAGCCTCAAGGGAATGGAGGTGCATAAGAATAGTTTCGTCCTAATACTGTTGAAAACATTTCATGAAGCTACAGAGAAATACAGCAAATTTTGTGTGAGCCTTCATAACAGAAGGCATACGACATAAACAAAGATTGCAAGTGGAACAAAATAATCTAATTTTGCTATGGTTTTTCTTTGAAATCACCTTACAGTAAATAACTCTCCCCCCCAAAAAAAAGTCACTTAAATATCTTTACTTAAATGATTAATTTTGCATTGTATTTTGTAAAATTGAATTCTAAAGAGAATACAACATAGAATATATAAGGTTAATTTAAAAATTAGATGACTGAGTTATTTTCAGAAATAAAAATCTGTGTGAGCTGTATATTAACAGTTTATAATATGTACATGTAACTTGATTACAGGAACAATCCATTACTTATTGGCTGGATACTTCAATGAACAAAATCACATAAAAGTACGAAAAATAACTCCTGAATTTTAAAATTGTTTCTTTCAAACTGTTGAAGGGGTCTGGACAGAGAAGCTCAGTGGGTAAACCCCTGCTGTTCTCCCAGAGAACCTAAATTTGTTTTCCTGCACCCATGTCTAGTGCATCTTACAATCACCTGTAACTTCAGCTTCAAGGCATTCAATATTGATTTCTGGCCCCTGTGAGTGCCTGAACATATCTAGCCTTGATTCACACAGACATACACATGTGAATTAAAAACAATAAAAATAAATCAAATCTCCGCTACCCTATAACATGAATCTATAAGAAAACAAAATATTAACTGAGTCCTAAGAAGTTGCTCCTGTGTAGTTTTGAAAGTATTCATATTTGTATGAATGTTCGGTGTCTTTATCGCCGAGAGATCATATATGAAGTCCTCATTCACTGTCTAAGAGAAGATCTCCAGTCAAACCAAACAGAATCTTCAAAAGAGACTTCACAGTTGGTCATAGTGATATACATCCTCAGCACCAGCACTTGGAAGGCTGGGACAGGAGGATCACTAACAGGAGGCTAGTCTTGGCTATAAGGAGTTCAAGACCAGCTGGATTATACCAAAACAATGTCCCAGAAAACCAGAAAGAAAGAAAAGGCAACACTTTTTTTTTTTAAACTTCGAAATGGTTCATTTCTACCTTACCTTTTTCTTATAATCGTTGGCAATGATGGCCCCATTTTACCTGGCTTCAGTACTTTATTTTTCCATTGTTCAATAATTGAATCTTTAGAAGCCCCAGACATATTCTTTTGCTTACAAATTATATCTTTTATTCATCAACAGGGTTTTCAAATACCATTCTGTTGATGATATAGCAACCTAGAAGTCCGTTTTATGCTCTTCAGAACCAACAAAGTGAAGGATATAGAAAGGAAAGAGACATGACACCAACCCTTGCTGTACTCTGCCAAAACTGTGGGGCCCAAGGAACGAGGCCATATTTGTGTGACACTGATGGTACAGCACATGTGGTATTTATGAGAGTGACCTAAGCTGCTTCCCTTCCACTTCTTATCCTTCTTTTCTCCCTTCATTTTTTTCAAGTCAGGGGTAAGATAGGCTTTTCCTGACATCAAATGGCTACTAGAATCTTTGGGCATATTTCAAATGGGTTATTATCCTGGTAAAACTGAATAAAAGATCTTATTGTTAGAGTGAGGAAAAATTGGTACAGGAAGTCCATTAATAGTTCTGAGATAACTGAAGCATGTGAAATGTATCAGTGAGGCATACATGTTGTGAGACACACCATGGAATGGACCTGGAGTTTGGAGTTTCTTTGTAGCTGGGGTTATCTCTTTGTCCTGCCTGGCTGACGGTCAGGACAAATCTCTCTCACTCGCCAGTCCCACAGCCAAGTAAACACACAGAGACACTTTTATTGTTTAAACTGTTTGGCCTAATGGCTCAGGCTCTTTGCTATCTAGTTCTTTTTTGTTATTTTGTCTTTTTTTCAGAGCTGAGGACCGAACCTAGGGCCTTGCACTTGATAGGCAAGCACTCTACCACTGAGCTAAATCCCCAACCCCTGCTATCTAGTTCTTATATCTTAAATTAACCCATTTCTATTAGTCTATACCTTGCCACATGGCTTGTGGCTTACTGGTACTTTGCATCCTGATCTTCATGGCAGCAGCTGGTAGCATCTCCTGACTCAGCCTTCTCCCACCCAGCATTCTCCTCTCTCCTTGTCCTGCCTACAGTATCCTTCCTGCCTGACTACTGGCCAATCACTGTTTATTTATCAATCAATCATAGCAACATATATTCACAGCATACAGGACATCCCACAGCATTTCCCAATGAGCTTTCTCCCACTGTCACCTGAGCCTGGCACTAGTTGATCACTTTGTCCTTTCTCTCCTTGTCCCCATGGTTAACTACCTCTTATCCAGGACATTGATTTTCTCAAATTGATTTCCATGCTTCATCTTCTATCCTGCCATAGGGCTTAACTCCTATTTCCTTGGATAGATCCTATTATATTTCATTTGTCTATTCATTGGCCTTTTCCTATACTTTATTTCAATGATCTTTTAGAGTGGTGACTTTGTCTATGATTATATGCTTACACTACACACTCACATCATTATATCATTTTTCATCATGAGTTATTATTTATACTTACATATGCTTATGTGTGTTTATTTTCTTATTATTTGTGTAAACACTAAATGTTACAAGGACAATACTCATTTTCTTAGTTTTTCATTTTATTTCAGTGTTTACCAAATCACCTGACATCTTATACTTGAAACATAAATTCTATATTTCCAGGAACTTACATGAGTTCTTGCTGTGAAATAATGCTTTTGCACACTGATTTAATAAAACAGTGATTGACCAGTAGCCAGGCAGGAAGTATAGGCGGGAAAAGCAGACAAAGAGAATTCTGGGAAGAGGAAGGCTGAGTCAGGAGATGCCAGCCCGCTGTCAAGGGAGCAGCATGTAATGGCACACAGGTAAAGTCATGGAACACATTGTGACATATAGATTAACAGAATGGACTGAGTTTAAGTGTAAGAGCTAGTCAGTAGTTAGCCTGAGATAAAGTTTTAATTAATATAAGCCTCTGTGTATTTACTTAGGGGATGCAAGAGGGAGAGATTTTTCCTGACTGCTGGCTGGCCAGTGGGACACAGAAAAACTTATGACTACAAGTTCTGATGTTGAGCATACTCTCAATAAGTATCTGAAGAATAATTAAATATTAATTTTATATAAAACCCAAGTTTTTGAACTTCTAGAATATGGATAACAATAAATTAATACCTACTATACAGTGATCTCAGTGGTAAAACTGAAATATGAGTAGAACAAAACATGTGTATTCTAAAGTACTTTGTGCATATCATTATAACTAATGTTCAGAGCTCCCGAGTTGGTTCATGGCAGGCTGGGAAAAGGGTCGTGCTGGAAAAGTTTGAGTCCCTTCATGAATTTAGTTTATTGCTTTCATTTTTAATGATAACAGAATAGCAAATTTTAAATAATTCAATTCAATTCAAATAATTCAAATACACCAGCCCCAAATAGCCTCAATTTCATATTCTAAAGCAATTTGTATTCATTTCTTTGGCTACTCTAACAAATAATCCTCAAATTAGTTGATTAAAATAACTATGCTTTACTTATCAATTTTCAGGGCCAGAAGTCTAAAATGAAAGTATTGATAGGGCCACACTCCATCTAGGGCTCTAGGGAAATCTGCCTCTGCCTCATCTAGCTTCTGATGGTGACCAGATTCCTTGGCTTGTATCCATTTAGTTTCATTCTGAATATCCATCTTCACCAATTTCTCCTCTATGACCATCTTGTCCATGTGTCTATTACAAAGATCCTTGCCAATGAAAGTGTCTTTGCACATGTCTTAATTAGGGTTACTATGACTTTGCTGGAACACCATGACCAGAGGCAGCTGTGGCGGAAAGGGCTTATTGGGCTCACACTTCACCTCACTGTTCATCATTGAAGAAAGTCAAGGCAAGAACTAAAACAGGGTGGGAATGTGGAGGCAGGAGCTGATGCAGAGGACATGGAGGATTGCTCCTTATGAAAAGCTCGGACTGCTTTCTTATAGCAAGGGCAGCACCACTCATAATGGGTTGGGCCCTCCCAACTTCATCACTAAGAAATGTTCTACAGGCCAATGTTGTGGAAGCATTTTCTGAATTTAGGTTTCCTCCTCTCATGTGACTCTTCCTTGAATCAAGTTGACATAAAACTAGCCAGCAGAGTGTGGATAATAGAGGATGTTCTTTATATCTCAACATTTTGACTTAGCTACACTTGCAAGGACTCTTCCTAAGTAAGGTAATATTCACAGCTTTTAGCTATTAGGAGGCTGACATATCTTTTAAGGGGTAGCCATTCAGCTGACTACAATGTTCTGTATGGCTTGGACAAGGGGAAATATGCCCTTTTTATAGATTGGATAGTTCAGTTAGGATGCTGTCTGAGGGTTTCCTTTTGCTGTGAAAAGATACCATGACCATGGCAACTCTTATAAGGGAAGACATTTAATTGAGGTTGGCTTACTGTTCGCAGTTTTAGTCCAGTACTGTCATGGTGGGTGGCACAGCAGCATGCAGGCAGACATGATGCTTGGAGAAGGAGTTGAGAGTTCTACATCTTGACCCACAGTCAGCAGAAGCAACTGTGTACCACACTGAGTGTAGCTTGAGCATAGGAGACCTCAAAGCCCATCCAAGCAGTGACACACTTCCTCCAACGAGGCCATACCTACTCCAACAAAGCTACACCTTCTAATAGTGGCATTCTCTATGGGGGCCATTTTCTTCCAAACCATCACAGGTCTGCTATTTCTGGTAAAGGAAAAGAAAATTGTTGTGCTGATCTCCCTGACAATTATTGGGATGTATGTAAGGTACCTCCTCCTGTATTTATTCACAACATCTTCTTTCCTTTAGATAATTTTATTGGAGTGCCTGAAGTTGAAGAAATGTTTTATTGTGGTTATTGTTATTAACAGTAGTATTAATATTAACATTGCAGTAAGTAACCTTACATGCCCCATAGGGAGCCCAAATACATTTTGGAGGGGCTGTGAGTACATGGGTAGAATTGTGTCCCCTGGGGTAAAGAGGACTGCAATTGCTCATACTTGCAATGGATGTGTGAAATCAAATTCATTCTCTGTAAAGCTTGGCACATAATTGCTTAGGGTTTAGGGTTGAGACTATAGAGTAAGGAGCCTTTGCGTCAATCAGTTCTCTCTCTCTCTCTCTCTCTCTCTCTCTCTCTCTCTCTCTCTTTCATTTTCTATTAAACTTTAAGTTATTCTTCTCTCCTATATCACATCACAACTGCAGTTTCCCCCTTTCCTCTCCTCCTCCCCATTTCTGTTCAATCCTTCCTCCCCACCTCCCCTCTGCCTCCCCGCCCAACCCACCATCCACTCTTCCTCCATTTCCCTTGAGAAAAGATCAGGCCTCCCAGAGATTTCAATTAAACATGCCATATCAAGTTGCAGTAAGACTAAGCACCTACCTTTGTATTAAGGTTGGATGAGGCAACCCAGTAGGAGGAATAGGTTCCCCAAAGCAGGAAAGAGTCAGAGATAGCCCCATTCCCACCATTAGGAGTCCCACAAGAACACCAAGCTAATAAACTATAACTTCTCTTTTGTTGTAATAAAATGTCAGAGCAAAACAATTTTAAAAGAAGAAAAGATTTGACTCCTGGTTTCAGAGGCGTCAATCCAGTGTTTCCTGACTCCTTAAATTTGAGCCATGAGATAATGCCTCATAGGGTAAGAAAGCATGGCAGAGCAACACTGTTCTCCTCATCATGGTCAGAAAGCAGAGAGAAAGGAATTTTCTTGGTTACTTTTACATTATCGTAATAAATCACCATGATAGAAGCAATTTATGAAAGTAAGTGTTTAATTTAGCTTTGATTTCAGAGTGCTAGAGGGAAGTGTGGAAAGAAGGTGTTGCAATGTGATCCAAGAATGCTGTCCTGTAAGAAGAATTCTGAGTGCTTGTGCGAAAACTTCAAGAAAATAAGACTAGAGTCTTGTGACCTCAGTTTCTTCAAAAACACAGAATTATTCTTGGATTATGCTTTTGTGCCCCTCAGATGTCTCAGATAGGAGCGAATTTACTTCAGATCATTCATTACGGCTGGCCATTGTTGTTTGTTTACATGCCTCTATGGGAAATCATGTTGTTGCCATGTGCAGCTTGCCTGACAAGTGAGTCCTGCCCTTGTGACTGTACACTTGACTCAGGTGACTCCTCTTAACCCTCAATGTCTAAATTGTTCAGTACTCTGAATAAAATTAGTGATTGCATGAGACTTTAGCCAGCCTCATTTATCTGTTCTGTTCTCCCAAGTCCCACTGCCTCTAGAGTAGTAAAGAGGAAGGAACAGCTGAGGGCTCACTTCTTTATCTGCAAACATTAGTCAGAAAGCGAGCACTGGGAATCACACAAATCTTAGGAAACTTCAAACCCCACCCCCAATGACACACCTCCTCCACCAAGGCCATACTTCCTAATCCTTTCCAAACTATTCCCTCAACTGGGGACCAAGTATTCAAACATATGAAACTATGGGGCCATTCTCATTCAAATCACCACAGAGATCAAAGCCAAGGGCATGTCTCCAAAGATCTACTTCCTCCAATATGCTTCATTTCCTACTTTCTACTTCTTCATAAGAATGCTACCACATCACACATCTATCAACCAAGTCACCCACTGATCATTTAGGTCCCTCGTGATCCACTCACTTTCCCAAAGTCCTACTTCTGAACATTGTACCTGGGCCCAAACTTTCAACATATGAGCCTTTGGAGGAGATTTCCTGCCTATAAATAGGCTCCAAGCATCTGGGCCATAAGCAAAACCAGTTTCAGAAGAACGTGAACCATATAGTTTAGCTACAATCCTATGAATTTTATTTACTGTCTATTTCTTAATTTAGAATTTTGAGAAATATTAGCAGTAGTTTAAACGTCAGGTATGAAATGTTTTCTCTTTCCCCGAGAATCTAAGTAAGTTCTGGGGTCTCCATCTCCTTTGTCATTTACAATATGTTGTTATGAACATCATGCTAAGGTTATCATAGTAGACTTAGCAGGCTAGCTGCCTCGCTGTCATTTTCCAGGATTCTCAGCTTACCCACATACCCACCAGTCTCCCCCTTGGATCTCTGGCTCACTTTCTATGTGTGAATCAAAGATCTGTTTACTGTTCACTGCATCTATGAAGCCCTTTGCCATTTGATCTTCAGTCATGCTGTCCTTATGTGACAAGTACCGCCATAGGCTTCCTATCTCTCTACGGAGAACACAAGTGGGAATGTGAAACAAGGAAAGACCATGGAGGCCAGTGCCCCAGGCCAGAGAAGTCAGCCAGCCAAAAGAGACTCTACCTGAGAGCTTCGAGGTGAAGGACAAGTCCAGCTAACTAAAGTACAGAAGATTTTATACATAGTCTCTGTCCGCATATTCTCAACAACAACAACAAAACCTTTGGAACTCCTCACTAAAACATTGATGAGTTCTTGCTTCACTATCATTTGGAAATGGTGGATTCATTTGCATGTATTTTATGAGAACTGAAGGGAGCCCACATGGAGAGAAACTGGACCTCTAGTACTAGTTCTGATGTCAAAATGCCTCTGCTAAGTCATTTAACTTCTCTGGGGTTTCCACATGTCTGTGCTTTTGCAGCTGACTTCTCTCCGGAATTCCCTGACCTCTTCAATAGGCTCATTTTACTCATCAGAAGCACCAGGTTTGGTGTCTTTTCCCCTCAGAAACATCGCCTGAGTCCTCCACACCCACGTACGAGCATTTACATGCCACTTTCTGTGTCTTCCTGCAGTACCTTAGTGACATGAATGTACTCTCCTGCTCTGTTGTCTTTCTGTGCCCCTCCTCTGCCCAGAGGTTGCCAGAAACATTTTTTAAAATGTATTTCCTCTACACATTTGCATCTGCCATGTGCTTTGCTTGTTGAACTGAAAGGAGAAAGTGTACTTCTTTTATTTCTCCACATGGGAGGAGAAGGAATTATCAGCATTGGTGGTTTCAATCTTTTAAAATCTGGGAAAGCTGGTTTAAAAAAAAAATCACCTTGTCGTGTGTGTGAGTGTGTGTGTGTGTGTGTGTGTGTGTGTGATCATACAGAGACCAGGGGTCGTCTCTTGCTCTTCACTCTAATTTTTGAGAGAGTCTCTCAATGAACCTAGGGCTTACATTTCAGTTAGATCTGTTGGCCAGCTGTTCCCCATGATTAGCATGTCTCTGCCTGCTTCCTGCAATCTTGCAGTTATAGAAATGCCTGGGCCTGCCTTCTCATGGGATCTGAACACAGGTCCTCAGGATGGTGCGCCAAACACTTTTTCCACTGAACTGTCTTTCTAGTCCCATGAGGTAAAAACCTAGAAACCCAACGCATTACAGAGAGTAGGAATACAGGACTTTATTTGCAGAATGGAATGCCATACACCTGTTCATTGACCTTTTCTTCTGAGATCAGAACACTGCCAGTCAGAGCAGCATAGAGAAAACAATGTGGCCCCAAACCAAGGTGGTTAATTTCCCTTGCAGCTACAAAATCATCGCCGAATGGATTTCACAGCTGTCAGTAAAAATACTTTTTTTTCATTTAAACTTTTTTTTTTATTTTTTAATGGAATATTTCCTCAAACGTAAAAACACTGACCTGCTTCCCTGAAAACCAGAAGAGAGCACTCCCATCAGCGGCTCCCTTCCTAATGGCTCTGGCCCTCATTAGGAGCACTGCCTCCACGGTGCTGAATCCGCAAAGGCGTTGTTATGACATGTTTATTTCCCCGTCTTTCCTGTCAGTCAGCTGCCATTTCTTCTGCTGTCATTTCACTGACCTAATAGCTCCCTTAGCTTCTCCTCCCTCCTCCTCAGAGCCCCCTGTACCCGGTTTCCCTCCTCCAAGATACCAGGAGTGAGGACAGCAGAAAACAGTGTGTCCGGCTGGTCTGTCCTCACCAAAGAACAAGTACAACTTGAGAATGTATGTGGCTCGGGCTGGTATTTTGTGAAGGAAGTGTAAAGTATTAGTATCATTTCTAGTTCCTTGGAGTTGGAGGTGTCTCAAGTCAAGTCTCTACATAAACCTGATATATATGTTCTCTAGGAAAGCCACATGGTTTAATCTGGAAATAACCCACTGAATGCTCCTGAAAACATATCTATAATAATAATAATAATGATGATGATGATGATGATGATGATGATTATAAAAAAGAGCAGGCTCCACACACATGCCAGGTAGAGGTAAGATACAACTTTCAGGAGTCAGTTCTCTCCCTCCACTTTGAATCCCAGACTCAAGTCATTAGGGCTACCTGGTAGATGTTTTGACCTGCTGAGCCATCTTACTGGCCCAAATCCACTTGCTTTTAAAAAGCAACTGATGATATATTTGTGTATGAACCTTCAGTGTATCTTCATTTATAAATTATACACAAGAGCTTATAGTATGTCTTGTATCCTATAACACTAAATATATAATGATGTGAAAACAAGCATACATGCTCATTTTAATATTTCTGCTTGTATTGCACTCCCTTGGCATACATACACAAGTAAAGTACCCTATTTATAGAACTCTGGTTTAGATAGCTTTATGTGGGAGTTAACTTTGATGTTAGGTGGGCAGACAAAAACTCTGCACAGGCAAAAGATGATTTTCAAACTTCAAATTTATTTTCAAAGACTAACATATAACCCAGGTGCTTAAGAAATGTCTCATGAATATGTAATGAATAAACGATGAGGATTAAGTAGTCCACAGAATGTTTCATAATGTCATTGTCCTAACCCAAGAATGCCTTTTCACATGTGTACTTATATCACTATAATTTTTGCATCGCTCATGAAGAATGGTTACAGGGCACACTGGGATGTCCATGGCAGGGGGCTTTGACCTAGGATTAAGGTGTTCTTTTCTGCTGGAAGGCTGGCCTCCCCAGAATGTTTCTACCCATTTAGCTTACTGTGTGGTACAACATGGAAGACTCAGGCCTGAGGATCAACCAGAGATACTTAGAGTAGCACGTGGGGCACTGCACCGGTGCTGTCAGCTACTTGTGATTTTCTAAGCCAGGAAATAGGAAGGGGGTGGTGAAACAGACAAGCCAGCAGGGACACATCTGAATTGAGAGCATAGCTAAGTAGGCCCTCTGGCATGAGTCTGCATACTAACCGTGGGCACTCTTGTAACCACCCAGCCAGTAAAGCACCAGCATTGTGCTAGTATTCCAGATGCACATCCAGCAGCCTGGTGCAAGGTTCTCCCTGAATGCCTGGTAGGGCCAATGTCATTCACATGGTTAAAAAGTCCGTTTCTCTGGATGGTTTTATCATTGTAGGTGTTATGTTGCTTACAACCCCTTAGACACAGAAACGTTTATTCCTCTGGTCTTCATCTTCACCTCCAATTCTTTGGCTCCATTCTTATTGCCGTATTATTTCTGATCTCATAATTGAGCATGCCAGTGCTTCCAAATTATTTTATACAGCACACCTGGATGGTTTTTTAAAACAATTTAAGGCCAGTGAGATGGCTCAGGAGCTAAAAGATGTTGCCACTGAGCCTGACACCTGAATGTCATTCTGTGACCCACAGGGTAGAAGGAGGTCTGTGACCTCCACCCTGCTTTTCTGGCATGTGAATGCACACCCCCTACCTCACCACATAAACATATGTATTAAAATCACAATTTCCATAGTGCAAGCCCATGGTGTGGTCTGAATGTCTGTGTTCTCCCCAGTTTCTTCTGCTGAATGCTAATCATCTAGGCACTAGAAAGGGAGGCTCTGGATGTGCTTATGTACTGCTTTGAGAAAACAAACTACTAATGTCATGACCTAATTACTTCTGCTAATACCGTCACACTAGGAATTAGGATGTCAACATATTAATTGGAAGGGAGACAAACACCCTGTGACATGGAATGAGAGACTGAGACATGGGCACTAGCTTGCTCACCAGGAGCCAAGCAAAGTGGTCTGAATCAGCTAATGCAGCAAGAAGAGAGGAGAGGGAAACTTGGGGAATGGTCAGGAACACACACTTAATTCCCGACACAGCAGACACTGGGTTCATGGCATGAGGCCCAGAGAGAAGCCTGGAGTTCACAAAGCTGAGCTTAGACCCCAGCAAGGCTAGTGTAAGAATTCATTGATATAACATGTGTAAAGTACATGACTTAATTGCATTGAGTGTGTAGGTGTATGGAAAACAGAGTTCAGAGGCCGCATCTGCTATTTTTTTCCCCTGGTTTTGAGCCAGGGTCGCTCCCTGGCCTGGATCTCCTGTAATTAGGCCGTGCAGTCTGATCTCCCCTTTCCATAGCACTGGGATTACAAGTGCATGCTGTCACGCCTGGCTTTTTAACTTGAATTCTGGTGATTGAACTCACCAACTGAGCCTCAGACTATCACCCATTATTTTGATGTGGCCCTGGTGATAGTCAATAACTCACGCTCCATTTTTTCAGGAAAATGAATGCTTTTGCTGCACCACACAGGTGCATTAATATTGAAACTGTTTGTTTTTAATTAATGCATAGTAGTTGTGCATTTATCATTTCTTTATTTTGTAAAATCCTCTGTATGTGTTATTTTAAGTATAAAAGTAATTGTTGTCAACCCTATTTAGTGTGATATATAGTTTTTAAAATTATTACCCCTGTATAGACATATCCCTATACCCACTAGCTACCCTTTCTCCCTTTCCTTCCTCACTCACCCTCTGCTACTGATTATTCTACTCTCTTCTATGATAGCAATAGTTACTCATTTTAACCATTTGCCATATACCAGGCATTTTCCCAACTGGGATAGGGATATGATACACCTTACTGAGTCTTCATGAAGAAACTTAAAATACTTTCTCGTATTTTCTCCCTTTATGAGGCAACCAGAGCACAGAGTATATGGCTGGACACACTCAAAGTCACACAAGACCAAGATGCAGTCTTTGCCTAACTTGGTGACACTGAAACAGTTGTCCATTTGTTCCTAATAATTTTATTTGAACTTTATTTCTTCTCCACAAGAGTTAAGCTGCTTATATTTAGTTCAAGGAGTGGTGAAGGGGGATCAAGATTTCAAATGCTCATCTTACTAGCAAAGTTAGGTATTGTATGCCGTGTGTAAAAATGAAATATGGTGTGCAATTCAATGAAGAAATATGTGTTGCAGAGATGGTTCTGTGGGAGAATGGCTTGTGTGCAAGTGGGAAGGGCTGAGGATGGAGACTGAGATGTGTAGCCTGCGATTCTGGCGTTCCTGCAGGAAGAAGGGCGTTAAAGATGTTAAAATAGCTGGGAGTTTAAGGGTCAGCTAGCCTGGTGTATGTACGCAGCCAGTTTCATACAAGGTGGAAGAAAAGATCAGAAACCCTGGGCCATCCTCTGACCTCCACAGGGGCACCATGGCACACATGATTGCTCAACCAAAGACGAAAGACAGAAAGAAAGAAAGAAAGAAAGAAAGAAAGGAAGGAAGGAAGGAAGGAAGGAAGGAAGGAAGGAAGAAAGGAAGAAAGGAAGGAAGAAAGAAATCATTACTTTGTATAAGCAAGCTTTAACTTTTCCAAAACTGAACAAGGAGATAAACAGTAAGGGGATAAAGAAGAACTTTCTAGAACTTTCTCACTAACTCTAGTAATTAAAGATTATACTGTGGAGAGCTCAAGTTCCCCATATGTTCTTTAATGCTGGTGTTTGCTTGCTCCCAACTGACCTGCTCCCAACAAATAGATTCCACATAGTCTAGACCCTTGATACACTCTGAAGAGAGTTAAGGCACCTTTTACAGTACCATCTATGAATCTCCAAACTGAATTAAAAGAGGGGGGCATTCCTGTTAGCTAAAGGTCATTGAGTAAAATGCCATTTATCTTTCTGGGAGCATAATCCAAATATGTGTCTTCAGAACCTCTGAAGGCTGATTTCTCAGGGTAATTGAATGCAACTTTGAACACACTGGTTCTTTGCAGGTGAGAAACAGATCTTTTCAGTCCATTGAAAAGTCCTTAAGTTGTCATCTCTTTGAAGACAACATTCCCTGTGTCTTAGTAATGACAGGGCTAGAGAGAAGGTGAAGTGCCTTCAGTTTGGGTAACACTGAGGACTCCTCTTGTCCTAGCCAGGCCATCCATAGGTGTGCTCTTTTGAGAGTTGCTCAACTGAATTCTGCATTTCACTCAAGGAAAAAACAAACATTAGCCAGGTTTATTAAAGTGCTTTAATTACCCTTCTTGTTGGCCCTTTAGAGTGTGCTACAATCAGAACATGTCATTTATACACCCACAGCTGATGAGCTCCTTACTGGTGACCACAGTCTAACTTTTCACAGAGCACGCAGGTTCAAGGAAGCCTTCGGCCAGGAGTAGGACAGGCAGTCTTCAAGTATGTTAACCTTGCACACCTGAGTGCTGTCAGCGGCTGTGCGTAACCGAAACTGGTTTTACCACATCAGGAATCCTGTTTGACGGAAGCAAAGAAGCCAAAAATAAGGTGAAGATGAAGAGATTAAACAAGTCTCCGGGAACAAGGTTTTAAATACATATGTTTTCTTATTATCAGGAACATCAGAGAATGTGTGCAAGCACACACCACACACACACACACACACACACACACACACACACACACACACACACCACACCCTCCCTTGGTTTTAAAGGTTGTTTCCCTGGGGCATTCCTTTAGATTTAATAGTTCTTTGGTGGGCAGGGTTGAAAATGGGGGAACTTTCCCCGCATTGTCTGGGGACTTCAGAACTGCCAAGGCCAGCTCCCTCCCTGTTTTCCCAAACCACTTTGGGCCTGGAGTGGAGAGCATGCCTCAGGCCTGTCCAGCTTTGGCCTCCTGACCCAGACAGCTCCCTCCACAAGGGAGAGCAGGGCCAAACCCAGGTCGAGCCGCCCCCAGCCGCGGGGCTGTCTGCCAAGAGTTCGAGGCCACCCCAATCCGGATATGATGAAAGGGAGCCACAGAGAGAGAAGTGTTTGAAGATTGTAGGAGTGGCAGCTTGAGGGTGAAAGAGAGGCACAAGTGGATCCTGAAGTCCTCCCAGAGCGGGGCTGGCCCGAGTGAGCTGGCTGGAGGGAGGGGGCGGAGTGCGCAGTCAGCGCCGGCGGCTGCCACTGTCGCGGCCACTGGGACGTCTGGCTTGAGCCCGGGGCGGCGGGAAGTCGTCAGGCCGCCCGGACGCGATGGGGCCGCTGCTCTAGCCTCGCTGACGGCTGGCGGCGGGAGGAAGGGGCTCGGATCGGCCTGGACCGGGGGCGATGCTGAGGTAGGTGGGGGTTGCGCGTCGGGGGAGGGGGTTCGGGTTCCCTCCCTCGGGTCGCTCTGCCTCCAAGGTCGCCGCGCGTCCCCTCCCGCCCCGCGCGTCCCGCTCGCACCTTCCCCTTAGCTGCTTTCAAATCCTAACTTCCCCGGGGTGGAGTTGGAGGAGGGACACGGAGGGGGAGGGAATGGCCCGGCGCGGCAGCGTGCTGCTCTCTAAAAACAGTTCGTCCTGCTGTCCCTTTTGCTTTTCCCGCCAGAAGCAGTCAGTTTCCTGCACCCAACACCTAAGCAGCCGGGGTCCGTGCGCCCCGCGGGCGGCTGCAGACGGCGGCGCGGCGCGGGCTCGGAGCCCATGTCCGGGGCGGGCGAAGCCCTCGCTCCCGGGCCCGCGGGGCAGCAGTGCGCGGCCGAGGCGGGCGGCGGCCGGCTGGGCTCCCCGGCCCTCGGTGAGTGAGCGCTCGCAAATTGCGAGCTTCTGGGCTGTGTGGTTGCACACCTAGGGACGGGGTGGTGGCGGTAGTGGTGGTGCTCTGAAGATGGGGTCCAGCCTCGTAGTTGTGAACTTTTGCACACTCCATGTTACTTAAACGAGTTTGCCCAAGGATCCCTGCCCCAGATCAACAACCGGCTAGGAGGGCGGGGTCCCTGGGCCCTCCACTCCCCCTTCCTCGTGAGAAACAAGATGACTAGATGACTTCTACCTTCTGTCTCTGTATTTCTTAGGCTGCGTCTTGGGGTGGGGGTAGGGAGGTGGGAGTAGGGGTGAGGTCTCGAACCCTTGTCTAGTTCTTTTTAAGTTCTTATGCCATTTTCTCATGCAGGGTTGTCTCTGCTCTCTGAACAAGCATGAGTTCTGCTCATCTTTCTGGTTCTTGTGGGGTATACTCTGCCACCAGATTAACCATCCAGGTTTCTGGGACCACTTGCTTTTGGAATGGCTCCTGCATATGTTTTCAATAACTTTTGTTTTGAAATAAACATGTTTTAAAAGAATCGTGTTCCAGGGATGAATTAGCTCTTCTGTGTTCTTGCAAAGGGAAAAGAATATTTTTTGCTCCTGGGGAACTTCCACAACATTTTAAAACTCTGCGCCTTCTTTGAAGGTTATATACTTCAGTTGCTCACTGGTGGCGGAACCAGACTTTCATTTCTCTTACCTCTTCCTGTAAGGACAATTCAAATGAGGAGAGCTCTGACTGGCATGCACCAGTTAACATCCCAGGTCTCCAAAACTGAATCCTCTGGATTTTAAGCATATCTAAAATCTGCCCCTCCCCCCAGGACTCCAATATATATTGTCTTAAGTTTTCTGTTGTTTTGTTTTTCAGAAAATTAAAAGAGTGGAAAAGAAGTTGCTGTTCTAACCATAGTAGATAAAAGCAGAAAACCTCCCTGCTTAAATTGAAATGTTCTGGCATCCGGGGCTGTTAAACTGAGTTATGTTGATCATTTTGTTTTAGAAGAATGACTCATTTCTTTTCCTAAACAGAGAGAATTCAAATGATTAGCTGCAGAAAAGCAAGGAACTAAAAACGATAAACACATGTTTTCTCAGAAGCAGCCCATTTTACACACATTGTGTTGTCAACACAGTCATTTTGCTGTCATTAGGCATGCCCTCAGTAGTCACAGGGACTCACTGATAGGCCGTTTATACTCCCACTTGAGCCGTTAATCACTATTGTTAAACAATGCTCATACCAAAAATCAACATGAAACACCCAAAGAAAACAATTTCATTTGGAAATAGTTAATACGCACAGTTTTCAGTGTTAGTGCTACGGATTTCTTAAATCAGCTAGAAGAACTTTCCATGATAAGCTAGTACACCTGTGCAGTACAAAGCCGCTCAGCATCACGTGATCTGAGTACAAGAAGCAAGGCATCTAAAAGGGCCTGAGGTTAAATGCTGACTATATACGGCATGCACATTCTCTCTATGGAAAATCAGTGTCCTGTTGTATCTGAAAATGAACCTTCTCCCAATTTTCCTACCTTCTTCCCCATCATTGGGTTCTTCGTTATCCTTTCTAAAGAACAAAACATGGCATCTAAGCATAGCAGGACGTTGTTTAGTTAATTGAAACTTTGTCTTCAAATTCTGTACATTGAATTTAGTGAGAAAAATATAATACTTTAGGGACATATACAGAAGATAATTTTGTAAAAAAGAAAATACTAACATATCTTCTGCAGAGTTAAGCATACATATTATATGCACTGTGGTCATATATGGAACACCAGTGTGTTGCAATGAACTATCCATTAAGTTAATTCAAGGAATAACTCTTAAAAGTTGGAAGTAATTTTAGGGCTTTTTATCTGGCTTAAACCCCCAATCATATTTTGGGATCAGTTTTATGCCCTTTAAGATGGTGTTTGGAAATTTAACAGAGTAACCCACTGTACTTTTCAACATAGAGCTAGAAAGGTTGTCTTTACTGAGAGAACAGACCCTAACTTTTACTTTTCTGCTGTGCTTCTGAGAACTTTTCTATTGCTTTGAAAGCGTTATAGATATCAGAACTCTTCCTGGTATGTGCTAAAAGGTGGTACAGAGTAAGGGACGTGCATGCTGTAAGTGGGAACCAGGACAGGTGGCAGTCCAGGTGTCAGTGGGATTCAGGGACTAGGAGAGCTTGTGGGCTCGGGGATAACCCTGTTTAGTTCCAACTAAGGACTGCTATGTGGGTTCCTATCTTCTGATGTCCCCAGGGCTACTGGAAATCTAGATGCTCATGTGTATTGTTTCATTATTTTACAGGAACTAATTGAGTGGTTTCGTTTATTTGATTGTGATAAAGTAACAACTGTACCTGGAGACTGGATATGGCCTCTGATTTTGAAAACAGAAAGTTAATGTGTTTTAAAATGATTTTCCTGTTTATGACTAGCTTCTGAAATCTTGAGTTGTGTTCCCATGCAAAATTCCTGTATAAATGCCTTAGTAGGTGAAAGGCAATTTGGGCCAGACTTGTTCTTGTTTTAAGAGAAAATGGGTTTGTATGTATGATTCCTCTCATTGCCATTTCCTTTTCTTTTTGATTAAGCATCTAAATGCTTTCTGTTATCATGCAGTATTGTAACTGAAAGAACCTTTTAATTTAAAGTGCTTCATTCATAAGTTTGTGATTTATACCTAACAGAATCTTTAGGAATAATTTATTCCAGTCTGTTTATTTATAGGTGAGGGAAAGGTCTTCCAAAGCATCTAAGGGGCTTGCTCCGTACAGCAGTTGTCCCACATACAGAGATGAACAAGAAATCAGGTGGAGCACAAATTGTAAAATGTATGCCATTGTGATAAATGTGGTGGAAGTTGAGAATCAATACAACCTTTTCACATGGGGCAGATGCACAGAAGTTAATAGGCTCTGGATATTGTGAATCACTTGAGTCTGCTTCCACCCCAGCCCCCACCCTACTGCACTTGCCAAGACGTAGACCATTGGACTCAATGCTGGTATATACTTTAATGTGATAATGTGTGATTTAATGTACTCTCCTCTCTAGGGAGAGTCCTCTGAGACTATTAGGCGGACTTTTCATAGCAGGATGCAAAATGCCAGTGAAGTTAATTAAAAATAATCTAAAATAGAAGCGAGGGAGAGGCTCTTCAAGTTGAAACTGCGTAAGGAGAGCTCCGACTTCGAAGCTTAGCTGAGTTGTCAGGAGTTTATAAAGCTAATCAGATTTCCTTTGGAGGAAGCCTGTTTATTTCAATTTATATAATGGAAGCTTGTACATATCTGAATTTCTCTACTTCTTTCGTGTTGTTTTATCTCTTTTACAAATGGCATTTCTCAAAATGTGTTATCTTTGGACAGCTTCTGTCACTGCTCTCAACCAGGGAGATGATTTTGCCCCCAGGGAGACACTTGACTATATCTGGAGACATGTTAGGTGGTCCTAATGTGGCAGTGGATGTTACCAACATCTGGTGCGCAGAGAGAGGCCAGGGGTAGGATCCTGCTCAGCATCGTACAGGGCACTGGAAATCACATTCCCACGATAATGAATGACCTGGCTCAAGGTCAGTAATGGCTTAGACAGAAAATCTTCTGTCCTTATTCCTTGGGCGGCAGCAGGAATTTTGTCTTGACTCTGGTGCATAATCAGATTCTGTGGGCAGAAAACCAATGGACCTGCACCTACGCACGTTCTAGGTGCTACTTGATTCTGTCTAAGGCTAAGGCTTATTAATTTAGAGCCTTTACCTACAAAAGGACACATTATATTGACTTTTAAGAAGTCTTTTCTTAAGCCGGGTGGTGGTAGCACACACCTTTAATCCCAGCACTCGGGAAGCAGAGGCAGGCGGATTTCCATGAGTTCAAGGCCAGCCTGGGCTACAGAGTGAGTTCCAGGAGAGACTCCAAAGCTACACAGAGAAACCCTGTCTCGAAAAACCAAAAAAAAAAAAAAAAAAAAAAAAAAAAGAAGAAGCAGAAGATGAAGAAGAAGTCTTTTCTTTTATAATCAGGGGTGAAGGGGGTGGGGGGGGTAGGTAAACTCTCTACTGATATTCTTGCAAATTTTGGTTCACTTTCAAGGTACTTCTGAGCTTCAAAATCATATATTCTAAAATAAAGAAAGTCTTAAGTATTATAAAAAGAAATAGAAGAGGAAAATTAAAAGTATTCCACAGTGAACAGGATCCTGACACTCCCTTTGCCACCTAGGTAGATATCCTTACCCTGCATCCCTTCATAGCTTCTTGGAGAAACTACTTCGTAACAAGACACAGAAGACAGCCCTCAGCTTTCACATGAGTTCTGTTCATTTGTATGCTGGACCGTTAGAACCTGGATTATGTTTTTTCCTAGAAATAGTGGTAAATTATAATTAGCTCCCTAATAAATCTCCAAAAATTGTTGGCAATAAATTTTATTAAAACTTTCGTGCTTTTTATGATAAATCCCAGACAACATAGTATGACAACATTAGCAACCACAGACAAATAATGAAGAATAAAAGGAAACCCATTATCTCTTACAACACTTCTCATGTATATGCTTGAAGAAGGACAGAGAAAAGGAGGGATATAGATGGGGACTTGTCTGGATTTAAAGGGGGATGTGGGGACATTTTTAGGCACCTTGAAACCCAAAGTCCTAATTCTTTCATATGTATGAAGGGAGTAATGTTCATTTTATAACTTTAGCTCCAGGAGGGCAAGGCATGTCAGCATTTCATTGTCTTCCCCTTTGCTAAATGAGCCAAAGAATGCAAAGTGGAAAAAATTCCAAGAACAAAGGGACAGAGGAAAGGGAAGGAAGGAAAGAAGAAGGAAGGAGTGATAGACCTATGTGTCCACTAAAGTATTTGGAGAGTTTGCATTGCCTGAATTGAACAGTAGGAAAACAACATATTTATGATTTAGGCTGGTATGAACTGGGCAAATGGCTAGCATGCTAAAAAAAAAAAAATAGGTACCATTATAGAGGCACAAAGAATGTTTAGCGACAGAAATTGGAAGACACAAAGCATCTCTAGTTGGGGATTTGGCAAAATCTTTGAGAAAGTTTAATGTAACTTGGGCTTGGAAGCATGGTGATAGGACTTAGTGCTGAGATGGTAGGACGCATGCCTCACTTGGGAGGGTTGATCACAGAACGCTGGAGGCTCCAGACCGATAATTACATGGGCTTTGTGAAGGAGCAGAAAATGACAGCGCAAACAACAATGCAGACTGGGTACCGTCTCTGCCAGGAGACTTGAGTGTTCTGTTGAGGAACATGTACTTTTTTCTTGTTAGTATTAGTGAGCCATTGAAGGTTCTTTAGAAGAGGAAAATAGAAGATATAATTCGTGTTTTTAGGAGAACAAGCCTGATGACAGTTGAAAGGGTGATTTTGGAGATAGGGGCAGGAGCAGAGTTGGCAACTGTCTAGAAGGTCACTGTGATAGCCTGGAAAAGAGTAGAAGATCTAGGACAGCACCAGTGAGGGAGCCACTGCAGAAACAGATTTAAGCACAGCAGTGGAAACAGGATGACACTTGCCTACCTTCCAGAGCTCCTTGGCTTGTACTTACCTTTGATTACTTTGCATTCAAGTGCATTTTTCACACATGTTAATGAAATAAATGGGGATTACTGTTGTGTTTATGTTATATGTAGTATGGAAGCTGTTGAAAAGGTAGGAATTTAAGGCAGTCTATAGATTGGCTCTGTCACTAGCATGGCAGCATGTAGGAGCCCTGAAGTCTTGTTTTGATTCTGTTGGGTTCAGGGAACTTAGCATTAGTCATAGTCACCAATAAGTAGCTGGAAACTGGCTTTGTAACTAGCTGGAGGTGACTGTCAAAGTCATAGATGAAGAATTCCCTATCAGGGAGGTAGTGGATGGCATGACACCTTACTGGGAAGAAAGCTCAGGACAGAGGGATCAACATGGGTTGGTTTTGGTATGTGTTGTGGTGAGCACGTGGAGCTGAAAGAGTCAAATTCTGGAAAGGCTTTAGAGAGTTGGAAATGTTTTCCTTTGAAATGTGTGGGAAAAAAGGATTAAGCTATAATCAGGGGAAAATTTGATATAAAGAGACTATGGAAGGCCTAGGTCTTCTCATTAAAGTAGATGATACCATTTGTAAAGAGCAAGGGCGAGGAGGATGAGTCAAGACATTTGAGATTTGTGGGAAATTTTGAAAGAGGAAAGTATTCAAGAGGGAATCAGCCTGATGCAAAGCCCAGGCTGCTCTGTTAGGCCGAGGGCTTAGCTAAGAATGATTGGCATGAGTTCTCCTGGACGTGGATCAGCATGGTTGGTTGCCCTTCTCGGAAAGAAACATGTGGGGCCTTGGGAACAGAAGCCTAGAGAATAGATTTGGGAATTGGCATAGGGTCAGACGTCGTCAGGGTTTCATAAGCAATGGGAGAAAGAGGGACAAAGGACAAATATCTCGAAAATAAATGCGTGGGGAGTGGGTTTGTGCTCATTGATCTCCATTCCAGGCTGGTAGAGGAGAAACACAGAGAGGGAGGAGAGGAAGACAGCCACAGAGAGCTCCAGAGCTAGCAAAAATCGCCACAGGCAGGTGGAGATGCCAGCCGAGTGACGACGGCTGCTTTGTTTGGTCAGTCTGCATTCAAGGATTTGATATATATGATCCAGTGACCTTTACAGAGATGTGAGGGAAGCTGTGGAATTTTGGGGCGTGTTAGGACTTTTCCTGTTTCTTTCAACCTTATTTCCTGGATCTGGTTGAGATGATTTCATGGAAAGAAAGCCAAATAACAGTGCACTTTACCAGTATTATATTTTTATAGTAATAAAAGGCTAGGTTAAAAAAAATAAGGAAACATAAATTGACATAGTCTAAAGTTATGTCATTTGAAAATGGAAAATTGTTTAGTACAATAACAAACAGCAGGGGAAAAAATTCCATCTAACTGCATGAGATAATGTCACTATTCTCTTGTATGAAGGCAGAAGCTAAATCAAGTGAGTTCTGTTTCAGTCCCCAAATATTTTTGTGTTCAGCTTTTGTTAAAAGACCACTGTTTGTGGACTGCCTGGTTCTAGACTTTGGGGCATTTTTAAAAGTTGGTAATTCATTGGGGACAGACTGAAGAGGTTGTAGCCCTGCTAGTCCAGTCAGATACTGGATATGTGAAGCAGAATTTTAGATCTGTCTCACTCCTTTTTCCTTCCCTCTCCCTTCCCACTCTGTCCCTCTTGCCAGTAACAGGTAACAGTAGCTCTTTAGGAAGGGATTTAAAGGGCCAGCTCTTCTTTTCACCTTAGCACGTACATCCTGAAGGAGAAATGCTCTTCAACCCTAAGCTTCTGAAGTAGTTATGAGTTCTAGTTTATAGATTCTATTTCTAACTACTCAACATCCAGTAGGCAGGAACTACTATGAAAAGAGTTATTTTAACCCTATTTTAATTTTGCTTGTGGTTTCTACTTGCAATCTACTTCTGTTTTTCAGATTCACGCCCACATGATCTGAAGAAAGATGATTCATGTACATGTGCCTTTCTGCTCAGTCTTTTTGTAGTCTCAGGAATGAAGTTGGAAATGAGTTTTGTGCTAGCACTTACATTTTAGTATTGACATTTGAAAGGGAAAACCCTGTCCCCAAGTGTCTTATGTGCCTGCTCTGTACAAGGTCCCACAAAGATTAAGAATGCTTATGTGCATAGCTGTACCCATAAGGCATATGTAAACTGGGGAAGGAGAGTGATATATCTGCTGAAAGGAACTGCAGTCCTCATTTACATATTATTTAAATATTACAACAAGAACACATGACAGATTAGTTGTCACATGAGTGGTCTAATTTTGGAAGTTATCTTTTTGCAATTGGGAGAGACTCTCAGGATAACAAGAAGGGTTTGTTTGGTTTTATTGCGGTAGTGTTGCTAGTGACCTCAGTTGGAGAATGTGCAACAGAGACCTTGAGATTTATTTATTTCCTCATTTATTTTTGTTTGAATTGTGAAGAGCTGACACTCAAAATAAGACAACTTGTGGTGGAGCAGGTGTCAGGCACTCTGAGGCAGGTGTTGAAGTGCCCAGGAGCCAGCTTGCCTCTACTTTCTCTACCCAAAATGTAGCTTTTCTGTTCCTTCTTATGATGGAGCAATGTCTGACCTTTAGAGCATTTATGAACATAGACCCGCATCTTGTTTTATTGTCCAAGCTATAAGTTTTGTTCTGAAAGGTTTCACATTATTTCTCAATAAGAAGTAAGATAAGTTATCAAGCATGAGAAAGCAGCATAGGATTTGATAACATTGAAGTAGGGAAGATGTTAACATAACTCTCTGGTCCTGGTCAATATGAAGTATGGAAAGTGTGGGAGCCTGTTTTCGAGTTCCTCGTGGCTTTACCCAGCAGGTCTGCATAGAGGATGATTAGGACCACAGGCCTGAGTGCAGGTGTCTGAGATGGTCTGCACTTGGCTGTGCTGGGGGAGGAGGTCTTTTGCTCCACCCCTTGGCGTCTCTATAAAAACCCTGGGGCAGAGACAGTCGGGGCCCATTGGAATAGGTTCCAGGCCCTCTCCAGGCTATCCTATATTTTCTATCAGTTTATCTCCGCGATATTCTCCTCAATAAATCCTTCTATCTAATATTTCCTGCTGCTCGCACTCAAGAAAACTCTGGGGAACTGTGGGGATGGTGGGTAAACGCCCCACAGGAAAGCAATTCTTTTTGTTGTGGTTGTTGTTTGTTTGTTTGTTTGTTTAGCAAACAAATGCTTAACATAATTTTCATATAAGACATATAAAAACAAATAGCTTAATTTGAGAACAGAAAATACAGTTTCTGTGCAATTCTTGATTAAGGAACAGTGTGTCAAGTTTTTCTGAGAGGAAAGTACTTCTGGTTGGGAATGAAAGAGATAGATGCCCTGGCAGTGCATGTAGATTTGTGAGAAGTTGGGGAATTATAACTAGCAGGAATGGCAACTGATCAATGCTTAAGGCATGAGAAAAACTGGAAAATAAAACGTGGCTGATGATTCTGTTCCTACCGTTGCCCAAGATTGCAGACTTCAGTAGGCAAACAGGCAGGAAGAGTTGAAGGTGCTGAGGGATTTAGGAAAACTTTTTTGAGTCTCCATTGCTAAGGAGAATAGGCCCACATGTATCTAGGATAAGAGAGCCACACAGTGCCATCCTGTAGCTGCTGAAAGTATGAAAGGTAGAGAGATGATAAAGATTGCAGAACTAGATAAAAATGGGTTGGTGACCTTAATGGAAAAAACAAATGTAGCATCCCAGAGTTAGGGCTAAGAGGGTCCCAAAGGGGGGGTTAGTGAACTGTTTGAGAGGCTTCTGGTTTAGATGTTTATGAGAATTAGCAGAGGCTGTACCTCCTGAATTTAAGTCAAATCCCTATCGATTATTCTGAAGTGTAAGAAATCAATTTCAATATACTTTTAATTCATGCATCATTATTTTATTTGCCACACTTGAAATGGCCCACTCTGTCATTCTGTCTTCTCTTACTTGTTTACTTCAAAGTCAGACTCCTTAGCTTTGAAATGCTGTTACAGATTAAACAACCCCTTTGGCTCATTGTTGAGTTCCAGTGGCCTTCATTCTTGTGAAAGTGCCAAATAAGGGTTCATTGCTTGACCAAGAGCCAGAAAAGGAATGTGGTCCTGATCAAATAACCTGGAGTTAACAGAAAGTGTTTAAAACTGAGACCACTGAAAGAGTGATTCTAAAGTCCGCTATGTGCACGAGTAAAAATGTCACAATGCAACCCATCACTTTGTACAAGTAATAGTAATTTGAAAAGGAGAAACAAAGAAAAGAAAGGTGATCTTGCCAAGATTAAAGATGAGTGTGTATCATCATGTTGACACAGGGGAAGATGGCAGAGTTTGATTTCATGCTACACGGTGCTCATAGACTGTTAAGTAAGGAACAGCATGGCTGTGGACTTCAGCAGTCGGTTACTCGGGGAGCTTCCTTAACAGGAGGTCTTCTAGGTAAGGTTAATACTGCTGTGCCCACAAAGACAACTTGAAGGTAAAGCTGGTAAATGAACTGGAGTATTTATCATAGGAGAGAGGAGAGAGGAGAGAGAGAGAGAGAGAGAGAGAGAGAGAGAGAGAGAGAGAGAGAGAAGGACACAATTTTCAAAATACAGCAGTCACATAAGGCCTAGATAAAAGTTCACTTAGTTTTGTTTATTAGTCAATTTTGTGAACAACACAATATAGCAAACCAGTGAAAGTTATAAGGGAGGTGACATTAATCGGACACGGAGGAGGTCTTTGAGGAAAATGATTCCCAGCTGTAGAGCGCTGCTTCTGCTTTGCCTAGTTCCTTTCTCCTGAAAGACCAATGTCTGCATCCTTTGGCAGTTCTTGGGGGATGCTGGGCATTGAATGTTTTCATCTGAATTTGTTCTATGAGTCATTCTGGAGATATCTAAGACAGTAATGCTACATTCCATGAACCTTTGAATGTTTGGCTATGGTGTGAGTGTTCTTGGTCGAGTAAACATCTTTAAACTTGAGAATTTGGGAAAGTAGGAGCTTCTGTGCCTCAGGGCCAGATGTGTTACAAGTGCCTCCATTGGATTAGGAGTGTAAAGGTACTGCAGACTAAGATGACAGAGGAAGTGTATTCTCTTCCCCTTATCAAATTTCTTTCTAACCTACCCTCCTTTAAGAGTGGACAGTATGGTATCCCTCCCTCTGCCCCTCATTTACTGAGATGTATTTTAAACTAGTGACACATTTTATACCTTCTTTTAATGTTCATATTCAATCACTCTTCCTATTTTTTGTGTAAATATTTTCCATTTCACTTATACATATTCTCCTTTGGCCACACCAGTAGGTAAGCTGGTGTGGGTTGATGTCATTTAAAGTTGTTTTGTTTATTTTTTTTGCTTTGTTTTGTTTTTTCCATTTTGATCGTAATCACATGTTAAGCTTCTGAATCCCTAAGAAGCCTTTTGAAGGAATGCATTTTAGATATAGCTGTAACAATGGTAATGATGAATTCCTTGAATTGACTTAAGCATTCAGTTCAGTCCATAAACACTCATAATGTATCTGTGATTACATGTTTCTTTGTGTTTACAAAATAATGGAAGTATATTTATATGCTTGTTCGTGTGTTAAGATGTGTATGTGATCTTAACGTGCTTTTTGGATAAGGAGATTGCAATCCCTTGAGAAAACCGGACAAAGGAAGCTGGATTTGCATTGTTCTGTAAAGGTCCTTAGGTTTGAGGGTTGCTTTTTTTTTTTTTTCTTTTGGATCAGTGAAGAAGTGAAATTCCAGGCCCCAGGTCTTCCTGAGAACTGCCTTATCTTTGTTTTTTGTTTTTAAAGGTTACATGCCTCTGGGAAAAATACAGCCACAGAATTTCTCACTTTTCTTAGGGATTTTTGTATCAGATTTCTTATGATTTTGTCAACTAAAATATACATAAATTATCTGAATTTTGAATGGAAAATAAGATGGAGTTGTACATGAAAAGTGTTATAGATAAAGAACATATGGAATTAGGTTTATAAATTATGATAACATAGATATTTTGGAAATTGTATCTGTTATAGATTATCGAGTACTTAATTGAAGTATATGAGGCCTAATGTGTAAAAGTCCCTAAATTTAAGCACAAAGGTTTGTAGTCTCCTTTCTGTAAAAGTATAAGTACTTTGAATACTTATTAAGGTCTAGAGGGGTTTGTAAAGATAGTTTCCAAGCTCTATCATTATTTAGACTTTCACTTACTAAGCAAATAGCATACAGATAACAAGAGGAAAACGTATTGGATGGTTGCTTTGTGAGTTTACACATACCTTTGCCTAGTTTGGCAAAATAGTTGAGATGACATGGTAGTAGAATTGAAGAAAAGATTAAAACAGAATAATAGAAAAGGCCGAGAAAGACCCAACTGTGTGGCTACAGACTGCTAAATCTGATACACCTATCTAAATTTGTCCATGAAATTGACTTGAAAAATTTTCCCTCCTCTTAGAACTGCCTTGTCCACAAAAGGGGGAAAAAAATAACACTTCTCACAGGAATGCACTTTTCCTTATTCAATCTACAGACAAGTAACTTATGGTGTTTCAGAAAGGGGTTACAAAGTGGATATTGTACTCAACAGCTTCCCTATAATATTTTCATAGCAGGGCTTTGAAAGATGGTTATGTAAAAATAAAAAAGAACAAAGCAAAAACAAAACAAAACCCAGTAATAGCTACTATGAATGAGCCCTTATTATAAACAAGACTCTGCTTTTTAGACATGATTCTGTTTAGTTTGATATCACCTTATGTTCTAGGTACCATTATTGTTCTCATTTTAAAGATGTAGAATATTAACAAAGAATAACTTTCATAGAATTCACACCATTAGTGGTGGTCCCAGTGGCATAGCACACTGATTTCAAGCTGTGCTCCTGAGTATTTTTCTAGTGCAGAGTACAAATTTGGGGTATTATGTCTATCCTAGAGACCCTAAAATTAATCTTTGTTCTTCACAGGGAAGGATGCGCATATCTAGGATTGAAAATGATAGAGTTACTCTTACTTGTTAGAAGGCTGTGTATGTTCAGAACTTTAGAGTGTCTTAAGGTTTAACCAAACACCCTTGTACAATAACTTTGCTAAGCCTAGTTGATTGTGAAGCAACATTCTGTATTCTTTTGTTATCATTGTTTGCTGAAAACATTCAGTTATTAGGGCTGCAGAGATGGCTTGGTGGGCAAAGTACTTGCTGTACAAGCACAAGGACCCAAGGTTTGCTGCTCAGAACACACAGTAAAGCTAGGTGTGGGGACACCTTTGTGAATCCTGGACACAAGAGGGTTCCTGGTATCACTGGCCAGCCACTGCCACCGAAACAGTGAACTTTCAGATTCAGTGAGGGACCCTGTCTCCAATGATAATAAATAAATAAATAAATAAATAAATAAATAAATAAATAAATAAATAATAAATAAATAATAAATTGTGGAGGAATGATATAGGAAAAATGGTATCTTCCTGTGTCTACATCCCCACAGATTCAAGTACACACACACACACACACACACACACAGAGAAAAGTTGCATATAAACTGGTGGAAAATCCCTGTTTAGTAGTTTAGGTAATTGTCTAATAGAAGGGTATTGAGCTCACTAGTTCTGTCTATAAAAGACAGAACTAAAACTAGATAAAGATTACCTGATGCCATATTCGTATTCAAAATAAAGAGCAGCTAACTAACATCCCAGACTACAAACAGACTGTGTCCTTTGTGCTGTCACTCCATCCATTCTGGGAGAAGGGCTGAGTGAGCAATGATCTTTCTTTGAGTGAATCAGCTGACTACGAGATCCTCTCCACCTCTGTCATCAACATCCTGTTTGATTTCAATATCTGACTCCAAGACATGATGTTCTCTCATTAGTAAAACTGAACTGATGTTTTCTTCCTATTTATACCACTGATGGTTCTGAAAATCAACTAAACATTATATATTAAAGTCTGTTGGATTCCCAGGACAGTACTGCAATTGCAAAAATTCATTAACTTTTTTCTTTCAACAGAGCAAAGCATTTTTATCTTTCTTTAAAAAAAAAAAAGCCAGACAACCACATATCAAGTAAATGGCTATTTTATGACATATAAATTTTACCTGAATTATTATCCAGTTCATTCAATCTCCTTAGATTTTTCTTTCTTGTTATTAACTTTTCTTTCCCATTACTAAATAATTATTTGATTTCCCCAACTGTCTGAGGTAAGTAACACTATCAAGATTTGAAATTTGGATAATGCCAGCTATGTAAAATACTATGCAATTTTAAATTAAATAAAAATTCTATTTACTTGAATGTTTCCCATTCTCCCTCAGCAGAAACAATCAAGATTGGAAGAGGCTGCCTATCACTATTCATGCTGAACTTTAGAAAAGAAACAAAAACATGAAAGGGCATCGATCATGTTAGATAGTCATTTTGGAGGAGGAAATAGTGTATGTAAATCGATCATTTAGAACTTTAATTTTCCCCTTTTGATCCTTTCTTTAACTTAATTCATGCTTGTCACTTTCTCTAAGAATTAACTCAAATACAGTGTCTACAAAGTCTTCTTTGTCCTTTGTTCCAGTCTGAACATCCTTTAGCATGGATGGTGTATTTGGACTCTATTGTTCACCCTTATACAGAGTCAGCGTCACACAGTCTGAGTGTGAGCAGGCCTTGGCAGCACAGCACCAACATTTCCCCACACAGCGGAGGAGGAGGAGACGAGGGCCTTGCCCTGCTCACACAGCTGTCAGCCTTGGAGCCCGAAGTCTGACCCTGGACAGTTTCCATCGCCTTCTGTTTTGTTGGGGCTTGATTGTTTCATACGAGCGTGTTTGGTCTCCTGGCTGAGAGATTTGTTGTCAGGACATGGTCTCCTTGCTTATCCAAAGATTGTTTTTCCTTTCTCTATGCAGGGGAGACACACTAAAAAGCTGGACACACCCACAAGTATACTACAATCCTTTGGCTCATGGTAGTTTTAAAAGGCTTTCAATTTATGTTATCTAAAATATATTTATTTTATCCCGTATATCAATAGAATTGATTAATATTATAAATCATTCAAATTTCATATTTTCATACTTGACCTGACAAGGAAGTGTAACTAAATACAGATGTATTAATTAGATGATTAGATAAACTTTGATTTTTTTGATTCCTTGGAATCCTGTGATGAGGAGATGAGTAGTAAGATGTGGATCTTCTTATCTGCCCAGCTTGGACACATTTCATTTTGATATCACTCTTCCATCCACCAAAATCACCTCGACTAAATACTTTAAGTTTGGGGGTCTGTGCATCTGTATGTGGTCAGAGTTCTCCACATGGTTCTGACTCAGTACCAAAACTGAGAACCATGACTTAGAAGAATAATCCACTACATAGAGGCGAGGACTCCATTGACTATACTTGTTAAATCTTACAGCTAGGTACAAACTGATGTCCTATGCTAGAGAAATCATTTGGTGCTGATGGTCTACATACTAGGCCCCCACATAGTAGCTGAACTGCACCACAAATCTTCATATGTCCAGGATACAATGGATTGAACCCTTGGCTTTCCAATGCAGAAGTGGCACAGCACTCTGACAGTGATAATACTCATCTGTTATTAGATATTTTTATCATCTTAAGGAGGAGTGGTTGACACAGCCATTTGAAAAGTGTTTGAAGGTTGAGTCTGTTTAAATGTTGTTCTTCCCAACAGTGAATCCCTTTTTCTCTCATCCTTCCATTGCTTCAGTGATACCTGTAAATACCCACTATTTATGAGGTAGATATCTAGTATTCCACTAAGTTTAGGAAATGTAAAATAATACAGGTAAATGGTGTGCATGCCTTAGGTGGGCCTAGAGCAGACAAGTGATCACAGAAGTTTAGTTTATCCAAGTAAAGAATTAGCTGAAGACAATGTAAGTTTTTACTGGGAACCTTTACTAGGCCTTGCCTTGGGTTGGGTGCAATGGGTCATCACAGGACTCACTAGGAACCAGCTCTCATGCCTTTAGTTTTCAAAGGAGGCAAAGTTGGATATATATGCTGGTGATTGTGATGTCATAGGAACTGCTCAGAATTTATTACCCATATCATGAGACATAGAGTGGTAGTTCTTCTTTTCCTTTTTTGATTTCAGGACATTAGGGATCATCTAATTCTAGAATTTCCAGATAAGAAAACTCCTTAAAAAAATGATAAACTGTCTCTTAATAAGAATTTGGGGGTAGGAAGAACTCTGTCTCCCCTTCCCTCCCGCCCTGACTCCAGAGTAGGTCACATCATTGTAAATCCATGTGTATATGGACCACGTGGCATTGTCATTTATTCAGTGAGGAGTCGAGAGGGTCTGTGCTTAGCACTTGAATATTGGACATGATTCAAATATGCATCAAGTGTGTCTAGAGGCTTTATTCATACCTATTTTCTTTTAGTCAGCAATGCTTCATAATGCCTTGGTTTCATGAATTAATTTTAATGGAATTAAACTTGAACAGCTCAAAATTATATAATTAATTTCATTCAGCTTCAATTAAAGTTACTAATTGAATCAAGCCTGCTAGCATGACACCTGGCGGCAGCCAGCTACGTAACAGTATGAGTATGTAGGACTGCCGATAAGCCAGTTCATGTATACTAGTGAGACTGCAGAAACCTTTTTTACTGATAATCTCAGAAAGGCCTGAGTTGACTACAGCAGTAAAGAATTCTGGAGTTGTTTAAGAAAGTTAAGATTTTAATTGAAACTAACACATCTTGTGAAGATTACATTTTCCCTGTGATAATGCTGAGTAAATGTTACATAAATCTAGAACATATTGGTTTAACATGCTTTTAATTTATATTTTACTGGTGTTTGACTATGGTTTTGCAGTCTAAAAATGCTTATCATTGAAGGCCCGTATTTTTTTTTTTTGTAGCAATCTTAGCCTCTGATTTTAGTCCTGAGTTTATACCCATCAATATTTCATGTGTTGAAATGTGCTTTGTAGCAGAATTGTTAATTTGTTGTGAAATTTCTATGATACATGAGAATTTTTTTTTTTTTTTTTTTTTGGCATGGGCAGAAATTTTTCCCTTCTACTGGAAATGTTAAAAAGACTGGCTGACAACTTCTGCCTGGGTCTCTTTGCGTCTTTGCCTCCATAGCTCGACATTATGTAGTTTCTCTGACTGTTTCCTAATGCTACAGACTCTTTTAAATAGATTTTCTCTTCTGACAAGCTCAGTGATTGGGAATACTTCAGCAGTGGAACTTTAAGAAGATGCCTAGTGTGTGTCTAGCAGGCTCCAGGGATTGACCGACTAGGGCAGCAAGGGAACAAAGTAAAGTCAAAACACAGAACAGCCGGGATCGGGTGCGCTGGGCTCTCTGATGAAGAAGCCACAGCACCCTGATGCTCCTGTTTATTATATGTAGTTGAGCATGGAGGCCGAGTTTATGGGTACAGTTGAATCACAGAGGGTTTATGGATACAGCTGAATCGAGGAGACAGATTTAGTTAACCTCACTAGAAGCCTTCTTTATAGGAGAGCAGTCTTCAGGTTGTAAAGGGGGAGGTTATGGCACATATTTCTGCAGACACTATGAACATTCACTCTTGGGCCAGAGGAAGGCTTCACAATCTCTCTGAGCCTCACCCAGTGTGGAGGTGTGGAATGTGCCAAATCCCCATGGGTCTGAGGCTTTGGTCCTTGACATGGCTGGCTCATGTCCCGCAATACACATTTATTCAGGACTTCACCCACTTCCTACAGACTAGCTATACCTTTCTTTCTTGTTTGCACATTCAGATAGTATTGAACTCATCACCTAGACTATGAACTACATGAAGGCTGGGTAATGTGTTATCTTTCAAGGTATGAACATCACCCAATGAAATGAATGAACATTTGAATCCACCACATGTATTCTATGTACATAATGAGTAAGTTACTCTCCCATTCTTCCAATCTTTTATCATCAAATCTGGCTTAAACATTCGGTCATTCCACCCTGTCTCGAAAAACCAAAAACCAAACCAAACCAAACCAAACAAACAAACAAACAAAAAGGCCTGTTTATTTATCTGTGCAAACCTTCCTTAGTTTCTACATCTGCTTCCTTTTCTATTATGCCATTCAGTTAAACTCTCATCAGTGTCTATTTGAACTTCACCAAGTCTCCATTTCAGTGCCCGCATGTTTTGCTGTAGCTATGGTAAAAATACCCTGATAAAAACATCTTAAGGGAGGAAAGGTTTATTTTGGAAAAATACAGTCCCACATGGCATAGAAGACATGGTAGCAGGCAGAGACGGCTGCAGAGACTGTGGCAGAAACAGGAAGTTGACTAGTTACATTTCATATGTGCCCAGGAAGCAGAAGGAATGGTGGGTGGGGCATGCTACAAAGCCTCTGGGCCTACCCCAAGTTACCATTTCCTCTATTGAGACTAGACCTCAGAACATTTCATAAGGTTTCCAGAGAGAGCCTTTTCAAGTAGCACCATCAGCTCACATCTTCATACATGTGAACCTATGAGGGCAGTTAGCATTCAAATTCAACAGTCTCAGTCTCTGTCTCTGCCTGTCTGTCTGTCTCTCTCTCCCACCCCTTTTCTCCCTCTCCTCTTTATCATCCTCTTCTTATTGTACACATCAGATATCAAGTGAACATTTAAAGGACATAGGGACAGTGGATCACCCTGAGAATAGCTCTATGTCCCTTAAATGAAATAGAATTATTCATTGTGGCCTAGGAATCTGCTTTTTCAAAATGTTCTCCAGCCAATTAGGATTGAGAAGCACAGATGTACCTGTTTATTACTCTCCTTAATATATAGCTTTGCTTAGGCATTTCACAAAGCCTCAATGCTCACTGGATTTATTCATCTTGTTTTTGAATTAAGTCTAAATTTCCCATGTTGGCATTCAAATATCCACATTATGGCTTCATGAGAACTTTACAGCCTTGCTTCTTGTCCCTCTGAAACCACTTCATAGCCTGGATTTGGGACCTTTGCCCAAGTGTCTGCTTTGGAGTTTTCCCATGCTGTTCTTCCACCTTTTTCCCATGTGACTTTTGAAGTTCTTCTTATCTTTTAGAAACCATCCAATGTGCTCCTTTCTCTAAAGTGTCTTTCTTGATCTCTGAATCCTGATGAGATTTTTTTCCCCTTTCTTTTGAACCCTTTTAGTACTCTGGACCTTTCATAGCATGCATTCTGCCTTGTGTTATAGGTTGTGTGTTGCTTGACTTATGCTCCCAACAAGACATTCCATTTCCTTACATGTTATCTTTCCACCTGAGAGCTCATGATCCTACATATCAACCTCTCATCCTAAATACTTCCATCTCTGAGGTCGCATTGTGCGCTCTTTGACTTTTTCCTTCCGTTTCTACAGAGAGAACTCTGTACTTGTTTCCTAGATCCTGACTGCCCAGTCACTCCTCATTCAGCTGTGGTCTGGCTTTTATCTCCATCAATCATTTGTAGTCTCTTCTTTGATGCTTTTTCGGTCTCACCTGCTCCCTATCTGTATGGACTCACTCACCCTCATCCTTGAGGTAACCTTTCTACATTTCTCTATGATGACAGATCACTTACCATGCTAATATTTATTTACTACAATCTTGACAGATTATATTTTATTGTGAGCTTGTTTCTTTAAGGATGAAAAGATAGTAGGTGTTCAACAAATTTTATTGAGCCAAAAACATATACAACAGTCAATAATGGTATAATTCTATCTTCTTAAGCTATGGCAGACTTGGAAGTAGTACAAAAAATTCAGCTATATTTGGTGCCACACACTCATGATTCCAGCAGCTGCGGGGTAGTGGTAGGAATGTCAGGAGTTTTAAGTTATCATCAACTACATCATGAGTTCCAGGCCTGTGTTCTATGAGATACTGTCTCAAACAAACAAACAAAACTGAAAACAAAAAATACATGTCGCATTCATCAATTGGTAATAAATGTCTAATCTTTTTCAGAGAAATGTAATGAGGACAATGCTGAGAAAGATATAAGTCAACCTACCAGTTGCCACTCCATGTATGGACTGATGAGGGACCAGTCCATTTGGGGAAATCCTCCCGATGGTGAACTAGTCAGAAGTAAGTATTTTTTAAGAGAAAATCTGAGTGATTCAGGGATATGACTTTGATATTATACCTTCAGTTACCTTCCCAAGTTATTTTGCTACACATTTGTAAATCTGAAAGTGTTTTTGTTTGTACTAAAGCATCAGAGTTAAAAATCAGAGCTAAAACTAGTATGTAAATACTCTATATGCTTCTATACTTTCTTTAGAATGGAAGAATTGCCCTGTAAATGTTATACCCTACAGTTAGATTTAGTCAAAGTTAGCTCTTTCTTCAGTGAGGACTCAGTGGAAATTAGGCATCTTTAAGGACATGTTGGACTGTGATACTAAGAAAACAAAATCAGATCTAAAGGACAGTGCTCATGTGGTCTCTATTCATTTGGCAAGTGCTACCAAACCTGTTTTTATATTACTATCTATGTCTTTTTTATACTTCTCCCCTCCTCCCCCTGGTTAATTCATAGAGCATTTATACAGCATTCGTGTATTTATTTCACCCTGAGAATGTTCTGAAATGCTGGTATCTTTTGGGTGGTGCTCAAAACATGAATTTTATTTGAGGTTCTGCCTTAGATCCTCTGGAACTTATGTCCTGTCCCTGAGTCCTCATAGACTTTAAACTGAATTTGCCATGAAAAGAACTTAGCAAAGGAGTGAATGTAAAGGTACACACCCAAAAAAAGCATGGAAGAAAATCTTTTGAATTCTTGCTCATGGTTTATTGCATCTCAGTATTAGTATGATAGAGTGGACAGAGAATACATTTCTCAGATTCAAGTGTTGTACTATAATTTAAATTTGATACATCATTCTAGACAATTCATAATATAGATTCCTTCTTGTTTTACTTTTTTTTTCAAGACTCTTGACATTCCTTTCTTCTCTAGAGTGCTCAGTTCCCAGCCCTCACTGAATACTAGAAAAAGACCAACTTGGCAGGAAATTAACAATAATAGTAAAAATATTGTTGAAGGACATTTATAGTTTGCTGTTTTACAGAAGCTCTTAAAATTAGTTTTTGTTCTTTAACTTTAGATTTGAGATACTTTTGTCTTGGCGAGGCAATAGGAAGGAAGGAAATGTAACTCAGAAATTAGTGACAAACAGGATTAATATAGCCTTTTCCAAAAAATCAAATAAACAGTATTTCAAGTAGTTATCCCTCAACATATATTGGCCATCTTTTATCAAAATATTGACTCTACAATTGGGAAACATAAGGTTTGGTGAGATGCTGTCACATTTTGCCTGTGATTTCCTAGCAACTAGACTTTACACTAAGATACATAGGAAAGAATTTAAACTCCATTTATTGGGGACATATATAGTTCCCTCCCCCCCCCCTCCCTACCCCCTAGGGACAACGACTGTCTTGTTGGATGTATAAGAAACGTTTAAAGTGGAACAATGTATAGCATTTTAAACATGACTCCATTCTGGACTGCATGGAGAAGTTTGTGATTGTGGTAGCATCTGCTAGTCCATGCTGATTTTGAACTCCATGTAGCTGTCTGTCTGCCTTTCCATCTTGGCCTTTCCCAACAGAGTCCTCAGCCATTTCTGCCTAATTCAAAATTTGCCTCCCATATTAGGTGAGAAGGCTGTTTTCTTCTTGCTTTAGTGTTCAGCACATTTTGGAGGCTCAGCAGATCTTTTGTAATAACAATAGGCCTTGGAAAGGGAGACTGTGCCTCAGAACTCCATGGGGCTGGAAGGGAACATCTGCAGTGAGTCAGCCCTGGCACAGTCCTGTTCCAGGAGTCCTGTGTGGCTCCCTGAGCACCATGGAAGAACAGGACAGCTGGCTCCTGCAGAACTGATGTGAGAGATCCTACTACAGTGCTGGGGTGGCTGGATGGAGAGGTCATCAAAAAAAAAAAAAAAAAAAAAAAAGAGGACGATTGGAGTGTGGGAACTGTTTCAAACCACAACCCACTCGTTTTTCCAACCTTCCATGGGATAGCTCAGCTACAAAAGTCAAAAGTGCAGAGAGTAACTGTTGAATCTGAGTTTTCTTTATCTGTTCTTGAGGGTAGTTTCTGAAGGCTGAAGGCTCACGTGTTGTCTTTGCTGCCCAGGATGCCTGCTGCCTTCTTTATTGAATGTGTAAGGCATAATTTATAATGGACTGTTATCTGGCAATGTGAAGAGGCTGTTTTTACTTTTCTTTACTGAGAATGAAACGTAGTCCTGGAAAGTCAAGGGAGTGGCTGCTTTGGAAATTGCATTCTAATTAGAGGGTGTATTCTCAAGCTTCATAAATGAGATCCAAGCTGAGAACCGTTTCTAAGTTATTCCATGAACTTTAACCTTGACCTCTGTGGACCACCTGCTTGTGGCTCACACGGCATTGGCTCCTGCGCCACATGGAAGTTTGAGCTTTTCTGGTACTTCTAGAAGATATGTGGCAGGTGGCAGATGTGGGACTGTGATTTGAAAGCTTGCAATTCAAATCTGTTGCCCCTGAGTTGCTAACTTATTAGAGAAAATCCTTTCTGGAAGTAATAAATAAAAGAGAAGAAATCCATATGGAATGAAGCATTTCCAATAAATAGGCCACACAGAGTCTAGTGAGGGAATGTGCCTTGTGAATCTCTTTCTTATGAAATTTAAATGAAAAAAAAAAAAGACAACTCTAGCCACTTACATTTGTTAAAAAAAATCTTAAATCAAATTAGCAAATAATTAAAAGCACAATAGAGGTTTTCTGAGGAAATTTTATAATTGGAAAGTTTCTACTTTATTTTTTTTAAGAGATCCTTTAAAATGCTTAAAAAGCATTTATATTCTGAGAAAATATTTTGGTATATAATTTAATTTCTGGAATATATCTTAAATTTCAGACTTTATAACAATTTGTCTTTGTTTTCGAGAGCACAGGCTGAGAATTCGGCTTTTCCTCTCGGAAGAGCGTGTTTGGTGTGGGGTATAATTTGGAGCTCTACCTTTTACAGTGCTTTGTTTTAATAATCACCCTTTCCCTGACTTGATGAAATACACATTGCAGCGAAGTGACATGTCAGTTAATATTAATTTTTCTATTCAATCCATAATACACACAGATCCATAACAGGTAATGGGCAACAATGTATGTTTTAATTATCCTAAAAGAGGAATGATCTTGGGGTGATTTCTAAGGTAGGAAGGAGTGTGTGTGTGTGTATACGTAGATGCCCATGTGTGTGCATGTGTCCATTTGTGTATACATGTGTATATGCACTTATATGTGACTATAAATATACATACTTGTATTCCTCTACTGACAGGCAGGCAGCATGTGTAAGTAATGTTTTGGTTTAATTTAGGTCAAATTCTACTATCCTAGTTATTTCCTATGAAGAGCTTACATTTTTCTTTGTTCGTCTTTATAAAGTGCCTGAGGTCTCTATTGGAGATTTTTCTAGGTCTTTCTGAACATTCCTATTACTTAACTTTATCCATGGACATTGCTCTGTACACAAATGCCTCTAATTCTAAATGTCATTACTTAACTCCAGAAATTTTCCTCAGCTTCTCTTTTAAAATAAATTTCCCATTAAATTAAACTGTTTGGTTCAGCTCATTCTCTCCTTTGTGATTTTGTAGAATTCCCATGATCTGAAGCAAAGTTAGAATGCTCTACTTAAATGGTAATCCCCATTCTGTTTAACCCATTTATTCATTTTGAAGAGTTTTTCTGCTCTCATAATAGTAAGCACTTAATTGGCAGGAGAATGCAAGTCGCTCTCAAATTCACACTCACCAGCCCTACGGAGCTGTGCAGCAGCTCCTCGCCTTTCCACTCACCCTCCTACTTGAAGCCTTCCTCTTGGCATCATCCGAATCTCCTCTCCATATCAACAGGCTCTGCTGTTAGGAACTCTATTATTTCTTTTCTGAGCCTCTGCCAGCTTAGAGCTGATCACCCTTAATGAACACCATTCCATCACCCCAGGGGATTCTGCCTGTGTGTAAAACACCGCAAGAAAGGCAGGTACTCGGGCATGCTGTCACATACTTGGAACACTTCTTATTTCCATGGTAAAGAGGGAGCATGAAGAGGTTTTGATTCACGTGTTTTCTGCAGCTCTCTTGTTTGAATGCACATTTCAACAACTATTATTTGGTTTTCTTTAGAGAGTTCAGTTTATAGGAAACTAAAAATTATTCTTCATTAATGTAGCACCTAGAGAGGACTGGTAGATGTAGCTTTTTAAAAGTTTTGTTGATACGCATGGGAGACCTGCCCTTTCCTAAACAGAAACAGAGGAGGAGTGGATTGGGGGGTGTGGGAACAGAGCGGGAGGGGTTGAGGGAGGGGTTGGGAGGAGAGGAGGGAGAGGAAACTTTGGCCAGGATGTACAATAAATAAATAATTAAGCTTATTTAAAAGAATAAAAAATAATGCTCCTTAGCATTCTCAGGCATTGCCTAGCACTTCGTGCTCTGTTGTGTCTTTGAGAAGTACTGGGCTCAAATCATTCTGACTTTGGAGTTGCTCCTTGTCCCTCCCCCCTCCATTCAGCTCTCAGCAGGCAAATTCTTGTTTTTCACTATGCTGACCAAGTGTTTGCACCAATTATCACAGTTGCTTTTCTTATTGTCCTAGAGCAAAACATTTAATCAACTTTTACAAAATCAAGCTGGTGGTTTGGTTTCCAGGTGAGGTGTGTAATGGTGATCATTTTTTTGATGTTCTACTATATTTCCTCTTCTGTTAATAGCAGTCATCTAGACTACTGTTCTAGAGCAGAGCTGAGGTTTCCTGACAATTCACTTTCATGGTGGGTTGTTCCATTCTCAACCCAGGTTCTTCCCTTCAATGGGAGCGAAATATTTTCCATCTTTTCTGTTGAACGTCTTAATATTAGGTGTGGGGAGGCCAGTAGAAATGAACTGCCAGGGACAGGTTGTTTCTGTGAAGACTGTCTGGCTATACTTTAAAGTTCCTTGTGTTATGCAAAATACAACAAATGCTATTGCTCTCATGCTGCTACTTTTGGTCTAATTTATTTATATATGATCCTCATCGTATAGTAAGGCACTTGGCTTTTAATCCACATCATACTTTTTTTTGGGGGGGGGGGTTAGGGAGACTTTATTTGACCCTGTTTCAGGTTAGAGTACAGCATTGTGGGGAAGCCAAGGTGGCAGGAAATTGGAGCAGCTGGCCACATATATAGCCAGGAACAGACGACATGAATTAATGTCTGTGTCCTAGTTCTTCAATCACTTTCCCCACTCTTACACAACCCAAGATACCTCGCCTAGAGAATGATGCTGCCCTTAGTGAGTAGGTCTTACCATCTCAATTAAAGTAATCAAGACAACCCCAATCCAGACTCGTCTACAGGTCAATCTATTATAGACAATCTCTCATTGAGACTACCTTCCCAGGTGATTCTAGACTGTGTCAAGGTGTCAATCAAAACTGACCATCACAGGGGTCCTGGTTATCAGAATGAAAAGAATGGTTGAAGATTCTTGTTACTAACATTGAATGTTCTCCTTGGATGTTGCTGTGAATAAAATTTGACATCAACCATGTGAGAAGGTGAAGTATAGCAACAAACTGGAAACCCTTTGGTTAAATCCAGTTTGTGGTCGTGTTCTTTCTGTCTAATATACATTCTATTAAGAAATATAAAATTCTTGATTTTCCTTAAAAGTTAAAATTCTGCCAACCTCTCTAGTTTGACAGACACATAATACTTTGGTCAGTCAGAAGTTTTCAAGTTCTTACTGATGTTCCCAAAGTCTTTTGATCCTTTTGGCCCTAGATGAGGTTGAGCTGGAGGGCAGGTAAGGGATAAGGGCTTACCAAGGGCACTAGATTTAGTTCCTTCTCATTTGTAAATTTTTCAAGCCTCTCAGAGAACTGAGGCCTGGGAATTATCATAGAGATCATCTCAAAAATGTTAACCTCTGAAGAAATAAGTAACATTTAATTATCTAGACCACAGATGCTGTGGTCTAGATAATTTTAGTTCCCCAACCTCAAACTTCCTGGATCTGAACATTCTGAGAACTTGTACAGAAATTATTTAGGTTTTTTTTCTTTTCTTTTCCTTTTTTTTTTGTAGACTGTGTTTTTATATTAGACTTTTGCAATAAAATAAAACTTAGAAAACTGAGCAAAGAATGAATTATGACTGAGTGTTTAGTTTACTACTGGGTTATATTGGGGATTAAGTCGTGGTCAACACAGGTATGGATTCTGCAGGTGAAAGTTATGATCTTATGGCAGAGGCAGACAGTTCCTCCTGAGATGATTGCTTGTATTAGCAGTGCCCGGGGAAAAGTGCAGGGCTGCTGTATGTTCACATGGGAGAAACCCAAGTCCTCACGTGGAGCGGACATCAGAGAAAGCTTTCCAGAGGAAGCCATGTGTGTGATTCTACTGAAACTGAAGCAGGATGTCTCTCTCTCTCTTTCTTCCTCCCTCCCCCTGCTCTGTGTGTGTGTGTGTGTGTGTGTGTGTGTGTGTGTGTGTGTGTGTGTGTGTGTGTGTATGTGTGTGACAAGCCCAAAGCATAGCACATCTTTGGACCTAGAAATAAGAGAGGAAATGGTTGAATGGAGTTGAAGTTTTGCATAAACTAGGATATAAAGTGTTTGATTCAGAGTGGAGAGAGATGAGAAAGAGGGAAAGAGTCTGTCGAGGGAAGACTGACAATGTTGGAGTTGTGACCAGATCAGGTTTATGCCTTTTTAATATGGATTTATTTTGGATTGATTGTTTTTTAATACTTTGGAAAATAAATAGAAATGGGAAGGACTGAAGTCATAACAGACTAATGATAAGACTGCTGTGTTAAGCAAGACAAGAAAGCATGGTGTTTGGTCCAGATTATGTTGGGTAGCACTGTAGGAAGGAAGAAGGAGGAAGTGGATTTCTCTCCTTCTCCCTCTCCCTCTCTCATCTCTCAATAGGGTTTCACTCTAGGCAAAACTGGTTTGGAATTCACTATGTAGCCCAGGCTTGCTTCAAACTCATGGCAACCCTCCTGTCCCAGCCTCTTGAGTTCTAAGATTGCAGATGGGAACCACTTGACATTATCCACTAGATTTATTTTGTGAGGTGCAATCAGCCAGATGGATGGGATGAAACCATGCTGGGAATGATGCCAAGGGTTTGGGTTTGAACAAAAGTCAGTTGTTATGCAAGGACAATGGGACTAAACATTTAAGGACCTGTCAGCAGAGTTTAAAGTGATGACCTGTGGGTACAGGGGAAAGAGGACACGAAGAGGTTCAACTAGAGGAACAAAGGCTAATAGTACAGAAAGTCTTCTACTCTTGAAGAATCAAGAGAGGACTAGCTGTTGTAGATGAATAGGAAATGGGGGAAGGTAAGGTTGAATATAATGGAAAATATGGGTTTAAGCTGTGTAGGTGGAGCCATCTTAGCTGAGATCAGAGCCTGAGTATGGCCATGAAGATGAACAAATGAAATGGTTCATGTCAAACTCAGAGGGATAGCTTGAAAAAAGGCTTTGGAGGCTTTTTACAAATTGCCATGTTACCTAGTGGGGAAGCAGAGATACAGGTGTTTGTTCCTGTCAGCACACCCAGGAAAGGGCAAAGCTGGGCTTTAGCTGCCTGTAGATTCCATCTGGGTTCCCTATTGAACATTTCTGCAGCACTGCACATACTCAATAGATCATATCTGGTGTTTGCTGCTATGTGCTATATCTGCCTGTGTATAGACAGTAGCTTGGGATCCCCTAAAATACAGCCTCTGAAATGGTGGGAAATATACAGATCATTTACAGTGGTTGTCCTTCATTATCATAAGACTCTAAGGAGGTTTTTCCATCTAGTATAGTTAACACACAATTGGAAATGGAAAAAAATATATATATATATATATATCATGATGAGTATTACCTTCGTGATTTAGATATGTATGTCTGCCTGCATCTGTATATATAACATTACAGATATATTTCCTTACTACAAGGTATGTGGTCGCCGTTTTAGAGTAGTTCCCCCGAGAGTACTGGGAAATTGATTGAAGACATATAGGTGAAGAGGGTGTCCACTTAATATTCTGTGTACTTTAGTTTGCATTTCTGCCTCCTTAAGTGATTTATCTTACTACATTAAACACAATGTAACTATATTTAAAGAAAGAAAGTACTTCCACATAGCAAAAATAGGGTAAAACCAAGCTTCCTGAGACATCAGAGAGCCCACCCAAACATGTTCAGGCCAGTCTTAAGTTTGTAAGTAGGCAGGAAATTTAAATTCTTTCAGGGTCTTTGAAAGGCAGGAACTCTCACACAATTTGGAGGATGGAGAGCAAGTGCAAAACGGGGTGGGGGAGGGGCTAGGGGTGGGGGTGAGACTGACTCTTATTTAAAAAAAAAAAAAACTGAATTCAAGAAAACAGAGGCAGAGCCCTAAACCCAGAGTTGGACCGTTTTAAGCACTGGACTTTCTGACGATATCCGCAGAGGTCAGAGGTCAGTAAAGCTGGGTGTAGATGGAGTGGTAGGCACGAAGGAGCAGCGATCTAGTTTTGCTAAGCGTGAAACACCACTGTATCCTAACTTTATAATTTACTTCTCATTGAGTTCTTGCAATTGAAGGAGAAGGAGTTTTTCTGAGTTTAGTCAGAACACCTAGGAGAGCTGCTCTAGCGGAGGGAGCGAGGACTGTGACGGTCTCTGCACAGCCATGCTTCTCCACCTGCACCAGCCACAGCCTACAGCAGGGTGAGACTTGCTTTCAGTTCAGCCCACAGCTCAGAACAGATGGTGAGGGTGTAGAGAATGCGAGAGGTTGTGGAAACCTCTTTTAATCCCTTTCAGAAGCTCTGTTGCCTTTTTGCCCCAGCAGAGTGAAGAATCAATGCTACAACTTGTCCTCTTTCTTTCAACTAGTCCTCGGGAGTCAGTAGCAAATCTTTGCTACACAGTGCTCCGCTAAAAGCTGAACTCTTCCCAAGTTTCTTGGGTTCAGCAGCAAGATACACAAAAACCAGGGGGGCTCGCCTTGAAAGCACTCAAATGGCGCTGTTAGGGAGTGAAAAATTACATTAAGTGAAACATAGACGGGAGCGGATACAGAAATGTGTTCTGCTTTGGAACATTATTTAATTAAATACATTTGCCATGGCTCTTGAGAACTTGTGAGAACTTGTCCTGGAAAATTTAAGAAATGGAGATTCCCACCATCTCGAATCATCATGAATAATTGATTCATGCCAGGGTAACCAGAAAATGGCCATTCAGCTCATCTCTGGATGCTGCCTGCCATTCCTTGTCTGCAGCCCACTTTGTGTCAGCCCACCTTCGCGGGTTAGCCTCTCACCCTTTGACGTTTCGGAGCTGCTGCGGTAGTCACAGAGAGGGGCGAGAGCAATAGCACAGCCCACGTTTTTATGAGGTAAAATCATTCTATAGACAATAATCTATTATTGGAAACCAAGGTCAATCAATTTTCCCCTATATTCAGGTTTTCAATACTTAAGCTAAGCTGGCTGATGCTTGTTCAATTTCTTTTAAAGATTTATAATTTTTACTTACGTTCATACAACTGACATGTTAAATAACCTGGCTAATTTTTAAATGCTTTAAGTTTTAAGGCTTCTGACCCAATGAAACAAAAATATGTATAATCGCTAAAAATATCCTTTTTAAAGATGACTTGTATAATACTGACTTTTCTCTAAGTTCCAAGTTTGTTTGAAATTATTAAAGACTGATTGAGTAAAATCTCATTTTTGAATGCTTTTAAATGTGATAATGGTTGTGTATCTAGGCCCTGAACACTTAAGGTGAGAGATTTCCAGGTAACAGTAGAAGCCAGATGGCCAAAGCTTAGAGAGTCAGAATGTGCTGTGACCATGACTCTTTCCTCAGTGTGCATACTGCTGGCCTAACCTGTAGGTCACATATGAACTCTTGACTAGCATCTTGATTTCTGAGTCATGACTCCACAGGGTTTGGCTGACCCGAGGCTTCTTTTAATGTCACTGAAATGACATAGATCTTTGCTTCTATGAGATGTTCACTTCTGCTTATCTTGCAAATGTGGACAAAACTTGGTCTTTCTTAGCACCAAAATCTGTGCCACCTAACATTTGGAAATCAGAAATTCATTCTCTTCTTTCTTCCAGAACTTGGCCTTAGAAGTAAATATGCCTTATCTGTTGTGTGTTTTTCTCCCTTCATTGTTCCTCTTCTCTTCTGTGGTTTTCAGGCCCAGCTGGAACTTGTGATATCTCATAGTGCCCATAAATTCCCCAGCCCCACGCCACAGCTCCAGACTCACATAGACACCACAGCGACCACCATGCCTTCAGTCTTCTCACATTGGCTTTCAGGGCTGTGATGACAGAAGAAGAGTATTATATCTTGGAAGAATTGGTTCTTGTAAAAAATATGCTCTCTATTTCAATCAATATACCCCTGCTTCTCAGTTCCCAGTTCCACTTTAGAACTATTCCAGCCCTTTTCCTTTGTAACACCTACTGTTCTTAAAGGACTCAGATTATGATGTTCATCACTGGGATACTTTAGGTTTTAGCTAAATACTAGCTACTGGTATTCAAACCCATTTCTGGACCATATGGCTGATGGCTTAACCCATTTTGGTCTTTGTCCTACAAGGGTTGAAGAGTGACTACTCAAAGTTCTTTTGTGCTTGATGGTCCTTTTCCAGTAGACTAATTTCCTTCCTTGTTCTTTTTGTAGTATTTGATGGGACACAAATCCTGAAGGACATTTCCTCCCTCTCTGCCTCTAGTTCTGTGGTCTACTTCTATAGTGAGCCTGGCTTTCCCTTGTCTCGGGTACCTGTGAGTGCCTTAACTGATGTGAGGCTTTACATACCATGCCTTTTACATTGTCAGTGCTGAAGCCTTCCCAGATATTCCCATGCTGCTTCACTCTGTGCTCTTTCCCTTTTTAGCCGTTACCACAATTCGTGACTTTGATCAAGTCCATGCCTACTGTCTCCTGGCTCTAAGTCATGGGAATTATCGCAATTCCAGAACCACAGGAACCTTCCAGGGAATGATTCTGGATGATTGAATGTAGAACTAAAACCAGTCCTGCTTTTGATCTCACCACTTCCTCTCATGCACACGTGACAGGTTCCTCCTTCAGGGCTGGGCTTCCTTTGCATTTCTTCCCTATGTTCAGCCAGCCAGCAAGGGCTGTGCCTTTTTCTCTCATCAGGATAAGGCTTATCTGCCTCTATCCAGAAGAGCTCACTGGTTTTGACGTTGCAGTCTACTTGTGTGTGACACTCTTATCCACTGGGAGGCTGAGGATTCCTTAGAGCATAGTTGACATCTCAATGAATTGTGTTGTACAGGGCAGGGCCACGCTGAGTTTGTTTGATCACTTCTGTGTTGATTGCTGAATAAATGAAAGTTTTTCCTTGTTGTCAGAGAAAGGGGTGGGGAGGGATTCTATGGTGTTTAGGGTCCTCAAGAGCTCACCTTAAAACTATCAGGGTGAGGAAGGCAGTTTTTCTAAAGTGTAAGTATTTCAAGCCCAAATTTTAGTCTTTGTCCTTAGTTGAAAGTTCCTGCTGCTTTACCATCATTACCCATGAATCTGTAGCCTGCCTTTGTGTTGGTTTGGAGGAAAAAGTTGGAACAATTGTGATATACTATACACCTTCCATATTTCACATTTGTTCTAATAAATTCAAGACAATTTCTGGGTTTAACATAAACTTGACATCTGAGAAAAGAAAGTGCTTTGGTTTTCAAAACTTAGAGCTTGGTCTCATTTCAAGGGAGAGATAAGAACCTTGGCTTGTGTCGTTCTTTTTTAAAAGGACTTTCCATTTTCAGTAAGAAGAAATCATGGAAGGCTGAGGCTGAAGACACAGGTGGGACAGGGATGAGATTCTGTGGTCACATCCCTCTGTGGGGGGCAGTGGCTCCCACTCTTCATGTTAGCTTAACAGACAGCTTTCCAGGTCCTTCCCAAACCAATTAACTTGGAATCATGTGGGAGTGGAACTCAGGCATTCATGAGTTCCCAGGATAATTTCAACCTGCAGAGCTATGCACTTGAACATGCTGCCCCAGAACAGATACATTTGAAGAATAATCTGAGCATTTGTTATCAGTGTCAACATTTGTCTTAAAAAAATAAAAAAGCAGTTTCTTGTTATTGATAAATCCACTAAAACCCCACCCGTATGGCTGTTGGGTAGAGACGGTACTGGCTTCATTTTTTTTAATCCCATAGTCCTTTGGGGAAGTTGTTTTCTCGAACACTGTTCAGATTTGTTTCTTACTTTTAGTTTCACTATGCATGGCTTGCCAGTCTTATCATATTGGAAAAGAACTATTTAATTTGCACATGTAGCCTTGTTAAATGGCACAATGAAAGGACTTCAGAGTCTTTTAGATGTAATCTAAAGGAATTATTTGATTGTCTTAGTATCCTTGATACATTAAATAAAAATCAAAGTTTACCTTATATATGAGTGAAATTTTGAAGATGAAAATCATTTCATCTAATTTTCTGAAGAATTACACACACCTGCCTCTTTCATCTTCCTTTGATTCTGTGTCTTAAATTGGAGTAAGCATTCGCTTTCAGTTAAAAAGGCCTGGAATACGCACTCTCTAATCAAGTGTTTGTAGATAAATTGGAAAGAATATCTTCTTAACTATTACATCTAGAGCTTGTTCTCAGAGGAAAGTGAGGTCTTTCGTAATAGAGATACAGTTTACCTAAGAGTCACATTAATAAGAGAAAAATCAGCTTTTTGAATAATATATGAATCCATATGGTATCAGTGGTATCTAGGCATTTGGGACAATGCATAATTAGTTTCAATTCCCTTTGAGAGGGAGATGTGGATGTTAAAACAAATTGCTGATGAAGCATATACTTTGGAGAACAGTGTATTTCAAAATTTTGTGCAATATCAGCTATTTCTTTCAATGGTATGGAAATACAGTGGGCAACTGAGAAGATTTATTAGGCATAATTTTCAACCATTCTTATGATATAAAGGTTCATGGTTTGCTTATTTAAGACAGTGACTAAAACAAGGATTGTAGGCAGTGTTTGTAGAGCATCTGGGAAAACACTGCTTCTATTCAATGTCTGGTGCCATTGTTTCTAGTCAGTGAACTAATAATCATTTGCTTGTATGTGAGTTATGGTATGACAATGTTTAGCACTAAATAGGGATTGGCTATTTAAATTATGATAGGCTTTTTTATGATAATGAACAATGGATTAGTGTGGAAAGGTCAGCATCCAGAGAATAAGAAAACTGAGAATCATGGAATGAACAGTGGGGAAGAAAGGGGAGAGTAGAGGTTGTGATAGGCTGAGTGTCTTAAGTGAAAGGGAAGGAAGGGCGTCTCTGGAAGGAACTGGTTTGTTGCAGGAAATACATATTCTCAAGTAGAAATTGCTTGTCTGGTAGGATTTCTAGTCATTTTCATGTGGAGAAGAGTCTGTGAACATTGAACATTCACCGTAGCCAGTGAGGCTACAGTATATATAACACAGAGGACTACATGCATGCATAGTTTTTCATTTGCTCCCCCTCTTAAGGCTCCCAAACAAAATATCATATCTTCTCACCTTTGCTACAGCTTTTACTATATGCATTCAAAGTAGCACCCTTAATAACTAAAATTTAAAATGACTCAAAAGCACATTAGGGAAGATTGGATAAATAAATCATGACATAGTCATGACTGATATATAATAATAAATATCATATAGCAAAGAAATAAGTAATATATAACATATTGTTAGGAATAGTCACATATTTCTGGATTTTCCATAGAAATAATAAAAATCCACAAAAATGAATTCTTTATATTTTATTTCCCTCTTCAGAAAGGGTCTCAGTATGTAACCCTGAATGGCCTGGAACGTGCTATGTAGACCAGGCTGGCCTGGACCTCGTGGAGGTCAGCTTATCTCTACCTCTTAAGTGCTGTGATTAAAGGTGTGTGCCACTATGTTGAGCCTTAGTGCTATGACTTTTTGAAATTTATACTCTGAAGCTGGTGAGCATTATCATCATGATCTTTTATTAAAGATCATTTATTCAATCACAGCCTTCTTGAAAAGTGGGGCCCATAACATTGCTCTACCCATCACTCCTTAGTTTTCATTTTTCTCAGGTTTACTTGTTTTGGTAAGCCTTGAGGTCATAATCATTTCTTTCTCCTCACTAAACTTAAAGAAAACAGGGGCTTAATATAGCACAGCCTGGGAAGAAGTCTTTAATAACTTGTTTTCTTCATGAAATCCACTGTGTTAAGGTAAAAACATTTGAATGGTCTAGTTCACAGAGCATATATTTAATGAGCAAAGCCCACGTGAGAGTGCTCATTTTCTGCAGTTATGTTTTTTTAAAAAAAAAAAAAAACAAAACTAAAAACAAAGGCTAACCACACCACATTTTGAGCCTAAACATCTAAGCTCTCAGCGTCAGAATCTAGAGCTTTGGCAGGACTGAATGGGAATGATTACAGGCTGGTCAGTAATAATGACAGATTTTAGTGTCCATTTTAGTGTGCGAAACACTAAATTACAGGGAATTGAAAAATGGGCAGTTTGTAGTTTTAGAACAGCATTCCTTGGGGTTGGGGGCATCCTTTGGGGATAGCTTTCTTCTCCTCCCTCTTAACTGACACTGTCATTTTTTGCTTCTTTGCACATGAATAAGAAAAGCGACACTATGTGTGGACAGTATCTTTGGAAGATCAGCTTGTTACCATATGCATCCCCACCCTAAACACATCTCTGTGATAGCCTTTTGGCATAGCACATTACAACTCGGTCCTTTGGAAAGTATCACAGTGACGGTTCCTTATTCACAGGCCCTACTCTTACAAATCTTCCTGGAGAGCCGTTTCACCTCAGGTAGTTCCCATCTATTCAGGCTGCTACAGTCCACCGGATGAATGTGCTGAGAGTGCCCATGCTCTAAGGATAATGTATGAAGACTTTTCATAGAACTGTGGGGGCCACCATAGATAAGTGCAGCACAGTATTTATATAAAAAGAGAAAATACACATGCCATTAGCCATTTAGCTTGAAAATGAAGTAATGGCCTGAAATTGAATTTGCTAATAACAAGCTCTATTTTTGACAGGATTTAGACACAGCAGAGGTGTAGGTGGTGTACAACAGCAAGATGCAGAGAGAGATTTTTATGTACATAGAGAAGGTGGGGCTTAGGGAGGGGTAGGGTCATGTGACTTAGATTTCTAAATGAGGCTCACTTATTATGGGACAGTGGACAAGTCACTCTATCTTTCAGTCTTAAGTTCTGCCAACTTTGATATATAGTTGGAGGTATATATTCTCTCCTCATCATACAACTGGTAAAGAAAATCTAGATACTCTCTTCACCATCCCAATCCTCAGTGATGGGGTGTTCCATAATGGGGCTAGAGAAAGAAGTGTGGCATGGTGTAAGTTAGGCCATTATAGAAATACTGCCTTTTCTGGCCTATGTGGAGATTTGGAGTGAAATCAAGGGAGAAAAGCAGAGCATGACTCCACATCTCACTGGTTACTCAGCACTCTGGAAGAAGTAACCAGAAGAGCTAGTGCGGCTTCTATTACATGATCTTAAAATACTCAAAAATGTATCTGAGCAGATTACCTGCATGGTGTGGGTGCACTGAGCAGAGCCTACCTACTTAATGTTAACTTTGAGTTTTCAATCATGACATACTTTCATCAGATGGAAAAGTGGGGGAGCACAAGCACCAATGTATTGTGTATTGCCACTCATATTTAATGTGGGTTATTATTTCATAATATTACATGAACTTAAAAAAAACAAACACCTGCCTCTCCTAGGGTCCCTCCAAAAGTTCTGGGTCATTCTAGGAGGCTGGCTGGTTAGCTCCAAGGGGCACCAACCACCCCTCAGCCTGGAGCCCCCACCTCTCTACGCACCCCCCTCACTCCCACCACAAAGGGCTATAGGTCTCCCTGCCCTGCCTGAGTCCAGTTTACAAACCGTGGTTGCTCCAGGGCCTGGTCCCTCTTTCCTGGGGTGCCACCACTTTCCTAGTGGACACAGGGCCCACATATGCCAGGTAAGTAGCAAACCCTTCCTCCTGCCAAGAGCTGAATCTCAGAAGGCCCCCATCACTGCCCTGGCCCACCTGGGGCCAGCAGGCCCTCCTTCCCAGCGGCTACTTCTCCTCTTGCCTTAGGCCTCTCCACCCTGATCTGCAATAACAAGGAAGCGAGATTCCACAGTAGACATCCTGCATCCCGCGTGCGCCCTCTCTGTTGAGATCCTGTGTGGGAGGCCTCTCCCTTGTAGTATCTAGGATGGTAGTCCTCAGAAGAGACTGTAGGTACGTAGCCCAGCCCCATTGTTCAGAGGCGGCAGCCAGCCTGGCCCTGAACCAGACTCAGGCTGGGTCAGGCTCTGCTCTTGCTGCCGTCCTTGCTACTGTCTCTGTCGGTTGGGTTGGGACCCTTTGCCCCTTAGGAGAGGTGTTGGTTACAGTTTACCTCAGTTTGTCACTGTTGAAGAAACACATAATAATAGCAAAAAATTAATAACATCGTAGACATGGAGACTTAGAAGACAAAAACCACAGAAGAAACCTCCCCCTTTGCAATTTTTCTGTGAAGGTATAGTTTGTTCATGTACGCACACATATGTGCGTGTCTCTGTCTCACCCCAGGGCAGGCCAGATCATCTATTGACACCTGTCCCAGCCTGTGTGTCCCTCACACTGCCCCTGTCCTTTGGTGCTTCCCAGGGGCCCCTTTGAGCGGGCTTGTGGGGTGTAGGGGAGCTCCCTGGATAGGAAGTGGGGCCTTCAGTTAGCTAGAGGTCTCCCACCAGATCCTGTGAACAGAGCCCAATGGCTGTGTGATGCTCCCTGAGCTCACAGCACAGTGCTGGTGGTTGGCATCTGTCTGAGTCTGGGGCAGGGCCTGGGTTGAACCCAAGCCCTAGAGCCTCACTCCTGTCTTGCCCCCCCCCCCCCACCCCATGTGTTTGTAAATACTCTGGCATCCTTTGGCCCTGAGGAGGTTTTTCAATGTGTTATTTACTTCTCTAACTATGACAATTGCTATAAAATAAAAATTTAGAAAAAAACAAAACAAGACAAAAAAAAACCAAACACCAACAACAAAAACTTAGCCAGGTGGTGGTGGCTCATTCCTCGAATCCCAGCACCCAGGAGGCAGAGGCAGGTTGATCTCTGAGTTTGAGGGCAGGCTAGTCTACAGAGCAAGTTCTGGGACAGTCAGAACTACACAGAGAAACCCTGTCTCGAAAAACCAAACCAAACCAAACCAAGCAAACAAACTAAGCAGCTGGATATGAAGGCATGGGCATTTAATTCTAGTACTTGGGAGATGAAACCAGGTAGATCTCTATGAGTTTCAAGGCCAGCCTGGTATCTTTATCTGTATCTGAGTAGCCAGGCAGGCAAGGGTAGATAGTGGGACCCTGGTGCAAAAAAAAAAAAAAAAAGTTTTCTCTGACACATATGCTGTTTTACCCCTCTCTCTCTTACCCATTTATTCTCATGGACCAGATGGTGTGAATCAGATACAGAAAACATTTATTTTCATATTCCTTTTTGTTCAGTGCTTTTCCATTTCTTTTCCATTTGGAAGAACAACAACAATAAGAAATGCAGAGGTGTAATCTTGCCTCCTGCTGATGGCTGTTATCACTGTAGCAGCCTTGAGAGCAAGAGACATGGCGGCATTTGTTCAGTTAATATTTGTTGTTGTAAGAATTAGGAAAGTACCCAATAGCTTCTGTTACTCCTGCAGATTGATTTTGCTCCCAAACACATTTTCTAGACAAATTACCCCTTACACCCTTTTGCACTTGTTTCTCTAGGAAAAGCTATACAATGTCATTGACAGATATTATTTGTTTTTAGCTTTATTTATTATTTTACATGTGTGAGTGTTTTGCTTGCATTTATGTGTGTACCACATCCTGCTGGTATCCCAGGAGGTCAGAAGAGGGCATTGGATCCCCTAGGACTGGAATTACAGATTGTTGGGAGCTGCCATGTGTGTGCTGGGAATCAAACCCTGGTTCTTAGCAAAAGCAACAAGTGTTTTAACTGCTGAGCCAACTCTCCCAACAAGATAGATATTATTTAGATGACATAGTTTTCAAAATTACAAGTCTCTAGAGAAATGAGTCTTCACACTGTTTCTTCTTTTTTTTAACTAGATTTCTGGATATTAAGGCATATGCAGCCGGGCGGTGGTGGCACAAGCCGGGCGGTGGTGGCGCACGCCTTTAATCCCAGCACACGGGAGGCAGAGGCAGGCGGATCTCTGTGAGTTCGAGGCCAGCCTGGTCTACAGAGCGAGATCCAGGAAAGGCGCAAAGCTACACAGAGAAACCCTGTCTCGAAAAAACCAAAAAAAAAAAAAAAAGAGTTAAGGCATATGCACATTATGTGCTTATCTCTTGACAATGAACTTCAGACTTATGCTTTTGGAATATTACGGAACAGGGTGATGCCATTGGAATTGATATGTTTAACCTGTGTTTCCCAGTTGACAAGTTGAGGTTGAATGAAAGAGGTAAAGAATTGCACAAGGATGCCTGGAATGGGGGGCTGTCTGTAATTTTTGATGATGAGCTTTGTTTATGGATAAGAATATGTACTAACCACTTGCAATTTGAAATCCACATGTGGGATTTTAAAAGCTATATTAATAGGAAACAATTATTAGAGGCAAATAGGAAATTTATGAAGCCCCACATAGACAAACTTATTCAGTTCACTATCAAACTGCCTATGTATTTTCTGGGAGTTTGACTTTTTGAGGAAGTGCTCATGGTCAGCAGTCTAACTATCTATGGTCCTGTCTTCTGTTTGTCCTTCTGGAGCACAGTGCTCTGGAAGAGATGAGATAGTTCCTGAGAAGGATTACCATGAGGTAAATATGTTGTCCAGCTCTCTAGAGTTGGACAAAGTTTGAGAACAATTACCAGAGACTTGTGCCCCTTAACTGATAAAGGAACTTGGTTTAGAAAAATAGAAGATTAAAAAAAAAAAACAAAAAAACAAAAAACAGAGTAATAGTCTCACTCCTAAAATCTGAGAAAAACAAGATAATACAGTATAAACAAACAAACCAACCCAGCAGTTTAATTCTCTTAAACCTTTTCACTGTTGAAAAAGCATCATACCATTCATGCTCTTCTATGGAGCTTGAGATCAAATTTCCCCAAATTGAGGCATAAATTGGTTAGTCCATTTCAGAGGCATGGATGTATGTCTTTTGTTCTTGGAAAGTAATTAAAGGGTAAGATTTCTGTAAATGTTCCCTAATAATCCAAGTTGTGGCTTCATGTTACATTTGTATATAGTTGATGACAGTGTTCGGTAGCTTCCTAAGAGCCCTTTTGTTGGGAGTGTCTTGAATCAAATCAAAGTATTTATGCCAACTTCTGGTCAGTGGAAATTGAGTGGTCTTGTAAATGAATAATTTATTGTAGCAATGGACTTATGGTAAAGAAGCACAATATCCAGAAAAATAATGCCAGGAACAGTTATGGAGGCACAACCCGTGTCCCGTGTCCCCCCCCCCCCCCCCCCCCCCCCCCGGCATATTCACTAATGTTAATAGTTATAATTAGGTGATAAATAGACTGTCCAAAGGGCAGCATGTGAATTCCCTAACCACCTTGGCTTCCTCTCAGGTCAGCAAAAACCCTGAAGTCCTTTGTGCCTCTAGGCTTTGCTAGCTTTAGCCTGGCCAGATTCCCAGGCCTCCTCTTTATGAGGCCCCTTTTCCTTTTGGTTGTTTGTTGAGATGCCCTTTGTAGCTTTCCAAAATGAAGTTCTTCTTCTTGTTATGGGGAAAACACTGTCTCAGTAGTAGTTTTCACTTTGGAATGGTTACCATGGTTTTCAGGTGGGCACTGTTTTTGTTTCTCACCACTGTTTCACTAGCCTTTGCACTATGTCTGATACTTAAAATATATTCAATAAGCACTTGGTGAAAGAACGCAGAGCATCAAAAACAAAACAAACAGAAACAATTCCCCAAATCTCAGTTCTCTGTAGACAACTATTTCTATCAACTGTGTAGCTGGAGTGCTAAATTTTTTTGTTTCTGTATTTTTTATTATCTCTAATTATTTTTGATTTCTTGTCCACTGTTGGACTACATGGTAATGTTAATCTAATGTGAAATTAATATGAAGTTCATGGTAATACAGAATTTTGACAGTTTTTTTTTTCCAAAATTCATTTGAATAAGAAATAATGATAGACCTAATGAATTACAGGCTATGCTGGGTGGTTGGGGATTTAGAGGATTCAGATACATTCTAAACTTCACTAACAGATGGAAGAAGCAGCCAGATTCTGTTAGGGAGCGTAGGGAAAGGCAACTTTCCCCAGACTTTCCATGAGAGCACTATATACTTACTAGGGCTTTATTTAAAGAATTAAAATTGGGGGCTGCAGAAGAACGCTATTTCTTCTGCCTTGTCATTGTGTCATTTTTTCTGGTGTCCCTTGTTCTGGGTGCTGGATCAGATACTCTGCTCAGCTTTGTAGGCACATGACCACACATATCCTGCTAAACAGAGGCTTGCTGAGTGACACTATTGAATCACAAATGACATGATATTTGTTGTGGAGGAACACAGCATTTTGGTGGAGATGGCAGGCGTTCAAATAAAGTTTTCTCTTGACTCCAAGAGGAGGGACTCACCTATATCTCAGGGGACTGTTTAACAAAGATGGAGAGTAGATGGCATGTGATGTTGGTTTGAAGTAAGAGACAGTGGAGCATCCCAAGACAGTGGATAGAAAAGAATCACACAGTGGCCTGGAAAGACTGATGCACTTCTTTGAGAAGCAGGACAAGTTCCATATAGCTGGGACCCAGGAAAATGGCGGGGAGGAGAAGGAGGCATTATTGGGAAGGTTTTAGTAAAGTACTGATTTTATTCTAAAGATCATTAAACTTGGAATTTCTCATTGGGACAGTAAGGCAAACAGATTCTGGGTTGGTTCTGGTTTGTCAATGATATGAAAGTAGGCCAGAGCTAGAGAGCTCTGATTAGGAGGCTTTGATGACTTAAGATAGAAATGACAACAATTTTAACTGCTGGCTGCCAAGGAAGAAGGAGTGCTAAGCACAGGTGTTATGTGCAAGACTCACCTCTGGGGCAAGTGGTCCAGATCCTCAGGGAAGCCTGTTTGTGTGATTGTGATGCCTTGCAGACATGCTGGTCTCATCCCTCAAACTCACTTTCATCACTGTTTTTCTCTCTCTCTCATCCTCTTTCATCTCTCATCCTCTTGTATTGTCCTTTATTGTTTCGCTTTTCTGCTATTTTATCCTTGTTTTCTGACATTGTATCACAGTTTTGTCTTTGTTTTTCCTTTTCAAGAACACCATGATTTAAACATATTACATGCAAATAAAATAATGCGTGTCTGGCGCAGTGTGCTTCTGAAGTGTGTTTATACACACACTTGCAAAAGATGCCATCTCCCAGGAGAATGTGCCAAATTGTATATCTGAAAGTGTTCTTTTGATTTTTGTTTCCTTCCCATAACAAAAGCAAACTCAACTTGCTGTACAAGTGAAGCTAGTGTGTCCTTGAGCACAGGACAGTAGAAATGTAGGTAAAGTGACCATTGAACAAATTGCAGTTAGCTAGAGGGTACCGCCCATTGTTCACCCTGATGTCTGGCAGATGGGAAAGCTGTGATGTCATTTTGTTCGTTATTTTCCCTACATTTGAATACTTGCCTCTAATGACATTAAGATGTGAAATTAACACTACTAGGGATGTCCTCTGAATTTATTGTTACTTGAGGTCATAAATATCCATAAGCTCTACAGTGAATGAGTTCTTTGTAAATTTGTTCCCTGTAAGGTCCCTTGTCCCTAGAATAGTATATAACAAAATATTTTATAATGACTTATTTCAGCTATTTTGCAGCCAAAGTGACCTTGACAGATTTAGTATATTTTAATGGAGAAATTAGGAGAGGAACAATTTATGTAAATGGTCTCAATCTGTGACTCTTCAAGCATGGTTCATGGTTTTGTCCCTCTATACGTTGATGTCCCACTTGTTGATGATTATGTTTTAAGTAATATTTTATTCTGTCCAGTAATATTGCAACTTGATGGATACAATAATCTAAATCAGGATCCAAAAAGTGAAAGCAACCTTATAATAGAGGAATTAAGATTTTAACCTTGGGGATGAGAATGAGAAAAACAGTATTTTGTTTCCTTATTCGTTTGCATAATTATTTTTCCTATTATGTATCTGCTAGAATCTGCTCTATACCTACACATACTTAATTGTGCATATGAGAATGGACTTGCGCAACCTGGAAAAACTTCTTTGTATCATTATTTTGAATATCATTGGCAGTTCTATAGGATAGCAGGTTATGCAGTAGTTTCTTATAGAGGAATGTTGCCAGGGTCCTCTGTAGGAGTCTGACATGATCATTAGGACCTGGTTGATCTTTGAGCCAATTCTTAGAACTTTGCTCTCAGTCTTGAATTTTCAAATTATTTCAGCAGAAGCATCATTCATAACAAGTGCACAGAGGATTCCTAGTCTCAGGCCACATTTTAAGGGAATCCTTAAAGTTCTTGCCATTGTTCACCAGTGAACTTGGGGATTATGAGCTTCATTAAAGCTGGTGTTTCTTTTCGGATTTGTTTTTCTTTTGGTTTCTTCATGTAAGCCATTGAGGAATTTGTTTTCCTTCTTTTTTTTTTTTTTTTTTTTTTTTTTTGGTTTTTCGAGACAGGGTTTCTCTGTGTAGCTTTGTGCCTTTTCCTGGAACTCACTTGGTAGCCCAGGCTGGCCTCGAACTCACAGAGATCCGCCTGGCTCTGCCTCCCGAGTGCTGGGATTAAAGGCGTGCGCCACCACCGCCTGGCTTGTTTTCCTTCTTAAATATTGAATTGCTTAACATCTTAGGTTCTTCTACCTAACTGGGTATCTTCTAGCTGTGACTTTATTTGTACATCCATCGCTCTGTGCTTTACTTGCAGACTAAGTTGAGGTTGCTTTTATTATGGAAAGGATCTTTCAGATATATAATTTGGCAGTGACTTTTTTATGCACTTTTCAGAAATGTTACTTTGTGAGCATTTTTGATGCATTTCCCCACACACCCTATGATATCTGTAACTGAATCTTTAATTCCCTTGTTATAACAGAGAGAGTTTCTTGAATTCTTGCTACAGTTCTACCATCCTTATATTATGCTTTTACAGCAATTCCCTAGGCTCAGGAAGGTGAAGGATGAAGTTTATAATGGTACTGAATACCAAACTGTTGCTTGATTTATTCAGGAAGGTTATTATATTCCAGGATCAAGTGACAGCTTAAAAGCTAGTCTAATTCATCATCATCAGTTAATTTTCACTGGGTGTCCACTGGGTGCTGAACATCATACAAGGCTCTTTGTCAGCATGTATGTGCCTGATAAGGTTGATGGAATTCAAGGAATATGGGATCTTGTCCTTAAGGAACGCTCTGCTGTCAATGCGAGTCAGTGAAGACCCAGGATTGTCAAGTTCTGTGTACAGATGCCTGGAACTAAAAACACTGCATGGCTACAGAAGTTACTGTCAGTAAATTTAGGTCCCGTTCTCATTATTATCTATATTGTCGCCAGGACAACAGTGGTGATGCCCAACAGACAAACACAGATGTCTGCTATGGTGACCTTAGCTCAGCAGCCTACAGTTATGCTTGGGTCTACAGGCAGATCCTTTTTGTTCTGTTCACGTAATTTCATATTGTTTTTACTTAATGAGACCCAATTGCCCCTTCTCCTAAACATCCATGCACTTCATCTTTCCTCATGAGAAGTTAGGCCTGTAGACCTCTGGGTGATGTGTATCCCTCCTCTGAAATGATTTGGAAGACCACCCTAGATCAAATTTGATAGAACTTGTTTTCATCCTGTATGTGGATTAAGACCACAGTGATAGAGGGGAGCCCGTGTATAGATAAAGAACAGGGCAGGTCTATGGAATGCAGGGTGGTCTGAACAGAGCTATACCCAGCATTCTGCTGTAGTTTCTTCCCTGACTTGGGCCTGTGTTCTGTGTGCAGTGAGTTTGTTTACTGGAAGACTCTGCTAAGATTTCCTTGTTTGGTATCCGTCATAGCCATTTCAGAGAAGATTCCCTTGGAGGAGGCTTCGAAGTCCTTCTCCAGTTGCTAACAAATATTTAGATTCAGGGATTACCTCAGAGCCTAAAAGTCCCAAGGGTTTTTTTTTTTTTTTTGTAGCAGTCTAATTTCCTCTCTCTCTCTCTCTCTCTCTCTCTCTCTCTCTCTCTCTCTCTCTCTTTCTCTCTCTCTCTCTCTCCTCTCTCTCTCTCTCTCTCTCTCTCTCTGCTCTCTCTCTCTCCTCTCTCTCTCTCCTCTCTCTCCTCTCCCCTCCCTCCCTCTTCTTTCTTTTCTTTTCCTTGTGCAGGACCTCATTTCTATGGTACCCTTGTCATATTTGGTTTTTGAGACGTGGCCTACTCTGATCTGTAGGTACCATTTTAACAGCTTCTTGTCACCAGCCTTACCTCTGGTAGTAGTGAGACTTGCTTCAGGTTATCCCTGCCCCTATACCTCAGTCTGTCTACTCTGGAGAATCTCCATCTCTGTAGTACTCCTAAGCAGGGAACATGAGGTATTTGCCCTGGTCTGACACTTCTGGCTTCCACTGCTGTTCCACAGTATTTGAATTAGAACACTAGATAGAAACCACAACAAATAATTTGCCTATTGCAATTTTGCTAGAACACATGCTTCTCTGAACCTCAGTGGGTGTAGATCACTGGCTATCCAAGCTGTTCCTTGCAATCTTATATCTAGGGATGGCCCAAAAGGTACATGGAGGTTGAATACCAACCTTTCATCTACTCACCCAGGCTTGACGTCTGGGTTCAGTGGCTGTTTGAAATTTGTCTATATAGAGGGGCACACCATTTCAGACTTATGTTGTGGCCAATTTATTTACATATTGCTAGCAATGGCCGTGTCACTTACAAGAAAATCATCTTTTAGTAAAGCTGCCTGCTATTTCTGGTAGGCATTTATATCACCAGATCATTCCAGTTTTAACTACGGAAGGCCCAGAGTCCAAGATGCCGGTATCCATTATGTTCCGTACTACTGCCTCTGTCCAGAAGAAGTTTCATAAAGAATGTCATAATACTCCAGCCTTAACCATTCCAAGCTTTGCATCCCAAGAGCTGATGGAAACTTGTGCAACTTACCTTTCATTAATATTTATTACTGACTGCTTTAGTTTTAGCAAGGATGAGTGGGTTCCTTTTCCCCGGGCTTACCTCTACTTAACTTGCTTCATCTGTCAACAAGTCAATCTGACCCCTCATGCAAGTGTTTACTCTGGATCAGAACTCTTAGTTTAGAGCTTTTAGATTTTTGTTCACTCCTTCTCTACATGTCTGTAAGACACAAGAAGGCCAAATGACCCAGAGACAGAGCTTGGGTCTAGAGCCTGTAAGACAGATCAGTTCTGCATCTGCCAAATCTTTGTGTGTCTGTTAGGATGAAGCCTGGAGTGCTTTAGGCTTCTTTTATATGCTTTGTGGTCCCTGGATGTTTTCGTTAGTGTGGAGAGACTCTAGGTGAATTCTGAGGTTTTAGTTATTTGGGCTTGTGCCTTATGATCACCCACTAATTATCATTATTATTCACTCTAATTTCACTGTAGCACACATTACATGTTTGTAGATGTGAAACTTGGCTAAGTGATGTGGTTCCAAAGAATTAATTTAAGAAGAATATATTGAAAAATATTCTATTTCTTATTCTATGCCTTGTATAGAAACTATATACAAGGTCTATACAAGGCACCTTGTATAGACCACAAGATGCCTTTCAAATGATCATATTAAAAAAAAAAAACCCTTCAAATAATAATTTAAAAAAAAGCACTTTTCTGAACCCTTTGTGGAGAAAGATGAACAAAAGTGAAGAAATGCTTGATTTATAATCGTGGTCAAAGTGCTAAGTAGTAGCCTTCCTCTAGTTACTACCTTGCTGTTGTTTTGAGATTTCTTAGTCAAGCTTCTGTCTGGTGAAACAGAACGAAAGCAACAGCAGGGCTTTTCACACATCTAGCTGCCCATTAATTGATTCTTTTTAAAACATAAAAGAAATGTGTCTTACATCTGAAGAGCATCACAGGTATATTGATCCCAAATGTGCCCATTATTGCCTCTTAGAAAACTCAGGGATGACTCCTTCAAAGAAGTGAATACATTGCTCCTCATAAAGCTGTCTGTCATCTTATACAACTTTCAGTATTTAAAAATGGCTTTTAGAAAGTTCATACCTCTATGGTAATTGTTTTATTGTGTTATTGTTTTGATACTATAAAGCAGTATTTGTATAATTCCTTTTCTGCAGGTTATGTATAAATGCATGTGCATTTATTTTCTTAGGTATATCCACAATATAATTATTAATAATATATAATAATTATAGGTAGCAGTCAATCTTATCATTGACTCAGTGACAGAAGTATCTATTGAGTCAGAAAGCAAAAGAGATACCATAGCAAATACCATAATGCTATGAGATTATCCAGGAAGAATAATAGTTTAAACACACTCATAAAGCTTGTAATTGACACCCTATAACCAAACCTGGCAATTTAAACTTTTCAAATTCACAAATGGGAGACTCTTTCCACAGACAAGTTAACCAGAAACTATGAAGCATAATAAGATAAAAGGCCAAACTTGCCATTCATTTGAGTATAAAATCAAGTAGTAGATATGAAACTATGTCTAGAGAGAAAAAAAGTAGTGGGATTTTGTTCTTCATTGATTTATGCTTTGAGGACCAAATATATAATATATACAGACATAAGTGTGTATATGTGTGTGTGTGTGTGTGTGTGTGTGTGTGTGTGTACATCTTAAGTGAAAATGTGATTTATGGTCCTTAAAATTCTTATTTTGAATTTATTGCATTTTTATCTAGAAAACACAAGATCATGCTTGCATAGTTATTTGATACAAGTTTTTCAATGGTTATTAGGAAAAGAAATAATTATTAGCACTTTCACAGAATTTCAAAATGAAGGCAAGCAGAACAGTTTTCAAATGTGGGGAAACTGTGTCGGTGAGGTAATGGGAAGGAACAAACACAGGCAGAGACTGGGAAGTCAGTCTTCCCTGATTCCATGAAGATTCCCGGGGCTTGGTTCCTTCAAAATCCCTGAAGTGTGCTCCTCAGCTGTGATCAAAGCTTGGTAGGTGGCCAGCCACATTAAGAAGTGGGCACACCCAGCCCCTCAGGGCCAGGCCTGGAAGGAGCATGTAGAAACAAGCCCATCTCTGAGAATGCTGAATCTACCTGCAAGGGAAGGTTGGAACACAGGAGTAAATATCTGCCTTGGACAACACAGAAATGGATTTTCAGGAAGCTATCGGTCTCCTCCTCTGGGGGTTAAATATGTTGAATTATATTCTAAATGTTCTTTATGAAATGCAATAGCAATAGATCAGTTGCTTTCCCAAACAATTTTTAACATTTTGCCTTTTTTTAAATTTTGAATAGTAGTACTTCCCATTGTCATCTAATGATTTATTTCACAATAATTACAATTGAATTAATTTTTTAAAATAAAATACAGTGTGCCAGAATAGTCTCCATGTTGTGAACTCACATCAGGGGAACCACAGTGGCTGACTGGGATTGCAAATTCATGAACGTTCAAAAAAATAAAAATAGTGATTTCAATATACAATTTCATATGTTAAATATGTACGTTAGATTCAGTGAAGATAGAAAATAGGATATGTGACCAAAAGAGTCTAGAAACTCAAGAAGTAAATAAGGCATTTCCAAAAGCCTTTGAGGAGGATGACGAAAAACAGTATAGAGTATACCAGGAGTCTCCAGCTGGGCAGGATTTAGGGGCATGTGCACCCAGACTTTGCACACAGAGAAAGTCTTGGCACTGGATGATAAAAAAAGAGAAGACTTTCACCTTGATTCTAAGTGATTTTACCTAAATTCACATTATGCAGCCAATAAAAAAATATACATTTATCATGAGTCATATTGAAAACCATCTCATCTGCTATTTAAGGACACTATTGTATATAAAGTGTCAAGATCACAGGTATCTTTTAATAACATTTAATTTGCTAAATTGTTCATATATTCATATGCAGTATTGCATATATAGCAAGCATCTCTACCATTACCGTGTGTGTGTGTGTGTGTGTGTGTGTGTGTGTGTGTGTGTGTGTGTCCTATAGTGGCTGTGTGGTACTGCATACCCAGTAAGAACCTTATAATTATTTTTAACAAAAGAACCTTATAATTATCCCTGTGAAAAGTAACAGGATTTAGTGTGATTTTTATGTGTACATCAACCATTTAAATTAACTACATGCATGAGAATTCTTGTAATTTTATTGAATATGGCTTGTGTGGACACCAGCCATGCAGATGATCTGCTCCCACTAATAGATTATATGCTGGAGTAAAACGTGGCTTTCTGTGGCTATGCCAGCAGTTGCAGTTTCACATGTACTTATTACTAGTTACAGTATCACCTGTTTTTTTTTTAATTATCAAAAGAAGTTCATGCCATTGACTCATTTGTTCCCATGTTTATTATTCCCATTGAAAACTGTTAGACCTAATCCTCCCTGATTGAAAACATTTGAACCTAGAAAGAACAGTATTTCTTAAGACATTTGTAACTATTCATCATGGATATTAAAATTACAATCATGCTGCATTGTGTGAGCTGTGGTTTTTAAAAAAAAGTCTCTACACATATGCCGATCAGGTGACCAATGCTATCCAGGTTTGAAGATGCTGAATGTCCTAATATCTGGTATTTGAAATTTTGACAAGTATTGCATTCATTCTTGAATATTGAGAATACATTTTTCGCTCATAGAGAGTAAATTTAAAATGGGGTCTTTTGTAGCAGCCCCCGTCCTGTTTGGAGTGATATAGCAGATGCTGAATGTTCACATATCAAACAAAATGCCAGGCTCCTGTAGAAAAGAGGTGTCAAAAAGTTTCTTTGTACCTTTAACGCATGTGATTATGTAGTACAAAATGCAGAGTTTGTAAAAATTTCTTGAATATACAGGCAAAAAAATGAATAATTCAAAACAACCCTTAAGTTCTACATTCTATTGTCCCTTTATAACACAGGCAGAAGATAGCAGTGCACTCCCAATAGAGCTGAACTTGCACAAGTTCCACCTCGGAAAATGCCAGATGGTCTATGGTCTACTTTTGAGAGCTGTCACATATGTAAAGATTGGAAAAAAAGAAAGACAGCTGAATGAGAACAGTGCATCATTAAAGCAGGAGTGAGGGTCCCCAGGCGTTGCCTGTGTTTTAAGAAGCATTGTGTCACCCCCATATTAGCATGCTTTTTTAGAGCTATACATGATTTGTACACAATAAGAAGAAATCTATTTGAAACCAAATAGTTGTGGTTTAATCAGGCAGGCGGTTTCGTTCTTCATTTGAACATAAAATCTTGTTTCCTGTTTAGTTTTAATTGCAACTTGACCATAAGATTAAAATCATACCCTTGAGAAATGGTCACTGAAGCTACATTTCCTGTCTATTGAGATGACTAAGATAAAGCTTATCCAGTTTTGATTTGATGTACTGCACACATTCGGCAAAATCATTCAACTAAAAAATGTTTTAGTGTTTTAAACAAAACTGAAGTGCAGAGGCAATATTTGGTTGCTGTAATTCAAAAACCTCAGAAAAATAATTGGTGACAGTGAAATAAAATATAAAAGTGCTATCATTTAACTGCCCCAGAAATAGATATGCTTTGAAGATTGAAATGTAGATAAATCGTTAAGGATGTATTAAACTAAAGCTCCAGCTGTAACTCATAAGTTGTAGATTCAGTTCTGTTAGTAGAAATAAAAAAAAAAGGTCAAATCTATCATTGTTTAGAATTTGGAGACAGGACACACTCCTCTTTTACCACTTGAATTTTTTATTTAATGAGACTGTTTAACTATTACATTACATTACTATTACAATTCTTGGGTTACATTGGACTGGAGTATGAGAAGTCATTTTTGACTGATTGATGAGGAGTTGCCCTGCATTGGTCAATGACATTTCAACTTAACCAAGCTCTCAGATTGCTTGAATTACTAGTTTTAGAGAGGAAGTTGCTCAAACATTCCATTTATTTGGAGAGATTGCTAGAAAGTGCTCTGTAAAGAACACTAAATTTGACATCTTTTAAAATGCATATGAATAACTAGCTGTGGGTTCAATGGCAGTCATTAGGATGTCATTCTGGTTGGTCTCTAAATCAAATGATTGCATGTTCCTAAGAAACCGATCTGTATAAGATGCTGGGTTGTAGATATTTGTCCTGAGGTCACATGGAGCTGTTGGGTAATGCTGATCAACACAAATTGTCATGATTCGCTCAATTGTTCAATGATGCAGTGCCCAAAAAATTAAATTCACTAGCCTTTTCAGTATCATGCCATTAAAATAGTCTCTCTTTCCACTTTAAACTAAAAAAGAGTTTTTTTTTTCATACATAGACATGTGGATGGTCTTATTTATATGTCATAGACATGTGTATGTCTGTGCATGCATCTACATGCCTGGCAGTCTGCTGTTCCACTGGTTTTTGTCTATGTATGGCCAAATGACACAGTGCTAGAGCTATTGGAATTTGATGGTGCAATTTCACATCTAATGAAAGTTCTACCCACCCTCAATTTTCTTCCCTAAAATTTCTTTGATTGTATGTGTTCTTCTTCCTTATTTTGGGATCAGCTTCTAAGTATCATTTAAAAAAAAAAAGCCCAAAAGAAGTGTTAGTGGGAGCTACACTAACTAAAATATGAAATAATTACCAAACTAAGAGAATGAACATATTTATGCCCACGATTTGGACACCTCCATGCTTTTCAATAATGTTTTGTCATTTTGTTGATCCCTGTAACTGTGTCTACCCATTCCTGTTGCTTTAGCTCTGGATCTTTATTAGTGTTTTCAAGGGGTGGGTTTGGGATTTTGTTTTTCTCCCTATGATGAAAAGCTAATTCTTCTCTTGTCCACTTGTGAATTGTTCCCGTCACTCCAAAATGTAATTGGTGAGTTTAGTACTGAGATCATGGTATTGTGTGTGTAGTGCTCAGGAGACCAACCAGCAAGAACAACCTTCACTGAACCAGTCTTGAATTACCTTTTCTTTAAACAGACCTTTTAATTTAAGTATTATTTTAAATTAACAAAAAAAATCCTCTAATTTTTTGTCTTTGTATAGTGATGTTTTTAACCTAATTTTATTTTACTTTCTAGACCCTCCCTCCTTTCCTCCATTTCTTCCTCCCTCCTTTCCTTCCTTCTAGAACATTGCTCTTCTTCCCTTTTCACCTTTTCCTTCTTCCTTTCTTCTATAACTCCCTGTCTCTTCAGTTTTATTATCATGGGTTAGACCTCTAGTCTCTATTTTTGAATTTGTATTTTGGAATATATCTTTTCATTATTGTAAAATAATAGCTTCTCATGCTTAGCTAAATGAACTTCTTTTTCGTTTGTTTTGTTTTGTTTTTTAACTCAGCCCAACCTCAGCGCCTGCCTCGGCTGCAGACATCAACACAGGAGCCCAGCAAGGAGGAAACAGGCAAGATGAAGAATGGGGGCCACAGGAGTCTGAGCAATGGCAATGGAATTCCTCATGGAGCTAAACAAGCACCCACAGATAACCACAAAATTTCAGCTCCTGTTTCTCAGAAAATGCATAGAAAACTTCAGTCCAGCTTATCTGTAAGCAATGATATCCATAAGAAGAGTAAAGTACACGCTGTCTTTTCCCAAAAGACTGCTTCCTCACCAGAAGGTACGTGTGAGATAGATGTGCATTTTTTTTAACCTCATGTAAAATTATTCAGTAGTAGTAAATTGATCCAGAAAACATGAGTAACATTCTCGCCTTTCCATCAGACAATCATAAATTTTGGTAAAATCCACTTAACTTCCTCCAATAAAAGTCTAAGATAAAAAAGGAAGATCTCGCAGCCAGCATTCTGCTTTTAGATTACCATCCTAGAGTGACTAGTCATTACTTTAAATATAACAGGTGTGCTTTTTTTAAAAAATGCCACAGTTAAAAATATGAATATACCATTTTGGGGCATATCAGAGTGCCTGTATTCTTTCCTTCCTTGGTGCAATGTGTTATGCTGTGCAGTCGAGATAAGATTACCTGCTTGCATTTTTGTCTTGCAAATTCATTCTTAATATGCAAAGCTGAAATAGGAAAAAGATCATGTAATTTCCCTGGTCTTGCTGGAGAATGGACCCGGCGAGGGGTGTCTCCTCTGTGAGCCATCTTCGAGCTCCCTTGCTGCCAGCATGTAGCACACTAGCCCCGCCCAGCCCTTTTGCTCCTTTCTGATACACTTGCCAAGGCTCTCTGACCTCTGGGCAGCTAGTTATTATTTCTTTTTCAGTGCTACCTCATCTACACCTTGCCGAGTTAAAGTCAGGTTAGATACTAAGAATCCAGGGCAGTTTTTCTTTATTACAAAATAAACCCAATGGAATGACAACCTGAAGAGTCTCCTTATATGGTTTGTTGTGCCATATTAAAAGAAACAAAAACCCAATCTGTATAGTTCATGTTGTAAATTCCTCCCAGCCTGTGCATGGCCTTCGTTCTTCCTCCTTTTCCCATCTGCAATTCTTTATCTCAAATCCTGAGCCTGCTGTATGTATTTGGTACTAATAAAACTATGTTTGTATGCATATATATGTATATAGTCACAATCTGTGTATATTCTTTTACCTTTTTGCTTTAACTGCCCTGAAATCTTCAGGAAGATTCTGTGGAATGCCTCTGTAAAGTTGGTCATGCGTACTCACAGTGATAAATTGAGCTGTAAATAGGGAATTGTATTGAGAGTTACCAGTAATGAGTAGGAGAAAGGATATTACATTTTGGCTACAGGTGTCTTAAACTCAACTGAGGCAAAGTGTTAGGTTGATCAAATGATATGATAATAAATGGTCTGCATAGTTCCAGGTCAGTGACACTACTTTCCAAACTAATTAGATTGAAAAGGACATGATTGACATTTGAAAATGAGTTTGACATGTAAGCTGCGTGGTCATCTCTGAAGTGTAGGTAGGCTGTTAACTAAACTGGCTCTCCAAGGAGTTGGGAAGGCAATGCAATTTTCTTTAGAGGATCTTCTCTTCGAGGCGATTGGCTGAAATAATTGAATGCAATTGAAATCTACTTGTTTTATACACATGAATTTACTTATTATGTTCTTCAGCTCTTGTTTTCCATTTGGTATTTACTTATTTTAATATTAAAAAGTGGTAACACTGGCGTATCAGCCTAACTTGAAATAGCTTGTGGAGTTTTTCAATAGTTCTTGCTTTTAATTGTGTTTGAATGTATTTGCAAAGCAAGAGTGCAGCTTTGGAAGAAGTAACGTGGAGGAGAAAAGGAAGCAGTGTGTAAATGAAACATACTCCCTCTCTCCTGTCTTTTTCTCCTCCGTTTCTTTATTTTGTCTTCATCTTCTTCTCTGCCCCCCAATCTCTACTTAGGACTGACCACAAATATTTAGATACAGGGAGTCCCCTGTAGGCTACAGTTATCACAAAATAGCATTTAAGATCAACTTGGGTACATGAAGAGTATGAAACACAAAGAAAAGCATCAAAACACATCGCAGAGTCCTATGCATATCTTCACATTTAGCTTCTAGAATTAAGGCAATTGCAAGCTTTACGATCTTTATTTGGAATCTAGATTAAAATTTCATTGTCCTATTTCGTACATTCTCAAAGTTACATATCTCCATGAAATTCGCTCTTGTTTAAGGTTGTTCCTTTAACGTTTGCCTCAGGATTACAGACATGCACCGCCTCCTTTGGCCTCCAAGAACTTTAAAAGGGCAAATCGCATATAGTAGTCAAGCTGTGGATACGGGACATCTGTTTTGAAAGTTCAGTTTTACCTTGAACCTGTTGACTGTGGTGGCTTCTCTGAACTCCTCTGTACCTGTTTCCTCATTTACATTTTGATAATTGCATGCAATTCACAGAACAGTAGTGTGGCTGGGCAAAATAGGAGCTGCCATGAACAAAGCAGGTGGACAGTTTCTGGTACATAGGAGGCACTCGTTACCTAGACGAGACAACACAGCCCAAAGAGTCTGATGCAGTGGCTTCCATTGGCAGTCAGCCCTGTCTCAGCACTCCACACACCCAGCCCTGCTGAAGTCCAGTCCTCCCCTGAGTACAGACGCCTCCCAACTCTGAAAATGTTTCCCGTATTTGGTCAGTGAAGGCCCTTCATCTTCATGATGAGTCACCGTGAATTAACTAAAGATTAGTTTTGTCAGTTGAGCCAGAAAGATGTCTCTCAAGTTGTCAATATTATTTATCTTCAAGGTTCAATATAAAAATCACACCCAAAAAGGGAGCACAAGGGCATGGATAGCTGTTTGTGAAGGCTTCAGATAATATTGTCTTGTACTTTGTTGTGAGTTTGCTGCATGTAAAATAATCATACATGATGAAGGCTTAAGAAAATAAGAAACAGAAACAAAAGATTGCACACCTGTAATATACACAAGCATCACAAATCTGATGTCAAATGCATCCACAAAGGCAATTTTGAACAAGCCAGGGCTACATAGTAATAAGGCCCTGTCTGCCAAAATCAAAAAAACAAAGATCCCCAAACAAAGAAACAGAAGCAGTTTTTTTAAAGTCTGTCCATTAAAACATTCCATTGCAATTGCTTAAAAAAACAAATTCCATCCATGTTTATTCACACAACACACCAAATCAATTCAAGACCCACTGGTCCAGCATGTAATATAGGCCTTCTGCAGCCAGGGGCAATTCTAGCAGAGCAAAACCATTTCCGCTGTGGCCCTATCCTCTGGGAATGCCTTAGTTTTCTCCACATTTCACGAAGAAAGGACTGTCCTGAGTGTGAGGTAACTTAGCTATAAAAAAGGAATCCAAATCTCAAAGGCAAATCTTCTTTTAAAATGATCTAATCAAGGGGCAGGAGAGGTGGTTCGATAGTTAAGAGCATTGAGTGTTTTCAACAGTGCCCTGTCGCCTTACAGTTAAGTATGCATACATGATGTGTTGATTTATGTCATACCATGATGTCCCACTCTTCCTTGAGACTAACACAGTTCATATATTCTTCTAAAATGTTCATTTTTGCAGCACAGGGAAAAATACTTATGTGGAAAGATAGCACATTTTACTTAAAGGTTATTAAATTAGTAGATTTCTTCCTGTTTTGTATAATTAAATATTTTCATACATACTTAAATTTTCTGATTGCATCACCCAGGTGGAGAGTTTTAAGACTAAATGTGTAAGATTCTTGACCTTTGAAATAATTATAGTATAATTTAGTATCATCTAATATTCAAATTGCCAAGGGTTTTCATTAGTTTTGAAGACACTTTTCTTAACATAGGGATGGTAAATGCTAATATGTCTTAGGTGTGCCAGTTATAGCTGTATTTTTTTATAAAAATCGGTTTCAACAAAAATATTGTTAAAGAGGTTTTTCTTTTCTTTTCAGGGATGTTTGCTAATTTATTTGTATTCCACACTTGATACTATAGAGTCAGTATTTGTAAGAGGTACACATTGAATTTCAGCATCTCATTGCACATGGCTTCTTGGAAAGTCAGTGTGAAAGCACTGGATATACAGCAGTAACTGGGTATATCTGAGTTTTAGTCATACAGATGTGGTGTGGCCCAATGTTTAGGACACAGGTTATGGAGCTCCTCTACCTGGATTTGCTCATCAGCTCTACCCTTGATTTGACCATGATGTGTCTGTCTGGGGGTGAGTTATTAGCCTGTTTGTGTTGCAGTATCTTTTCTGAAAAATGCATATGTTATTTTTGTTTGTTTGTTTTGTTTTGTTTTTTTTCTCTTTCATTTTAACATTTCTTTATCTTATTTTACTTAATTACCATTTTTTTCATTTATTTTACATACTGACCACAGTTACCCCTCTTTCTTCTCCTCCTGTTCCCTCCTCCCAAATCAGACTCCCATCTACCTCTCTTCCAGTCCACTCCTCCCCAGTCTCCATTCAGGAGCAGGCCTCCCATGGGCTTGAACAAAGCATGGCACATCAAGCTGAGGTAGGACAGAACTCATCCCCTAGCCCTGCATCAAGACTGGGCTAGGTAATCCAGCATGGGGAACAGGTCCCCAAAGCCAGCTAACCCCAGCGACATGTCTTGATCTCACTGCTAGGAGCTTTCGGAACAGAACAAGCTACACAACGGTCACATACATCCAGAGGGCCTAGGTCGGTCCCAGGCAGGCTCCTTAACTGTTGGTCCAGAGTCCATGTGCTCCCATGGAGCTCAGGCCAGCTGTCTCTGTGGGGTTTTCCATCATGACCTTGACCTTCCTTGCTTGTACAATCCCTCCTCTCTTTCTTTAGGCAGACTTCCAGAGCTCGGCCCAGTGCTTGTCTATGGATCTCTGCATCTGCTTCTATCAGTTACTGAGTAAAGGCTCTTTGCTGACAGTTAAGGTAGTCATCAATCCAATTACAGTAGATGGCCAGTGCAGGCATCTACTAGGAGTCTTAGCTGGGGTCATCCTTGTGGATTGCTGGGAGTTTCCCTAGGAATCTGGTTTCTCCCTATCCCTGAAATGCCCCCCAACCCATTATCACACCTCTTTTTTCACTCGCCCCCTCCATCCCACCCCAAAACCACCTCTAGTGCCCAGCCTGCCCAGCCTGCCCAGTCTGCTTCCCCACACCCCATACTCCTCTTCCTGTCCCCAATTTACCCAGGAGATGTCTTCTGTTTCCCCTTCCCAGGGAAATCCTTGCATCCTCTTTGAGCCCTCTTTGTTATCTAGCCTTACTGGGGCTGTGGATTGTAGGTTGGTTATCCTGTATTTTACTTCTAATATCCACTTATGAGTGAGTACATACCATGTTTGCCTTTATGGCTCTGGGTTACCTCACTCAGAATGTTTTTTTCTAGTTCCATCCATTTGCCTGCAAATTTCATGAGATCATTTTTTTTTTTTTTTTTTTTTTTTTTTTTTTTTTTTTTACAGCTGAGTAATACTGTTTAAATATACCAGATTTTCCTTATCCATTCTTCTGTTGAGGGGCATCTAGGTTGTTTTCCAGTTTCTTAATTTTACAAATAATACTGCTATGAACAACATTGAGCAAGTGTCCTTGTGGTATGATTGAGCATTCTTTCAGCATATGCCCAAGACTGGTATAGTTGGGTCTTGAGATACATTGATTCCCATTTTTCTGAGAAACCACCATATTGATTTCCAAAGTGGCGGTACAAGTTTGCACTTCCACCAACAGTGGAGGAGTGTTGCCTTTACATTCTCTCCAGCATAAGCTGTCGTCAGTGTTTTTGATCTTAATCATTCTGACAGGTGTAAGATGGTATCTCAGAGTCATTTTGATTTGCATTTCTCTGATGACTAAGGGTGTTGAACAATTCTTTAAGTGTATTTTGGCCATTCGGGATTCTTCTGTTGGGAATTCTTTGTTTAGGTATGTACCGAAAATTCATATGTTATACATACCTATGTCATAGGATTGTTATAAGTACTTAATGAACCTTAACTGCTTTGTGGTCATCATTACTTAGGTGTATGGGGGTGGGAGGCAGGAAGATATGCTTCCTGGCAAGGGTGCTAGATAGGGACTAGAAAGATAAGGTAGAGTTGAGTTAGAGAGTTGACGGTAAACTGTCCTACTTTCTTTTTCTGTTGATGTGATAAAATACCCTGACAAAATGCAATATAGGGGGGAAAGGCTTTAGTTTTGCTCACAATTTCAATGAGAGTCCATCATAGCAAGGACGTCAAGGCAACCAGAACTTTAAAAAAGTCGCATCACATCAACAGTGCCAAAGAGAAATGAATGTAAGCATCCAAGCACAGATGCTCACTGCTCAGTCTGCTTTCTCTACAACTGTATGATTTAGAATGCAAACCCAGGGTATGTGGTTGCCATGATTACATCTACTAATGTAATCAAGACTGTCTCCAACAAATGTCCCTACTGGCCAATCTGATCTAAACATTTCCTCATTAAGACTCTCTTCTCAGGTGATTTTATACTGTGTCAATCTAAGAAATAAAACTATCCATCAATAGAAGGATCTAAAGGTGCAAGAAGTTTATGAATTGACATTGTGATCATGTTGCCTCAACAATTTGATCTTGTGGATGTAGCAGAGATGTTGCTGAAGTGAATAGGAAAGGGTCATTGCACTGGCAGCTAAGATGTCTGTTCTGAAGATGTATCCCCATGCTGTATGACTTGCTGAAAGGCATCATTGTGTAGGCTACATTGTTTCATGTTATATTTTCATTCCATCATTTAGAACTCCCTTGGTTATACTTGTATAGGTCTGGAGCACACACTGCAGTATGTGCGGTGGTCTTCACTTTGATTCTCTTACAGCCTTCCTGTGCTTTAGTGATGACCCATTACTGTAAGTCAAATAATAAGTGGTTTGAGACTTGTGGAATTTCAGAAGCTAACATGTTCCAGTGGAGGTGTCTGGACTGGTGGGTGGATTGAAGCCCAATCTCTGTGGTTTTGGCTTCTTCTGCCCTTCTTTACACTGTTCTCTGAGATTCTGACTCTAGGATCTTGTTTTTGCTTCTTTTTAGGCTCCTTCTCTTCCTTCTTTTTTGTGCATTTCTCTGGGCATTCATATTGTGACAGGTTTTCATAATATACTAGAATGTTGGGCATCCTCTTGCCGATAGCAAGTCCTCCAGGAAACTTCTGCCAACCTCATCAGTTATTATTATTATTATTATTATTATTATTATTATTATTATTATTATTATAGTCCATATAGTTTTACACAACTTACACCTTCCAAAGTTTTAAAACCTGGAGGAAAGTGTCCAAATTTAGGTTAAGTTACTCATTCTGAGTTTTGTAACACTTTAAAATCTTTGCTTTTCCCCATACAAAAGGCGTTACCTATACTTGTAGAAGTAGCAGACCAGTATTTTAGTGTGGATGGATAATAATAAAGGTTTTATGGTATCAGCACAGTGCTATAGTCAGAGTGTCCAGAGAAAGAACCGTTGTGACTTGGAAAAGATACGTCATGGCATCCTCAAAGTACTTGATTTGCCTGGATGATGTTTTGTTGGTTGTGTTCTGTTTTCTAGTGCATGTCAGAGCAACACTCAGGGTGAAAGGTTTAGAATTGTGTTTTCCAGTGCAGTATTTGCTGGCGCTTTGGAGAATAGGAGTTCAACCAGTTTCACTGCTCATTCAGTACACTAAGTGGAACAACAAGTTCTCCCTCCCTCTCTCTCTCTCTCTCTCTCTCTCTCTCTCTCTCTCTCTCTCTCTCTCTCTCTCTGTGTGTGTGTGTGTGTGTGTGTGTATAAGGCAAGTCATTATTTTTTTATTTACTTGAAATATTTAAATGTTTAAGAAATTATAACATTTATCAGAAACTTTACAAGAAGTATTACTGTACAGCCAAAATAAATATCTAAATAACTTTATTTAGAGTTTAGGAAAAATGGAAAAGATTTTACAATGTTCTGTAACTTCAAAGCACACCACACACACACACACACACACACACACACACACACACACACACACACACTCACACACACACCAACACAAAGATATTGAAAATAGGCCAGGCAGCAGTGGTGCACACCTTTAATCCCGGCACTCGGGAGTCAGAGACAGGTGGATCTCTGTGAGTTCGAGGCCAGCCTAGGCTACAGAGTGAGTTCCAGGAATGGTGACAAAGCTACACAGAGAAACTTTGTCTCAAAAAAACCAAAAAGAAAAAAAAAAGATATTGAAAATATGCCTCAATTCTCAGAGTTCCCCCACCCATCCTTTGTTACAATAATCAACATCTTTGCAGGCTATCTGGAATAGTGTTAAAAGCTGCCAGCTGTGTATGAACGCCATCATCGGAATTTCTGGCTTTTGGTTTTGTAGTCAATTTCTCTCAGGCAACTGATCTAACCATTGAAATTAGCTCAGCATCCACTCAGGAGATGGGTGGGGAGGAAATCAAACAATGGAGATACAGATAGATCAGCCAGGAAGCTTTAGGGGGTGGGGTGTTTGGGAGTGGAGAGCATTCAGAGCCAAGTGAAATGGAAAGACCTGAGGAAACCTATGGCCTCATTTGCACACCACACTTTTTAGTGTAATTTTTAGTACAATGTAAAAACGCTAGGTTTTTTTTTTTTTTGGTTTTTTGCTTTCTTTTGTTTTGAGACCAGTTTGTACTCTGCAAGCATAGTAGGCAAATATAGGGGAAGATTTGTTCTCAGACCCAAGTTGTGCCATGTGTGGACAATAGAAGCCCTGAAGGTCATCGCATGGGTTCTACATAGATGGACAGGTCTTGGTCCAGGGATAATTCTAAGTAGAAAAGCAACAGAAGTCACATGCTCATTCTAAGCAGGACTGCCATTACTTTCCTAGTTCCAATCATTGGGAAAATGACTAGAAATTACAAAGTCAAGAGGAATAGCTGAATGTAGTTGGCAGCTGATTGTGGCTGGTCTTATATCTGGTCAATCTGAAATAATTCAAGTGGAAAGTTCCAAAGCACATTTGGAAACATACTCATGAGGCTTGAGAGAAAGTTTAGAATGCTTATCATTATGTTTGTTCTCACAGAGCAGTTATTTGAAACTGTGAAGAGTCTGTTCTTAAGTAGAGATTTCCAAGTGAAGATCAGGAGCCTGAGATTAGAATATGTCACACCCCTGGAGGCTGGTCATTTTGGTGCACAGGAGTACTGGAGCTGTGGAGACAAACACACAGCAATGTCATACTTTTCTCTAGAAACAAAAATCAGATGGAAAGTAAGTCTGAGTAATGCCATACTGACAGGGTAACCTAGAAGAATTCAGAGTCAGGGAATTGGAGGACCACTTGGTTGGGAGGAAATAAGAAAGGTGAGAAGACAGACAAACTAGATAGCCTATTATCCAAAGTACAAGGAACAAAGGCTCTAAGAACATGAAGGGGACCATACCCAATTATACCAAGTTTTGTTGGCAGGTGAAGTAAGATTAGCTCTGAAATAATCCTATTGGGTTTAATAGCGTGTATATTATTTGATGGTCATCTAAGAACCATTTTCATGTAGCAGCCAGAATGATGTGGATCAATGATATGAGGAAACACATCAGTAGAATCCTTGTTAAAAAAATAAAATAAAAAAACAAAAAAACAAAAAACAAAGTCCTGGCCTGAAGTATAGAACCAGGGGCTGGTTTTCTCAGGTTTGTATTCTTTTGTATTGTTGGTAAATATTTGAGTATGTTCACATTTGAATAGAAAAGATCCATGAGAGAGAAAAAGATTGAACATACAAGAAGGTAATTAGCATGCCTTTTTCACAAGCCAGCACATAGTTTCCTTGGAGTTTAGATCTTAAGTTTAGTACACTAGACTAAATGAATGTACAAACATTATCAAAGCAAGAGAATTAAGCAACTGTAGAAGCATTTGATGAGTCACTGGCCTCAGTAGCTCTGCTCTGTATGTGATGTATGCTTGGTTAATCTTAGAAGACTCTGAGTAACTTCTATGGAATGACATGGTATGAAGGTTTGCTGATTAAAACATCCCTCTTCTCAAAGCCCCATTCTGATTCTATTGTAAGAGTACCAATCCCATTTGAATGGAAGGAATTAAAAGAGTCATGATCGTGAATCTCACGTTTCTGACTTTTGTGTCTTGGTCCACAACTTCATGGGACTTGATAGCTTCTTCTAACTGATGTTCACAAGGCCCTGAGTTGAATTTAATCAGTTTTTACACAAAGAATAGTTAGCAATAAAACAAGACATAAAGTGGTGAACAAATGTTTGCAGCATTAGGACATGTGTGTAGGAAAGATGAGTCAGGAAACCACTGGCAATTCAGACAAATAGAAGACAATATGTTGATGGTAACATATGTTTGAAGATGCTGTATGACACTATGCCTGGGGAGATGTGAACAAATGTTAACTCACACCAGATTAGAAATCAATGGCAAACCAAAGTATGCATACCACCAAAGTCCAACTTAGTGAACCAGTAAGTTTCATTGAGGTTACTTATATGTGTGAAGGGTTACTTATAGGAGCAGAAATACTTCAAAAGCAGCTGCATCACCAAAGCCCGTCCCAGCAACGGTGACAGCTCACAAAAGATGGAAGCTTGGAGAAGATGTCATAATGCAGAAACAGCTCAACAGGTCAGAGTGTCCTTTCTCAGCAGCTCAGTTGGGTCTTTGCCTTTTCCACTTGGCTCAGCTTCTTCCAGACAGCTCAGCTTGTCTGAGAGTGTTCTCAGCAATCCCTACAGCTTATACAGGTTTGGGAAGGAGGGCCCTAGTGAATCTGGTCAGTTTCAGAGACTTCCTGCACCTATTGAGTTGTATATTTCCTAAGTTTTAGAATCTTTCTTGAAGTGTGGGTATTTTACTTTTGGAGAAACAGTTATACAATAAAAGCAAGGTGTGCTTTAGTATGGTCTACTCTTCATTAAATTAGTATCATAGCAGAGCCTTGAAACAATTGATATTTTTTGTTTGTTTGTTTGTTTGTTTCTTTTTTGGTTTTTCGAGACAGGGTTTCTCTGTGTAGCTTTGGTGCCTTTCCTGGAACTCACTTTGGAGACCAGGCTGGCCTTGAACTCACAGAGATCCGCCTGGCTCTGCCTCCCGGGTGCTGGGATTAAATGCATGGGCCACCATCGCCTGGCCGAAACAATTGATATTTAAACTGTAATTGTGAACTGTGAATAATTTTGATTGTGTCTCACACAGTAACTGACCATGTTCGGTTTAATGGATTAATTTGAGAATCTGATAAAATTTATTCTTTTTCTTCTAAGATTTAAAGACAGATAATAAAATCTTGTTAGCTCTGTGGTATTCTTGAGCTAAATAAAGAGATTAGATATATGCAGATGTCTTATTTAAAAATCGAATGTTTCTAAGAACTGAACTGATGATGGGACTTAATGAACCATGGTGGCAGGTTTTAATTTTGAGACAGAATCCCTGCTGCAGGTATTGAGCAAACTGTGCTGACATGATCTGATTTAGTGATTTTAAACATTATCTTATTTGCTGAGAGTAGGTTACCATTATAGAACGGCCAAAGAAAGGCTCTTTGTAAGAGCTCTTGCCTTGATTCAGAGGTTAAGTGGTGGGTTAGCATCAGTGTGGCATTGCTGGAGGCCATGAAATGTTGTTACTATGGATATGCACTCATTGTGAAATACACTTTGGTAAAGAACATGCTTTCAGCACAAGAGATAGAGGAATGAAGGATGACTCCCAGCATTTTGGCCAGAGGAAGAATGGAGTTGCCACTAACTAATATGTGACACTAGAGATAGAAGAACCTTGGTCCTTGGGGTAAAGGCAAGTTTGATTTTGTTGGCTATGATGTGCTGTAGTTTATATGACTGTTGGTTTGCAATGTGTGGAAGGATGGGGAGCTGGAGCTTGCAGTCTGAGATATTTTCTATGGGACACTGGAGTGTGGTATATATAATGGCTGAGTCATCATAGTCCAGGACAAGGGGAACAGGAAATAAAGTCTAAGTGTGGGTTTTGCTATGATTCATTGGGAATAGAGTGTGTCCAAGGAACCGACATCCTTTGGACACTTTCCATATAATTCTAATACGGATTCAGGGTTAAGAACTATGGCCAAGAAAGTGCAGACATGTCTCAAGAACGGAGCCCTGAGCCACTACTTCATTGTGTAGAAGACAACAAATGGAAAAACTGGGGAAACATACAGGTTGATAGATGTTCATCAAAAAGAAATAGAGAGCCATCTGGAAAACCAAATGAAGAAAGCGTTTTAAAATAGAATGAGTGTTTACATGTCACATGCAACTAAAAGTTCAATAAGATGAATGAGATTTACTCATGGAGATCTTTGACGGGCAGTTGTTATCAGTTGCTCTTCTTATTGCTAAGACAAAATACACGATGAAAGCAATTAAGGAAGTGTTTATTTTGACTCACAGTTCAAGGGTGTAGGGTCTATGATGATGCATAACGATGAGGCTGAGTGAGTGAGAGGCAAGGGAATTCATGACACAGTACTGTGTTGCATTCTTGTGTGTGTGTGTGTGTGTGTGTGTGTGTGTGTGTGTGTGTGTTTTAATACATATCAGATTTTGGATCATTACAATAGAATGGTTGTATTTTTAGGACAGAAATATGATGACAGGAATCTGGTAGTGGGCACATTGCATCTTCAGTCTGCAAGCGAAGGGATTCATGCCTGTGTTCAGCTAGGCTTCTCCTTGTATTCAGCCCACTGTCTCCATTCACTGTCAGTCTTTTGTCTTCAGTCAAACCTTTCTGGAAACATCCTTCTAGGCACAATCAGTAGTGTGTTTTCTTAATTATTGTAAAATCACTCAAGTTTTCATTTTGGACTACAGTTGTAGAAATCATGAATACTGCTTATTTTAATTACTCCAGAATTACAGTAGCTGATTGCTATCAGATTTCCTACTATATGTACAAAGAAACACATCTTTATGTTACTTTAACTTTTAATAGTATAAGTGATTTGACATCATTGATTGTCCCTAAAATTCTGTGTATTTTAATTCACATATTTAAAATTTTACCCATGGCAAATTAAAAACAAAAAGCAAACCAAGAAACAATATAGAGATACTTGCTCTTGCCCCCTTAATGGCCTAACCATTCCCTGTAATGAAATAATTTGTTTTATAACATGCATGTATTGTAAATTTGTATGAACTTTATTTTTCACACTGCAGGATAAAAAGACGTTTCAAATGAAGTGTTACTAAAGGGCATCTGCAGATGGTCACCTTAAAAATATCTATAGTAGTGGGCCTTTAATCCCAGCACATGCCTTTAATCCCAGCACTCGGGAAGCAGAGGCAGATGACTCTCTGAGGCCAGCCTGGTCAACACAGCAAGTTCCAGGACAGCCTGAGCCACACCACAGAAAAACCCTGTAAACACACACACACGCACACACACACACACACACACACACAAAAACAAAACAAAACAAAACAAAAAACAAAACTCTACAGTTCTAAGTGTTATTTTAATGCTTATTCCAAGCCATATTTTTACTAACACATGCTCAGCAATGACAGATTATAGCAGAATGGAGAAATTGAGTATGAGACTTTTATATGACATATTTTGAGTTATTGTTATTTAAATCTCTAGATAAGTACAAGAGAAAACAGAAGAAAAACTTCTAGTCAACCACAACCTGGCGACACATTTATTTTGGGCCTTTTAGGCAAATCTTCACATATGATTTCCAACTGAAGTGTAGTGAGTGTGGCCTCAGGTCCCTGCAGGGCACGGGAGAGTTGGTATTGGTGTCCTTTCCTCTCCTAGAGTTCACTGAAGGGACATAGAAAAGGTGATCAGCAGCAGCCAATCAAGTGGGCATGGGAGGCAATCAGAGGATCGAGGTAGAATAATTAGAAAACAGTGTGCTTGGGGGAGTTAATCCTGCCCCACATTTGGAAGGAGAAGAAAAAGAGACAAGTAAATAGTAGTTGCTGCTTAGAAGACTGAAAACTCAAGAGTTTGGGGAAATATGACGATAATTGAAAGAAAAGAATAAAATGGATTAATACACAGTTTTCCAGAGACATATTAAGCCTGCCTAAGTTTCTTTTGTGACTTCTCTGGGGAAATCAATCTAGAGCAAGTGGACCTCCTGGGAAATAATATCCCCATAGCATAGCATCATTTAAACTTGACACAAGAAGTTGAAGTTTATTTTTTTTTCTAATAATTATGCTCAGTGAGTGATGCGGAAATTGCATTTTGGAGTGACAAAAGAGTGGTTATTTTAGAAAGAACGTGTCACTATCTGAGGTAGATAACCCCCGTGGGCAGGGGTTTGTGAATCGTCAAGAGTTGTTCCACTGACACTACAAGCCAACTTCACTGTAGGCCACTCAGGTGACTGGCATTGAGTCACCAGTACTTACCAAAGGTCAGCCTGTGTGCCAGACTCTGGAGGGAAAGTCCCCAATCTATTTTTTAATCAAGTGCTTTTAGAAATACATCTGAGGGCAGGGGGAATGGTTCAGTGATTAAGAACACTTCCTAGCTGGGCGGTGGTGGCGCACACCTTTAATCCCAACACTTGGCGAGCAGATGCAGGCAGATCTTTCTGAGTTTGAGGCCAGCCTGGTTTACAAAGCCAGTTCCAGGACAGCCAGGACTGTTACACTTATAATCTCTGTCTCAAACAAAACAAAGAAACAAAAAAAGGACACTCTTACACTCCTTGTTCTTACAGAGGACAGGAGTTCAAATGTCATTACTCATATAGGGTAGTATTTAACCATCTGTAACTCCAGCTCAAGGGTATCCGACACCTTCCGGTTTCCAAGGGCATCCTTGCATAGCTGCATGCAGTAGTACAAAGACACACATATACACTTAAATAAAAATAAAAATAAGAACTAAATCCTAAACATATAAATCTGAAGCTTGCCTCTTGAAGCACAATTATCTCTGAAAATAAAAATCTATTACCTATTTGTCCAGCATCTAGCATCATTATCTGGGTATCTAATATCATTCATCATCCATATGCCTGCCATCATGTCTGTCTGTCATTATCATTTCTGTCATCTCTCTCACCTACCTATCAATCATACTCTGACCTGGCCACCTACCTACCTAACACTGTTCTCCTACATGCTTTGTGTTCCTTGTTCACATTGTCTGTCTTAGTGAAATTCCAATCTTACGTGTGACCCTGACAGACATTACCTGGTATACCTACTTTCTGAACCAGAAATCCATATTGTACTTTCAACTTCTGACTATTCCAGGAAGTAACACTACTGAAGAAATCTTGACAACCTTAAAATTGGTCTCATTGTACTCATGTGGTCTTCAGTCTGAACAGGATTCTTAGAGTCTCTTGGCAGAGGGTGTGTGCCCCAAACTCATCTAACACATCATTTTTCAGTACTTGTTCTTTGGAATCCAGTGTTCCTAACAGTGAGGTAGGAAGACAAACAGACCTGTCTGCTCCCATTTCGCACAGTGGCTATCTCATTCTGTCACTTTATAAGGACAGAAAAAGCCATCAGCTTTTCCTCAAGGTCTCTTTACTCCCATCCCCTTCAGGCTCACCTAAACCTCAGTCTCAGCTTGTTACCTCTACTTCAAAGGAGGAGTTGCCTGGCTTCCTGTGGCAGTATACTTCTTGTCAGTACAGGGTTTTTTGTACACGTCTTTGCCTAGAAGTGTGTGTGTGTGTGTGTGTGTGTGTGTGTGTGTGTGTGTGTGTGTGTCTGTCTGTCTGTCTGTCTGTGTGTCTGTGTGTGTCTGTGTGCATTTGAACATGTGTGTTGTGTGTTATATGTGTGTGCATCCATGTGAACGTGGGTGTGTTTATGATCTTTTCTGGGCTGCTCATTCTTGTGCATTTCTCGTTCCTGTTCTCTAGGTAGATAGATTTCTTACCTTTGTGGCCTCTTTGTCTCTTTTCAGTCACTCCCTAGCTCTCAGCTATTCACCTACATTCCTACCATATCCCTGGAATTTCTCCAGCCAGAGTACCTGACATACCTCTTCAAACATTTTTTTTTCTTTCTCTTCCTTTCATGGTTCCTCCCTTCCCCAGGTTTTCATTCTTTGTTAACTCCTATTGTGTGAGTTTTCCTGGGGAGACTTAAACAAATGTCTGTTCATTGCAGATAGGGCACCATGACAGATCAAAGGCATGATTCCATTCAAGTTACCTTGGTGAACAGTGAGTTTCATTGGGGCTGCTTACAGGACCACCAGGGAGGATTATGGGCAGCTTATAGGTGGCTACATATAGGAAGAGCCCTCTCCCAAATATTAACTGTTTATGGCCCTGCCAGAGCTGTCTCATACAGCTCCTTTCAGCAAGGGAATGTTAGTGGGCTTAGTCTTGTGAGGGTTTCATATGGGTAATCATGGCTGCTCTGATTTTAAGACGTGAACAGCCATGCCAAATTGAGTGAACAGCATTTCACAGCCACTCCCCATCTCTGCTAGCTCGGCTCTTCCTCTGCTCTCCTCTCCAACACTTTCGCTGTCTTCCATCTCTTCTCTTGTCACCCTCTACTTTTTCCTGGGAAACTGTGCAAAGCCATTCCCTGTAAAATCATAGCACCTTCCACACTCTAAAGATCTTTCAGCTCCCCGGGCTCAAGGTCAGGCATCATCTCCTCTTGAATATTCCCATTTGAGTATCTTCAGACTTAACGTGTCTCATGTCTATGACATGCCATACTGCAAATCAGTTTTATACCAAATCTAGATTTCTTCCTTGGTGAATGGCTCCAGAGGCCAGAAAATGACATATGACTGTTCTCTTTTCATTGTTTCCTCAACCAGTGTCACGGCAAGTTCTATCATTCTAATGCCTTATATCTCTTTAAAGTCAACTGTTGGACCCCACTGATCCTATGATTGTGACTGTATGTCCTCTGTGAGTTCTTGCTTCTGACATAGAAAATTGAAGGGTTTCTTCCTGATTAACCCAGCTCCAACCAAATTGAGCCATCATGTTATTTGCAAACAGCATACCCTTGTTGTATTCCTTTGAATAACTTTCCCACTAGAAGGAACCTTTCCTTATTTTTGTCTCAACTAGCATGCTCTTCTTCAAAGCATAGCTCATGCATCCCTCCGATTTCCCCCGTCAACCCCGCACTCACTGCTCTCATCCTTCACAGCTCTGTCTTACAAATCTGAATTGACAGTGAATCTCCTATTCATTTTTCTTTTAAGGATAATCATAACAACTATCTTATACAATTTTGTGTTTAATGAAGATGCATTTGTAAACCCCTTCTAGCAGTGCCTGGATAATATGAAGCATGGTGTGTTGGCAGCATGGCCTCCTGCTTTGTCAGTACTTCCATAGCACGATGGCTCTATCTGGACTTAAAAGTTGTCATACTACATTGCCACTATGCCCTCTTTAGCATGGAGTTGCTGAGGTGTGTCTGCGTACTTAGAGTGGCGTCTGTCTCATAATCCAGTGCTCAGTAGGTTTTTGTTGAATTTGACCATCAAGGCCTTGTTTCTGGGTTCCTCTGCTGAGAAAGAATTACGACAACATTGTGTCATTCATTTCTCTCCCCATTTCCTTCTATCTTGCCAGTTTCAGAAGTCTTCTCTGGCTAATGTTATCTGATGTGTATGTCCTCTATGGACAAGAAAATATAGTTTGTATGTTGCCCATTGCTCAACATTTTTATGAAGCCTACATCCTCTGCCTGAAGACTCTGGTACGTCACGGTTCATGCACATTGTGGCTATCCAGTCCTCAGGCTGATTCAGAGTTTAGTCTGCTTTTATTCAACATTAATTAACTTTCCATTGAGCTTTACCTAGATCAGTAAGAGCAGGGACAGAGATTAGTGGGTAAGAGTCTGGGAACATGGATCAGTGCTTGCTGGACAAATGTGAGACTTGAACTTGAGTCACTAGCACGCATATAAAATCTGAGTGTGGTAAATGCATATACCTGTAACACCAGCATTTTAGGTGTTGGGATAAGAGGCTCAACAGCACTTTCTGACCAGCCTGACCAGCTCAAAAAACTCAAGTTCAGTGAGAGATTCTGTCTTGAGGGTATAAAGTGGAGAGCAGCGTAACTGGACACCTAATGTCCCTCCCACTCTGGCTTCTGCATGCATTCATGGGCACCCACAGCTATACATTTGTATACATACACACAGGACACCTACAGCTGCACATTTGTGTACAGACACAGACACAGACACAGACACACACACACACACACACACACACACACACACACACACACACAGAATATTGGAGACTGGCTGGAGACACAGCTCAGAGGTTAAGAATACTTTCTCCTCCAGAGGAACTGAGTTTAGTTCTGAGCACCCCCATCAGGGGCCTCTCAACCATCTGTAAGTCTAGCCCTGGGGAATCTGGCACTTTTGTGAACTTCTGGAGTACTTACACACTTGTGGCATATTCTCTCTCTCTCTCTCATAAATAAAAATAAATCCTTTTGAAAAAGAGAATTGAATATTGCAATAAGCATAATAATATCGCTAAAGACCCCAAGCTCCATTTACAACCCTGTTCTTGTAGAGAACGTGGTGCTGGGATCTCAGCACTTCAGAAGAGCTTGGCAGTTGTCACCCTCCACTGTATGCCTATGGACAGAGTCAAGCTACTTGCTCGAGAGGTCTTAAACCATTAGTGAGAGAGCTAGACAGGAAAGCCGGTCTTAGCTCCCTAACATCACAGTCCTCCTAAATAGCAGGACATTTCCTAACTGTGCCACTTGGTGAGTGCAGAAGGATGATTACCCACTGACATCCTTTTGTCTCTGTGCCCCCGTGTGTTTTTTTTTTTCCTGTTGTGCTAAAAGTCTTGTTCAAACAAACACAAACAGCCCTCCTCGCCACCTGGAAACTTACAGCATTTCCTTTTGTTGTGTGAATGGCAGTAGCAAGTAATGAGCTGTGACTGAGGGAAGGCTCTGTTGGGGGGGGGGGGGGGATGGAGTGTGGAGGGGACTGGGAAGCAGCTCACTGAGAGCTTTTTTATTTTTATCTTCTCCTCCACAATTTAAAGTAATCGACACGCCTACAATATGTCTTGTTTAGGAGGCCAGGTCCCAAGGCTTCTGCCACATTTAGGACACTTGCAAACACGTCTGTAGGTTATTTTGGCTTCAGAATTCTCAGGGTACTAAATTCTGATGGAGATATGTATACCTTATAATTTTTGTGTCATGCTGTCTTGTTCATCAGAGGCTGGTGATCATGCCTTTGAAAAAAACATCACATCACATTAATAGATGAGACAGAGTGGTGTGGAAAGACTAGCAACCATGCTTGATTCACAAATTAATTCCATAAATAATAGGATTTACCTCCTGTGCACCGCTTTGAATTATGCTTTGGTGTCTTTTCCCATGGTAACTTCCCACTCTGCCTGTCTCTTCATCTTGCCTGGTGTGTGCGTTAGACTGCTGTGACTCTTTGGTTGGGGCTTGTCCCTTCAGTCAAGGCTAGGGAACACATGATGGGCCCTCCCTAGACCAGACATCGCCTGCCTGTAGGACATAGTGCCTCCTGCTGGACAAGGTGTCCTGCCTCTGCAAGAGAGGGCCAGGCTGCAGCAACAGCCTTGTTTGGGACGTTCATGCAATGTGGATGGCAAAGGTGCCCTTTGTATTCCTGCTGATCCCTGGGCAGGCAAGTGCCCAGAGAAGTTTGCCTGATCCCTGCCCTGTGAAATCCTTAGTCTAAGTGACTCGAGCCTTCTCTCATCCTGTTTGTGTACTTCCCTCTGCCATGGAGAGTTTGGATATAGGCAACCTGGCCAAACCCATGGGTCTCTGTAGTAGACTGATTTCACTGCCTGGTGTTAATTTACTTATTCTCATCATTATTTCACAGTTACGGTGTAATGGGCACATGGGTGTGGGCCTTTTGCCATTAAAAAAAAAAATGGTTTCTTTCAAAATGTGCCTTGCAGAATTCTTAAAGCAAAGATGTAAGTGACAAGAAGCATGCCAAAATTTTAGCTATGAGATAAATACAGTTTGGAAAATAAAATTGGGGAAAATATGCATCTGGAAAGAACTTTTCCATCCTCTTTATTCAAATACTTATTTTCATTAAAGCTAGAGGACTCACTTTCATTTGTTATGTCCTATCCATAAAAGGCATTAATTATTACCACCTTGAGACGACTGCTGGACGCTGCTCCTTCAAGAAAAGCAATGCTTTCTTAATAATTACTAACTTACGTTTATTTGTGTGTGTGTGTGTATGTGTGTGTGTGTGTGTGTGTATGCCCATGAACACTCCTATTATGACGTGCAGAGTGTAGGTCAGAGGACAACTTAGGAGAATCAGTCCTGTCTGGGGTCCTGGGAGTCACACTTAGGTCAGCCACCTTGGTGGCAAGGACCTTTTACCTTCGGAACCATTTAGCCAGCCTTCAAACTGCCTTTTGTGATTAAAGAAAATATTATAGATTTTCTTATCCAAAAATTATACTCAGTCTTCCATTAGATATATTTCAACTGGCCAACTTAAAAATAGCACTGAATGCATTCAAGCACAGCATACTATTACCCTTTTCTCCCTGCTTTCTAGCTTCTGAAGAAAATAGATAATGATTGAAATATGGAAAACTAGACTATTATTTTTAAATCTTCTGCTGAAGCCAGACACAGATTACTAATTTTTTGGCTAGGTTTCTGTTTCACTCTTCTGCGGTGTCTGTCTCTTAGAATTACTTTTTGGTGCTTTCTCTGCCTCTGGGTCGAAACTATGAGCAAAGTTTTCCCCAAGTCTTCTTGGATTTCAGGAGCATGGCCCCACGTTGCTGTAGTACTGAGGCTGGCTGGACACAGGGGGAGAGTTGTAGTCTTCCTAGTGTCAGGATTCTGACACCACTGCTACCCGCCACCACCACTGCCACTGCCACGGCCGCCATCATCACAGCTGTCACACTGCTAGTGCTTACCAAGTGCCTGCCTGTTAATTCAGTAAACACGTGCTACCATTTCCATCATTTAACCACGCTGCACTCAGATACTGGCTTAACTTTATATGTAAAATGTGCTAGACAAGTGCCTCTGACCCAGCAAGACGGCTCAGGAGGTAAAGGTGGTTGCCTCCAAGCCTAGTGACGCGAGTTTAATACCCCAGGACCCTCATAGTAAAAGGAGAGAATGATTGCAGTAAGTTATCCTCTGACCCCCATACATAATCTGGCAAACAAGAGCCTGCACTCACATAGACATTATATATAGATACATACAGTAAATGAATAATAAAAATGTAATTTTTGTTGTTGTTGTTGTTGTTTTGAGACAGGATTTCTCTGTGTAATAGCTCTGGCTATCCTGGAACTCATTTTGTAGCCCTGGCTGGCCTCAAATTCACAGAGATCTGCCTGCCTCTGCCTCCTGAGTGCTGGGATTAAAGGCATGCTCCACCACTGCCTGGAGAAAATGTAATAATTCTTAAATACACATGTCTAATACCCAAAGCTCCATTCCTCTTCAGAGTTCTGTGTTAAACTTCTGAGAAACAATAATTCCTCCGATATGAATATTATCTTCCTGACTGTAAAACGACACTGTAGACAGACTTCTTGGACTAGTGCTGTAGTGGAGACCAAGTTCTGGATCAAATCTCAGAGAGTTTGGAATGCTTAGTGCATTAGCTGTGTACAATGCTGGCAAAAGAATAAAGGGCAGAGAGACAAAAAACTACAGAGCCAGGCCATGTGCCTGTACCCCATGGTAACCTCTCCCTTAGACTGGGTGCATTCCGGTATTTGGATGTCGATAGGGATGCTTTGGAGGAGTCCCTTGGTGAGGTGCAGGAGGACAGGCTGGTTTTTCTCTAATATTCTTCTGAATTTGTTTAGGAGAAAGATGATAATAAAGACCATTGTTCATTTCCCCAAAGTTGACTCGGCATGGAAAATATAACTCTTCCCTGACTTTCTTTTTAAAAACCTCTTGACCTAGCTCACTTTCCTCTCCATTAGGAAAATGTTGCCTCTGTGTTCTAGCCATGGCCCAGAGCCCTAGGGACTGCCATGTGCCAGAGGGCTGTGTGTAGGCGGTGCACTCCAGGCCTGTTTACTCAGGCAGGTGGTCAGCCTAGGGCTGGGGGCCAGGTATACTGCCCAGCCCTGGTCTTGAGTCAAGCATTTGCTTACAGCTGAGCTACTGTGCAGAACTGGTAAATACGCCCCACCCACACATGCCACACACACTTGAAAAACAGAACTCCCTGGTGATGCTTGTGTCTGTGCCCTACCAGCTGGGTTTTTGCAAAGGCTAGACACTCAGCCATCGTGGCTGTGACGTGGGATAATCCGAGCCTGTTTCCAGCCTGCTTTTTCATTCTCTATGAAGAAACAACAAACATAGGGATGTAATATCTGGGAAGAGTGATGCAATATCCAGGAACGGTGATGCAATATCTGGGACCAGGAATGCCCTCAGCCAGTCAGGCCCCAGCCCCTGTGCGGTTTGCACCACCACTCAGCAGACAAATGGGGAACAACTCAGGGTGCTCTGTTCCTTAGATGGCAAAACTCGGGTCAGGCCTGATCTCAAACAGGCAGTTTTCTCAATCACTAATGACGTGTCACTCTGAAGGTTCTGATCCAGCATTGCTTCCTTGGCTTGCAGAATGCTGATCCACCTCTTGTTTCTGGGCATCTGGCTTACATGTCAGTTACCCAGAAAGGAAAATACTTTCAAGCACTTTAAGTCATAGGAAACTTTATTACAGATTAATCAAGATAAGACGCATAGAAATCTTCCTTCGCTCAAAAAATGGGTTGTGGGTGATTCTGAGAATTCTCAGCTTTCTGCTAGCCCCTGTATTCTACTTCCGCTGCTGGGTGTCTTTGTTCCAAGAAATTAAGAGTACCTGTCATACCACATCTTATGTGGAAGAAATGAGAAAGAAAGAAAGAAAGAAAGAAAGAAAGAAAGAAAGAAAGAAAGAAAGAAAGAAAGAAAGAAAGAAAGAAAGAAAGAAATAGAGAGAGAGAGAAAGACTTGTCTATAGACCCAAGTTTACCATCCTTCTCATCCAAATTGATTTTTGATGGCTCTTGATCAACTGTTTGCTCTAACAAACTGCCTCCCTGATATCCATATTTCCTAGTGTATTTGGCCAAATATGATCAGATAAATCAATCGGAAATACTTTCATTATAAACTGGCTGTTCTCCCAAGCAGAGTCTCCAGTTTCCTTTTCAACAAAACAGAGCTCCTGAGATCAGTCACAGACAATTTCCCCCAGTAGCAAAGGGGCTGTTTATGGTTTTGGTTGTTACCTTACAGGGTGGTGTGGGGCTGGAAGCCCTGCACATAGGCAGCTGCACAGGCTTACCAGGGGTGACCTTGGCTTGGGACTGTGACAGCAGTAATTCCTAACAGTATGTTTTTGTTTTATTTGCTGATGCTTTTTAAGTCAAAAGTCCTGCTAAAGATCTCCTTTTCTGCTTTCTTCTCGGTGCCTTGGCTACTGCTGGGTTCCTTTGTTTTTGCTAAATTTACAGTAGCTGTCAGTCTTGTGCTGAGCCCTCCTCTCAGTACACTGAATTGCGCAATTCTTGCTTGGCCCAGTTCCGGATAGGCAAACTTCCCAGAACCCAGTTGGCTTCTCAAAGGTTAAACAGTTTTTGGCAAAAACTGCAAATCATGACTGAATAAAACCATAAAAACTGAAAACCTCAAGGACCCAGGGAAAAGGAATTTTTTTTTGGACAGTGAATCACATGTAGACAGAAACCACATCTTTTTTAAACTTTGTTTCTCTACTCATCTTTCTGAATTTGATTTATTTGTCTATTTTGTTTTTTTAGATAGAGCCTCTCTATGTAGCCCAGGGTGGCCTCAAATTCGTGATATTCCTACCTTGGCATTATAATGTATGCTACCTCACCTGACATTTTCTTCTTCTTTTGCTGTCAATTTTGTTTGTTGTTTTGAAGCACTGTTCTCCTCAAGCCAAGGTTGCTCTGGAACTCCGGATCTTTCCTCCCAAACATGGTGCTTTCTGGCATGCTCTACCACATTGCAATGATAATTCTCACCACCCATTTTTGCTCCATCATTCCCCACCATGTTAATGTCTTGTGTGGCCTTTGACTCCTCCAGTCATTCAAAACTGATACAACTGTTTGTGCTCAGTTTCTGTGAGCTTTTTCATTATGCTGAATCATAATTCTGGAAAAACAAAACTCTTTTGTCAAGTAATAAATAGGACTATGTAGTTGATGTGATGGAATTTAGGGATCCATTCTTTTATTTCTTTATGGAAAGTAGAAGATGAATGCACTTATGTAGATATCTTACCTGATATCACTGCAATCATTACAAGTTTTGGTTTGTGGCTTCCTTATGTGCTTGTTAGTGCACTGGTTTTCTTTGTGCTTTAGAGGTATTCAAAGTGTTTGGGGGTATTTGGGTTTTAGTTTGTTTTCTTAGTTCTGATGGCTGTCTTGTAAACTATGTAGGATCCATGTCTTTCAGATGATGATGAGTTCTTGTGAATTTGCATTTTCCTGTAAAGAACTTCATCTTCTGAGGTGCCTGTCTTTGTCAGGTCTTTCCTACTGCCTCTGTTCTTCTTTATAGAAGTGGACATGAATTTCAATGCTTTTAGATTTGCAGATTCATTTCTTTAAGTGAGGCATCATCTCTAGGATGCGCACTCTTACACTTGTTTCAGTGATGTGGCTAGTAGTTTATCAGTCCTCCAGCAGTGATGTGGCTAGTAGTTTATCAGTCCTCCAGCAGTGATGTGGCTAGTAGTTTATCAGTCCTCCAGCAGTGATGTGGCTAGTAGTTTATCAGTCCTCCAGCTCACTGTGACTTGAAGGCTCACCTTGACTGTCAGCTCTTTTTTTTTTTTTCAAACATAATATTTTTGAGTATTTAGAAATTTCACATCATTCACCTTGATCATACTCATTTCACTGTCCTCCCAGGTCTGTTCCCACACTTGTGATCCCCCCCAAAAGAAGGAGAAAACAAAAAACAAAAACACGAGTCCATTTTGTGTTGCCCATGTACTCACTGGGGCTTTGGTAAAGCAGAAACACTGAAACTTATCATTTCATTCTTCTAACACATCTTGGTAATGATTCCTATTCATCTGTTCATTCTTTATTTTCCCATTTGGTCAGATGTACTTCACCACCATGACCATATGATCCTGTATCTCTAGCTACTCTGGGATTTGACTGACATTTGCTCTCAGCACCTCAAACTCCCACAGTCTAGAGATTAGGTCAGCTCTCCATTTTGTTGCTTTATTTTATTTATTTATTTTTTTATTTTGCAATACAATTCAGTTCTACATATCAGCCACGGATTCCCTTGTTCTCCCCCGTCCCGTCCCCCTCACCTTCCCCCCAGCCCGCCCCCCCATTCCCTTTTCCTCCAGGGCAAAGCCTTCCCTGCAGACTGAGATCAACCTGGTAGACTCAGTCCAGGTAGGTCCAGTCCCCTCCTCCCAGGCCGAGCCAAGTGATCCTGCATAGGCCCCAGGTTTCAAACAGCCGACTCATGCAATGAGCACAGGACCCCGTCCCACTGCCTGAATGCCTCCCAAACAGATCAAGCCAATCAACTGTCTCACCCACTCAGAGGGCCTGATCCAGTTGGTGACCCCTCAGCCATTGGTTCATAGTTCATGTGTTTCCATTCGTTTGTCTATTTGTCCCTGTGCTTTATCCAACCTTGGTCTCAACAATTCTCGCTCATAAACCCTCCTCATTCTCGCTAATTGGAATCCCAGAGATCCACCCCGGGCCTAGTCATGGATCTCTGCATCCAGATCCCTCAGTAGTTGGATGAGGTTTCTAGCACGACAATTAGGGTGTTTGGCCATCCCATCACCAGAGTAGGTCAGTTCGAGCTGTCTCTCGACCATTGCCAGCAGTCTGTTGTGGGGGTGTCTTTGCTTTATTTTAAACAAAGCATGTCATACACTGAGAGGTTAATACCATTTCACAATGGACTTGTAGACTGAATGTATAAAACATGTATACTCACCAATGAGAAAAAAAGTGCAAAAGTGAGGAATAGCATGAACCTGTTGAAAATGCATTTCCATGAAGTAGAAACTTGAATAGCCAACAGAAATGAAAACTGTCTATATTCCTTAGCAAAAGCAAAATAATTTTCTTTGGGGGAGCTATATCAAACTCAACCACTTGTCATATGGTAAACTGAGACAGTTTCAACAATTGATGAAAATGTGGATGATCCCTTGCTTTGTTAGTGGGAATAAACAATCCCATAACCCCAATATTCTCCAGCTACTTATTTAGTATGTGTGTTCTGAGGAATTTGCAGGCAGTTTTCTCAAAAAGCAATGTTTAGTTGAGCAGAGCTATAGGAACAAAGAAAATAGTTACAGATTTGCAAAGGTAAATCAGGTGTGTTTTCATAAATAAGATGCTGCACAGCAGGAAAAGAAGCCATATGAATCAAGGTGGATAAGTTTCAAATGCTCTGAAAAAAATAGGCTGCTCTTTGGAGATCATACAGGATGATACCAATTCTAATAGAATGTACCCAGGTTAATATTATGACCCTTGATTGTTTTGGGGGGTCAGTGGTTTTCTTTTGTTTCATTTTGCCTTCTATTTGAGAATGGGCCTCATTTTGTAGCCCATGCTGCCCTGGAACTCATTGCCACCTGCCTACTTCAGTCTTCTACCTACTAGGATTGCGGGTATGAGCCCCATCATGTTTGACATAACCCTCTAGTTATAACGTACAGTGGGACAAAGATTCTTTCCCTCCTTATATTTGATAGATTTATCATACACAAATATGTGTGTGACATATTTTATGATTCATATATAAGGAATCTACATGCCCAAGCAGTGTTCTAGTATTTACGAATACTCAGTGAAATGTATACTGTTTATAAATTTCCTTTCTCATTGTGATGATAATATCTTCCCTGAGAAAAATTCAAAAGGACAAAGAACTATGAAATGGAAACTGGGATGGAGATGCAGAAGAAGTATTGGCAGAAGAACCTACTCAAAGACGCTCTATAAACCAGGAGCTTTATAAGGCCAGGAACTTCAGACTCACGTAGTTGAATCACTCACATTGAGTGCTTTTCCTCGAAGATTTTGTAACAACAAAAAATTTTTTTTGAAATGTTTAGATATTACAAAAAATTCTGTATGTTATGGAAAGATGGAGGAGATCTAAATTCTCACCACTCTAGTCTATTTTCAGTTTCTGCATGAGCATTGTGTGTGAGTGGGTTTGGCATTTTAAAAGTTGAAAAAAGAAAGAGATGTGTTGTTAGTCTTTAGTGCCATAGACAGCTCTGGAGCTGACCTTCTGAGTGTTCTGACCCCTTCTCCTTTATGATTTTCGGTGCATGGAAAAGGACTTTGTGTTTCAACCTTTATTTCAGGTGCCCTCCACATTCTCTACTGCAGAGAAACTGACATGTTCCAGGGTCTGGGAAACTGGTGATGGGATGAGAGTGATAGGTTTGGGAAGCAAAATGTTCCTGTTTGCTCTTCCTCAGCAGAAACACTTGTGACACTAGGGATGGAATGGTTCTGTCAGGTCAGAGCTCCCTGCAGAACAACACCATTGCAAATCGATCAGTGCTTTTGTCTAAGACTACAAGACCAACTAACTGTTCAGCAACCTCTTTGTATCTGGAGATTCCCTCTATCCTTGGGTTTTCACACCATTGGCTGAAATGCTGCTGAAGGTTTTTGGTGTAGCTCAGTGGTAGAGCACTTACCCAGCAATCATGAAGTTGTGGGTTTGAACCCCAGTACAGTACAACTTACATTGTACAAAATATGTATACAAACTAACAAGCCCAAAATTCATAAAGTAACCCAAAATGTATATGTAAAAAGTATGAATATCTCTGATCTTGGGCAAATGTCTCAAATATTAGTCATATTGTTCTATTACATGTGTTAAATAATAGATAAATAAGCATTTCCACCAGTTAACCCTCCCATTTGTCCCAAATTTAAAAGAAAGCATTTTGCAGTATGTATAATAAATTTATTAGATGGCTAGGGGTTTTTTTTCTATCAGTTTGTGAAACATGGTGTTATTTAGGAAGGTGTCAAGAAATGGTAGAGATTGAGCTGCTTTGCCACCAGAGAAAGTGGTAAAGCCACTTTGTCATTTTTGGTGTTTGCTATCCCTTTTGTCAGAAGGACATGAACTAGTTATTATAGTTGGACTCAACTAGAAAGTCACACTGTTTCTCTTAAAATGTTTTTGTAACAAAAAAAAAAAGAAAAATGAAAGTGAGTTAATTGGAAAAGAAAACATGTAGATCATGGTTTAATGCATGCTACTTTAAGGTCTGAATTAATTATTATGTCTAATATTTCCTATTTTTCTTTCCAATTTTGAAGCCTATGTGTGGAACAAATGAATAAACTTTCTATTTAGTAAATGTATTTATTTCAGCTCAATGTTACTGAGAGCAGTAGGCTGTAGGCACAATGGGTAAGACACACAGGAAAGTGATGCCTGGGATCAAGAGCTGTGCCACAGTGGGTTACAGTGATAATCCAACACACATGCACAGACATGCACACAACCACAGATCACTTCTCCAGTCCAGGATCTGCATCTAGAGGTCACTCATCTAGAATTTAGCCCGAGCTCCTTGTTGGACATCTGGCTCACAATCAACAACAGAAGTCTAGAGCTGGGTATCATTTGAGCTGTAACTTGGACCAGTTTTTACCTACTCTCTGGATGACATGTATTTTGTGTCCCCTTTTTCTCCACTATGTGGTCTCCTCTGGCCTGTGAATGAAGACTGCTGTGTCCACTGTATCCTGGCGTGCTTGTTCTGTGAATTCCTGACCCTCTGCAATATTGTCCTGGGACAAGCTTCATGTGGCATCTGCACCTCCGAAGCCTGCTGCTGCTGCTGTGGTGACGAGATGGGTGATGACTGCAACTGCCCTTGTGACATGGACTGTGGCATCATGGATGCCTGTTGTGAATCCTCAGACTGTTTAGAAATCTGTATGGAGTGCTGTGGCATCTGTTTTCCGTCATAAAGATTTATCTTCTGTTTGTATTAAAACTGGAGACATTTTACAGTATTTCTTGTAGGGGAAAGGAAAGCACATGGTAAGATTCTCATGAAGCAACTCAGTGTTTGCACTGTTAACTCATTATGTTTAAGTAATCTCTGAAATTCTTTTTCTTTCACTAAATCTATATGGTTTAATATGTGAAGTTTGGACTAACTGGTTTTTGAAGCTTCTTTGTAGACGTTAATAATTGGAAGACATTTTGATACACACACACACACACACACACACACACACACACACACACGCACACACACACACACACACACACACATACACACACACACACCCAAAAATGTTGTCTGTCTTCTTTCTGTTGACATTTGTGTTTCTCCTAATTGTTCTCAGCAGCTCTTTGCTCTAAACACAACATTGCTCAACAGGTATTTAAACCAGATCATTTATCTTTGATGTTTATCTATTAGAGGTTAAAAGTGAACATTCATTATTCTAAGTAAGCACACATACTGGGCAGAGCCGCAGACAGATGTGGGACTCTCCGTGTTGGTCTGCTCTGTGTGCTCTCACCTCCAATGTTCTACCCAGAGGGCACTGAGGAAGATCATGCTGCTGCCATTCAGAGCAGTGTGCACTGTAGTGGAGGAGGGCAGGGTGGGAGCCGTAGAGAATGAACCAGATCCCAAGGCATGCTGGTGTCAGGACTGGAAAGGAAAGAGGGCATAGGAAGAAACAGAAGCAAAGAACAGGTTATTGAGGAATGCTTGAAGGAGAATGTGGCATTTCAGATGCCTTAGGATGAGCTATTTAAATTTAGGAAAAAGTTTAAGGTGGGTGGCCTGAACTGTCTGTGTTCTGAACAAGTGAAAAAAATGTGCCTCCATTGCACATTTCAACAACACAGCTTTCTTAAGACTATAAAATCAGAACTAATGCAAATATGCACTTTCCTACACATAATTTAAGTGTTATAAATTTTAATGAAAACATAATACCTTGTTAACATAACTATATTTTACCAAAAATGTAGAACACGTTTTAACAACTTTGATTTAAATGAGGTTTTTCTTTTTCAAGATTAAAAAAATCTCTAGTATTCTGATTTGGGGTTTTTCCAAAGCTCACTTATATTTGAAAGATTTGGTTCTTTATGTGGGGCTGTTGGGAGGGGGGGTCTATTTATTTTGGTTGGCTTGTAGCCACAGTCTTGTATTTCACAAGCACATGTGTCTTGCATCCACTACAGGAGGAGCTCAGATGTCTAACACCATCACCAGATAACAGCATTCCAATTGTATGTTAAATTATGCCAATGTGCCAGGTTATAAAGATACTAAAAGTATAAAGATATATGTCTGTGACAAGACTATATAGGGATGGAGTCAGCTCTTATGAAAGGGAGCGTTTGGTTTTACACACATCCTCCCACGTGATTTTTTTTTTCTCTTCAGATTTAAAATTTGGTTGCATTGACTAATTCTTTGCAGGCTCTTGAAAGTATATTTGGTAATTTAGTGGTTCTTTACAGTTCCAGATGAATATCAGATTGTTAAAAAAAAAATGCGTTTTAGGAAGCCTTTAGCCAAACTAGATTTTAGGAGACCTGAGCATTTTTTTTTTACATGAAAAATGAGAATGTCTCCAATGTTTTTTCTTTGAGAGTAAGCCTATCTTATAATTAAATTATTATTTTAAATATTCTTTGATAAAGAAAAGCAAGTGAATCTCCCTTCTAGTGCAATTTATGCATGCATACACTTTAAAATGTTGGCTTAAATACGATGCTAATGTACAACTGCCTTCTTCATTTGTTATGTCAAATATAATGGGAACCTTAATATTTCCATATACCCAACGTTAACCTGTGCTTGTGTCCTAGAATGGAGAAGAGAATCCGTTTATTGATAAGCCTCTTTATGATTGTTGGGATATTTGACTCGATATCCTGAAAGACTGTTTAACCAATAGGTTTGTCTGATGCTCGAATATATCCCGCTATGATTTGTAATGGAAATGATAGTGCATTTGAAATGTTTTTCTGTAATAGAGAACATTAGTGAATACTAGAAGTTAATTTCCATACTTGTACATGTAGGACTTTTCTTCAGCTCTGTACTCCAGGCAAGCCATTCCTTAAGGCATCTTGTATAATTCAAAAGAAAAATAGGCAAATGTGAAAACAGTGTCAATATATTTTAGAATATTGATATGTAGTGTGTTGTTGAATTCTATGGCTGTCAAGACTAATTGCTATGGTTTACAGTCTCTTCTTAAATGTGGCATATTTTCAAACTGGAGCTGTATTATCCTGGATATTTTAAAATTAAAAAAATGAACTCTTTATTGTGCTTTAAGATCCTTTTATATCTAATTAATATATTAGTTGCTCTATATTTAAATTATTTTGATGATAATATAAAACCTGAAGGATTTCTTTACCCTTTTATACCTCTTCCTGAAAATTTTCCTAGTCTCCCTTTCCCAGTCTTTCTCTGTAGATGACAAGGCTCATGACCACTAATGAACAGAGAAATATTTGGAATATTTTATCTACAAGTCATTGCTGCCCTATGTTATCAATATACAGTGTTCTTTTGAATATTCACAGCATGGAAAAGATAAACTTCCTTTTTTCTGCTCTTCCTTCATTCCTCCCACCCTCCCTCTCCCTTCCTTATCATCTCCCTTCTTTCTTTCCCCCTACTCCTTTCCTCCCTTCCTCTTCCCATCCTTCCCTCTCTGTTTTCTTCTTTCTTTCTTTTTTAAGATAAGATTTCATACAGTAACCAGGGCTGGCTTGCACTTCACTATATAGTATTGGTGAAATTATTAGGGCCACTCCACGTAGTTAAAAGGGAGGTTTATTTAGTAGCGTAACTTACAAATGAAGGGATAGGTAGGTTGCAGGGTCTTGGGAAAGATGTAGCTTAGTCCATTGGTGTTCTCTGGAGAACTCTGCTCGGTCTACTTCCAGCGTCCAGGATCCTGGAACCAAGAGAGCCGGTGCATCCAGATCTCAGGTCTTCAGGGGACTCTCTTGGCCCCGCCTTGTAGGTGTGACAGTTACCGAAGCCTCAATGGGGGTTGGAACTTCCAGATCAAAACTGGAATGGCTACCCACTACAATATAGCCCATGGTAACTTTAGCCTCATACCGGTCCCCCTCCTCAGCCTCCCAAGTGCTGGAATTCGTCATGAGCAATCCACTACTATTCACATTTTCCATAGATTGATTTCACTTGTTTACCTAAGGAATTTGTTTTAATTTACAAAACTAAAGAAATTATTTTATATATGCTGACACTGAATAGCAAGCACAAGTATTCCAAGTTGTAAAATTGGGTATCACCTTTAATGAATTTTACATAAAACTCCATTGTCAGAAGTCTTTCTATCTAATACAGCTAAGACAAATATTTGAAGATGTTTTGGAGTTGGGATTTAACAAAAACAGTAGTAGAAGTATTCATGAGAAGTCTTGTTTTATTTTGTTTTGTTTTTACATTTTTTTTATTCTTCTCTCATACAATACATCTGGACCACAATCTCCCCTCCCTCCCCTCCTATCAATACCCTCCCCCAAAATAACTTGGTATCTTCACAGTGGGTTACTGTAGCCATTTTCCTCACTGGAACAGTAGGTGTTGTCTGAACAGATCAAAGAGTAGCCAAGACAGCCTGTGTAATAATTTGCCATTCTCTATCCATAAAAAAATCCATGCTCTAGATTCTAAAGTTCTGTACACCAGACATCACTGCCTAACAAACAAGGCTCCCGCCAAGGAACTGCCTGGCTTGCCTTCTGCAGTACTATTTAATGCTTAGGTTTATCCATATTCCTAATCAATCGTTTACTAATATTACTAATATAATATTAGTATTTAGCAGTATATTAATCCCACTGTTAAGATTATTGATTATTTTTTAATTTAACACTATTCAAAACCTTCCTCCCTTTCAATTACTTGTGATTTCTAGTTCCATAGGATTGCTTCATCTAATCTGAGAAACAATAAGATTTCATCAAATGCTATTTTTCTCCTCGTCTTACACTAACGCAGAAGCATACCACCTTTTTTGAAAGAACGTTAATATATTGCTAGGGTTTCCTCTGCGTCTACTTACGTTTTTGACCAAGTGTTTCTTATTGCAGGGGACTAGTTGCAGTGTTCATCTCTGTGAGTGTTTTCTATGTGCTTGATGAGATACTAGGTATCCTAAGGAAATGACATCATGCTCAGGAAGTTTCAACCCAAGGAAGAAGATTGACATCTCTGAGGAAGACATTGTTAACTCCACCACCGAGGATTCCATTGTTGCTTAACTATCTAAGATTATTATTAGAGGTTTGGTTTAAAATAGAAAAAAAAAAGTTATGGAAACAATGGCATTGTGGTACAGCCCTAATATGGAAATTGGTTTAGCAAAAAAGTCACTGATCATTAAATTACCATGTATCTTCCCATTGCAAAATTCCCAGGGAATAGTGTCAGCACCTTTTACTTTAAAAGTCTGTGTCTCTGGGACTGGAGAAATGGCTTAATGCTAACAGTAGTTCCTGCTTTTTCAGAGAACCCATGTTCAAAAGGATCTAGGTTTGGTTACTGGCGCCCACATCAGGGTACTTATAACTACCTTTATAACTCCAGTTTCAGGGAATATGACACTCTCTTCTGGCCTCCCTTGGTATCTGCATGTATATAGTGCATGGAAACTTATGCAGCCTCTCTCTCTCATATACACATATAAATAGTAAATAAATGAATAAATAAATAATAATCTTTAAAAACAAAGGATGATGTCTCAAAATACTACTTATAAGATCAAATTTTAATGATATCAGCTAATCGGGAGGTGAAGTTCAAAGTCGAGCAGATCCTAGCTAAAAACCAGAATCCTTCAGGGGAGAGACCTGTCCCACACTATTTTTACTATACTGGGACAGAGCATATTTTCCACAAAGGCCACAGCTAAAGCTCAGAAGCAGCCAATTGTCAAATAAGTAGTCCCGTGTCTCCCAGTTGGGCAGTAGCTCGCATTTCTGTTGTTTGTGCATTATTTCTGTCTGGGATGCTCCCCTTATTTTATTTAATAAATACAAGACGAGAATCATTTCTGGCTGTGGAGAAACCATTTTAGGAAACTCATCCTTTGATACATTAGCCACCTGGAGCTAAAGATACATCTGTTGAAGACAAAGACAAAGCATAGCTCTACAATTAGGTATTTACTTCCAGGCAGCCTCTTTGGTAAAATTTAGTTGAGAAAGTAATCATTCTTTAAAAAAAAAAAAGCAAAAAAAATTCAAACAAAAAAATTCCAAGTTTAACTTGAAAAATCAAAATGGTTCTTAAGTTCTGTCTGATGCATAAAGGGGTAGAAGCAAAGGAATTACATTCCAAAGCCAAGAAAGAGGGTGGACAAAAGCACCTGAGCCACTTGACATAGTTCATAGCCTTTTCCAAAGGAATAAAAGTCTGTTGAGCAGGGAACCAAAAGATCTCATTATAGGATGAAGCCAAGCCATATTAAAGCTTGTGCACTAGTAACTATGTCTAAAAACAGCCTGCTGTTTTATATTGAACCAATACATTTCTTAACTTGGTAGGTTGCAGTGTAAAGATGTACAGAGCCTGTCTGCTGGATGCTATGCCAATTACAGATGTGGCTGAGTAGTGTCAAACACCTACAAACAGTACTGAAAGCAATCTTAGAGTGAAACAAAAGAGGTTTTGAAATGTCACCTCAAAACCTAGAAAGCACAGTTCATCATGTGTCTGACTCTTAGAGTTTTAAAATCTCCTTTATTATATAATTTAATGTGGCCGTCATATGATCCCTCAATCAGAGTGCACAGTTCTTTCAAGGACATGAATAGTGCCCGAGAGATACAGAGAATATCTTAGAAGTAACACTTTCAGGTGACAAGTCATCTCTGATCAGCTCTGCAGAAAGTGTGTTTTATCAGCATCAGGGTAAGGGACAAGTGAAATATCCCAGAATACTCACTACATTAGATTTTGTTAGATCATCAGAAAGAATAATTGGGCATATTTACACAATTACCTTTTAGTAAACTGTTATGTGAGTTTAACTATAGGATATATATTCTGGTAAAAGTACATTAAATTGCAATCCAAAAGCAATTTAGCTGCTGAGGATGTTATTTCTTTTTATCTAATTATTCACAAATTAATGAATAAAATTAAATTCCAATCACTGAAGAAAATGAAGCAATGGGGAGAAACAGAAACACAGATTAGTTAAAGCAAAGATATGCAATACATTTCTTTTATTCAAACTTGGTGCTTAAAAAAGAACAAATCCATCATCTTGGAATTTGACTTGTAGCTTGACATTCAAAATAATCTGAGTAGAATTTTCAGTGAGGTAAGCACAAAACTAGTTCAAGATGTGTCACTCTCGATTACTGCACTCAGGTGGTGTACCCATTAAAATTCCCACTTGTGGGTTCCGCTCACTATGCAAATGGGGTCATTACCTGGAGAATTTAATTGGTTATGACATTGGGAGTAGGACTTTTCCTTTCAAAATAAACCCACTTACACATATTTTCACTAGAAATCTGATTGTGATATAGACTTGAGGTTATTTTGCTTATAAATATTTACTAAAGTTAGCCTCTTCTTATTTATTTATTACGAATAATTCAAGACTGATCTAAGTTACTTTGATGTAGTTTTATTTGTTGGTCTGCAAGGTGGACTGAAAAGAATCTTCATAACTAGTTGCTTATCAAAGCATTATTTGTATCTTTCAGTTCACCAATTATATGTGGGTATGTTTCAGTACAGATATTTTCATCATGCAATTACAACATTCTCTGATAATGATTTAATATATTTCATTTGAAAGGCTCATTTTTCTATGTGACACTTTAAAAGAGTGTACAGTTGAATATTAACTTGTCGTCTTAGCTGAATTTATAAACACACAAACATACTCACAGTATTGCTGAGGCCAGATGTCTGTAGCATTTATAGGATCTTTATATTTACTGATAGAACATAATGAGGACATTAAGTTATTTGTCACAGTCAGTCTTGGAGATACTTCCATTATAAGCTGAAAGACTCCTGAATACAGAGTGAATAAACAACAAATTGCTATAAAAGGCACGAGGCTCTGTACACACCAAGGGGTTTTCATTGATTCAAGAGATTCCTCCCAGAGAAAACTCACTAACAAGAATATTGATAATGCCTGCATTTGCAATGAACCCTGAAATCACAGTGTAGTCTAGTTAGGGAGGCACTAACAGTTCCTCGAGACAAGGCCTATGTGGTCTAAATTTGTATTATTAGACCAAGTTTTAAGTTTATTAGACATCAGCCAAAATCCTATCATCCCCCCTCTCTCATATATATATATGAGAGAGAGAGAGAATAAGTTTCCTTTGTTGTAAGAAGAACATTCTAAAACCATAGAAAAAAATTTCTCCAAGGATATAAAAGGGTGAATACTACAAATTCATAGCTGGACTGTTGGGCAGGATTTTTAACATCTGTAACGATGGGAAATTTCCCATAGAATATCAAATATGGATCCAAGTTTCTAACACTCATTTTCTATGATATTTCTAATTGTGCCCAGAGGATAAGAAGGAGTTGGCGCATCCAATAAATATAATCATTTACATGCATGGAGCTCCCTTTGAAGTTAATAGAACCTATGGAAAGAGGAGTTATGCATGGCAGAAACGAAGTTCAACGTGAATCTCATTCTTTCTTTTTAACATGCAGTGGTATTGCCAACACATTTGGATTTCCTCACTGATTATCTTTCCTTTGTGTGTGATGTTTCAGTTGGAGTTGAGTGAAGTGCTCCATGTGTTAAGCAAAGATAGTCCAAAGACAGGACGTGATGATTGGCAAGCACATACCTAAGGACCAGCTTTGTGAGATAGCATCCAGAAGTGATAGGGCCTGACATTTGTAGGGCTTGTTAAGCTTTTCAAAAGGAAACCAAATCCATTTTCTTATTTGATCTTCTCAACACTACAGTTCTTCCAGGATATACATTTTTACCTCCATTTTACAGATGAAAAAACTGGGACATATAACTAGACTTTTCTTCCCAAAGTAATGCTTACTTTACTTATAAACCTAGGAAACTTAATTTGTATTCTTGGATCATGTCTTTGTATGTCTTGTGAAATCTCACACGTTGTTTAGTAGAATAAACAGATTTGATCACCACTGTTCTGTCTCAACCTGGAATGGAGACATGAAATCTTACCTGTCGTGTTTCTGATCTCCCATCTCTCCTAACTTGAATGATTAAACTGCTTAGATGCTCGACAACATATAAAATCAGCCACTTAGAGCATTTAACTGTCATTGCATGTACTCACCCTTAGCTGAGTCAGTCAGCCTGACAGAGATTACTGACTGGTGCTTATTATCGCTATCTTTTATCTTAGTCAAGTGTCACTCACGTCATTCATCCTCTGTTTACCCTTCTGGACCTCTTTAACACCTCTGCCTCTTTGATGTGCTTGGTGGGCATCTGTGGGTGCTTGACACTGGAAGGAAGGGGACAAAAAGGCATTGTTATTAACTCCCATCCTGCATTTTGGCTCCTTTCTGATAGACAGTGAATTGACCTCCCCCATACATAAGCCTTCTGCCCAGGGCTTCTCCTTCTGTGGACTCCTGATACCTCATCCTCCCTCTCCAGGCCTTGGAACAAATAATTTCTGATTGGTTGGTTTCTAACCATCCGGTCCCCTTGCTCATGTTCTTACAACTGATTGTTCTTCTGCAAACATTCTTTTACAGAACTCCCTTTGCTGCAGCCCTCTGAGTAAGCCATCTATTTCCTGCCAGTGTCCTGACTAATGAGGTTGTAAGTTTGTGTGTGTGCAAGAGCACATGTCTGAATCCAGTCATTTTATCGTGTATTTCTAAATTTCTTTCCAAACATAAATACTGAGAATTCCTTGGGTGTTTGTGTGTCCTTTATCATGGACAGCTAGTCAAATATTCTAGAACAAGTGTGGCACTGGACAGATAGCTCCTCAACAATGTTGTTTTAGTCATAATCCATCTTTCACACTATCACTTGACACTATTAAAATTTGTTAGGAAAAACAAAAAAAGAGAACATCACTACTCAGAATGTCCCAGTTTACATCTGTGTTTACAAAGAAAGCTGTAAGATCCCAAGTTTGGAGTTTTATTTTCCCCTGCAATCTGAAATCATTATGCATCAGCACATGTAAGCAAATTTATAGCGGAAATTCTAGTCTAGAAATGAATCATACCAGAAGTGTACTTTTGAGGGTATTTAAATAAACTTACCAATGATAATAAACAATTTATATGTGTTTACCTTCGGTGATTATATCACTTTTGAACTAAAAAACTAAATAGGTCCAGTATCAGGCTTAGGTGTCAGTTCACTCCTAGACAGGTAAACTTGACAGGTTGATTGCCATCTCAATTATTAAAAAAGTTAGTGTGATCATCTTTGTAAGTCCCTTTGAAGCAAAAAGTGACATGATGGCACCAAACATTTGTGCTGGGGAGGCAGAGACAGGTGACTCCCTGAGTCATTGCCTACCAAGTCTAGCCTATTTGTCAAGTTCTATGCCAATAAGAGACCCTGTCTCAAAAACACTGTGGATTGGGCCTGAGAAATGATAGAAGAGTTTGTCCTCTGCCTCCATACACAAATGCACACACAACCCTGTGATTATGGTGTTTGTCAACAAGTTCTGAGTTTAGAGGTAGTGAATGAACATTAATATAGAGATGGGCAGAATGTCCAGGAGAGCAGAGGGATGAGTGTAGCTAAGTTTTCCTGCCTGGCCCACAGTCAGGATAAATCTCTGCCACCCGCCAGTCCCACAACCACTCAGACCCAACCAAATAAACACAGAGACTTATATTGGTTACAAACTGTATGGCCGTGGCAGGCTTCTTGCTAACTGTTCTTACAGCTTAAATTAATCCATTTCTATTCATCTATACCTTGCCACGTGGCTTGTGGCTTACCGGTACTTTACATCTTCCTTATCCTGATGGCGGCTGGCAGTGTCTCCCCCAACCAGCTTCCTGTTCTCTGGCGCCCAATGTGGGGCACGAACCCACGATGCTGAGATTAACAGTCTCATGTGCTGTGGGATGGTCTGTATGTCAAATGTGTTGCTGATTGGTCAATGAATAAATCACTGATTGGCAGTGGCCAGGCAGGAAGTATAGGCGGGACTAACAGAGAGGAGAATTGAGAGAACAGGAAGCTGGTTGGGGGAGACACTGCCAGCCGCCATCAGGATAAGGAAGATGTAAAGTACTGGTAAGCCACAAGCCACGTGGCAAGGTATAGATGAATAGAAATGGATTAATTTAAGCTGTAAGAACAGTTAGCAAGAAGCCTGCCACGGCCATACAGTTTGTAACCAATATAAGTCTCTGTGTTTATTTGGTTGGGTCTGAGAGGTTGTGGGACTGGCGGGTGGCAGAGATTTATCCTGACTGTGGGCCAGGCAGGAAAACTCTAGCTACAGATGAGAGTGATAGGCTCCTTCTGATAACCTAGATCTTTTGCCAAAGTGGAGATAATTCTTCAAAGATTTGGAGAAAGTTCACAGTCATCAGTGCATTCTGAAATTGTGGTAATGGTCAGGATGGAGGAGTAGAGGTGAGAAACAGAGCTGCACCACACTAGACAATACTAGGAATGCTTTTTGCAAATGTATAGACTCCTTCCTCCAGGGCATATGAAGCTTCTGAGGGTAATAAATGAGGCCAAGATGAGATCAAATTCATATTTTGCTGTATTATATCAAGGAAGCAATATGGGCAGTGCACTGGAGGTGATGAAGCACAACTTGGAAAGCTTGTGCATTGCTTCACTTATCCAAATGATGGTGCAGACATGTACCAAGACTTTGTAGTGACATGTGCAGGACATAGGGACTTTAATTAAGCCCATTTGAAAATCATGATAACTGAAAGCATGACCTAGGTAAGTGGATTTAAGTATGTCCTGTATTCTCATATGAACTGTATAAATATGAAATAAAGTCAAGTTCATCAAAGTTTGGAAGACCATTTATGTTTCAAGACATGAAAACCAAGTTTCCCTCAACATGATGTTGGATTTGAAGTTGCTTAAAGCAGCCTCACCAATATTAGGAACTTTTACCAAAATTCCTATAGGTTTGAATGGTAACCATGGCTGTGTATGTGGTGGTCTGGTGGTTGATCTTAAGAGACAAATTGGAATGAAATGTCCCAATTCTCTCGTCTAGTATGTTCCCTGTAAGACAAAGTGCAGGGGTGGGGGAGTTTAGGGATAGGGTGAATTCTGGGTGAGATGCGTAGAGATGGGGTGAATGTGAGAGAAATGAAAGGCAGAAAATGAGCAGATGACATGGACTAAGACATCCAGAGGGCCTGCCGGAGAAGAGATGCTCAAGTATCTGCTCTTGGTGTTTAGGCGTACACTGTGGAAACTTAAATGTTCAAAATCAGACACAGACTAAGCAACAAGAGGGATGCATGTTAACAGGACAGATCTCTACTGCATTATTCACACTTCTAGCCTGACCTTTGAAAACTAAATTAGCCAATCACTAACCATTCATTTACTGGTAACTGATCAGTTGACTAAGTGAAAAATTCTGTAACTAGTGCATTGAGTAAGTCCAGTCCCAGGGACCAGTCTTAGACTCGATGACTCAAATCTCTGCTTGGCCTCCAGCAGCAGTAAAATTAGTGAGTAAAGTTTCCGAAGCTATATTCTTGCCAATTTTGTCTTTTTACACCACCTGACTCAAATTCCCAATTGGAGATGTTCCAATTTTGTGTTGTTCTGAGGGGCTGTTTACTGCCCTGGAGAGGTTACCTAACTTGCCTTGAGCTCTAGGTGTCATATCTTATTTTTCCATAATTCTAATAAAATGACCAAACCTGTCTTAACTATTCAATTTTCACACTAAAGAATAAAAGAGGCATTGAATGAATCGCTGTGCTTTCTTTTTAATAATTAACTTCCAATGTAAATATCTAAATTTGAGTTGCAAATATCTAAGAACTTCCAAGGAAGTCTTTGGAGAACACAAATAATGAGGGCAAAAGACAGAGAGCTACCAGAGCAAGAGAATGCCACTTGGAGTCTTTGAGGGAGGGGCGTGTCAAGAGTTGTTTCTACTGAGAGAGACAGATACTTAAAGAGAGTCAGAATGCAGATCCCCCGGCAGAAACTCAATTTATCTCTGGCGCCTGGGTCATCAAATAGGAGCTGGTAGCTTATCTTTCATGCAAATATATACTTTGAAATATTTTTGGAAAGTATAGGAATCAGGGCAACAGGAGTTGTTGCTATCTGAAAACTGTAACACGGAAAGCTACATGTGGCAGACACTTAAAAGGTTTTGTGTTTTGATCCTGTGAGTGCTTTTGTTTTGAGCAAATATGCCATAGACCAGAAGTCACATGCAGAGCTTTTGAATTTATTAGGAAGTCAAAAGGGTACCATTCATTTGGATGACAACTTCTTTCAAACAAAATATGTTTTAGGTGCTTGGAGCAAAAATGCGATCGATTATGTTAAAGTATGTAGATGGTGTCCATATTTAGGTTATTGCAAAAACTATCCACTTTTAAAAATTCACTGCTTACTGTTGGCATTTTAATCATTCCTTCTCTAAAGAAGAGCATTCTTCTGGGACAAATGACTTTTTCCATGGAGAGCAGAAGTTAATTTTTAATAAGTGATAACATTTCACTTTTATGTTTTCTTAAATTTCAGCAGGTATGTGATTTTGAAATGTATCAAAATGCCTGAATATCTTTGAAATGTAAAGGTTACAGTTTCTTTCCGCCCTATATCCATTTAAAAATTAAAAAAAAAATCCATAAAAAATCCTTGTTTGTAAGTTGGCACGCTGTCTGCAAAAAGTTTTCTAAATGAAAAAACATGTTGGGATAATGCACTGTGTAATTACATTCCAGGTTTGCATTAATAAAGTATTATACTTGTAAGTTTTACAACTAAAGGTAGCACTCTGGTTGTCATATATTACAGTATACTCAATTTGATTGTTACAGGGTAGACATCTGCCAGAAACATTTCAGTTTAGCATGATGAATTTACCTTACCCTGTCAAGAATCACATTACAATGCCAAAGTGTTGCTTTGAATATATGTTGAAAAACAGAAATAAATTTGTTGAGGTAGGGTTTCAAATCCCCTCAGGATCTTGTCATTACTGGCATTGTGGCGTGGCACATGTAAGCTCGAGTTACTCTGAGGGGGATTTACCAACACTGAATGTCACTCATTGAATCAGGACAGCTAAAGAAAAGATATTGTTGACTGGGAGTGCTACAAGAGTTTATCAGCATTGCAGCAAGGAATCTGGCATGCTCATTTCACATAAAAGCATAAGGATATTTGAGCATGATCTCTTTCCAAGCCACTCAAGCATTCACGAGAGAAGTTTGCTTATCAGCAGAGCCTTTTTCATAGAAAGTTACTGCTGCTAACAGTTGCCATGTTTACCTCAAAATTCGAATGACAGCCTTTACTCACCACAAGCAAATTCACACATGGGTGTGTGAAGTATGACGGTATAAGATGGATGGCAAGCCAGACACGCAACAGGTAGAGTGGCAAACTCACTATAGCATGCCTTGGAAATGCCAGGACATTTTACTGCAATCTCTTGAAAGGCCTGTGAATTCTATTAAGAATTTGTTGCACACATTTTCCGGTACAGACATGGCCACATGATAGGCTTCCTATATCCATAGCAACTTTGAAAGTCTAAGATGAAGAATAAAGACGACGCCCTTAATAATACCATAGGGGCACAGCCATAGAGGCAAGATTGTGAGCCAGGTTCACAGTTTAACTACCATAAAAATTAGCTGCCACTTTCATTTGAGAAACATGGCAGATAAAAGTGGTTTCAATATTCCACCATTGCATTAATGTAGATATCACACAGATATATTAAAATTTTCCCTCTCAACACCATGTGTTAAGAAAGTAGTAAAAGTATTATGTTTGCATGCAACAGATTTGACGGGTAGTCTGGGAAATATATGAAATGTTATATTTTTAAAGGAGTTGGCTTATGAAAAGTCATATTTGAGGGAGTGTGGAATCAATTCTCAGGGATAGTTTATGGTTCAGGAATTCCTACAAGGTAATGGGAGAAACTTGTATATGTGTGAGCATATACATATAAATATGAAATATTAATATCTTACACTAAACTTCATCAAGAGAGAAGAATAAAAAGCATGCTATCCAAGTTTATGTTTGCAATATGTCAATATTATTCACATGCTTTAAAAGTTATGCTTCTAACATTTTCTAACTTGAATTTTGAATCTTCTTTCTGTGTAAGTAGGCAAAATTCCCTCACTCTCAGGTGAGCTTAGTGTGTATGTGTACACATCTATGTGTATATCTTTGTTTCGTTGTAATCACCTATATCACCCAGGACCCTCCTTGGATAACAGATATGAAGAAAGTTTGCTGATATTTCCATTGAAATATGTGAGTATAATATTGGCATGAGAAATCTTGTTCTTTCTTCTTAAGCCATGAAGTCTATGTTAAAACAGCTCAGTTATACGTAGAACATGGACAGATGAAAAATAGATTAAAAATGTTTATACTGTGCTAAGTAAACATAGTCAGAGGCCATTGGTAGTGTATTGGGGGAAAAGAAATACACAGAACAACAAATTGTAACACAATATACTAGCAAGTACTGTGAGGCAACAGCGAAAATACACTACACTCAGGAGAAAAACAGACTCTTATTAATTAGAGTTAAGACAGATCCCTTTTCTTAGGAATTCATAAACCCATAACAATCTTCTATCTTTCCAACATATCCTCTTTATTAAGATGAGGAAGGATTTCAAATCATCTCCTTTTGCCTACTACTGTCTGGCAAAAGGAATTAGCAGTTTAAATCAAAACTGTTCCCTCTGAAGATGCCTGAGTGAGGGAGCATGTTGATTTTCTTATTTGTGAAAGGTTCCAAGACTTTTGTCAGCTTAATACCACTACTCATGGAATTCTGGCTTTCCAATCTGGTAAAATATGAGAGGCTAAAAATCCCAATGCTCAACAGCTTTCTTGAGTAACAAACCCAGAGCACCAAGGTTCTCCAAGAGGAGTGACAGTTCATAAAACATTTCTAAAAGAGAGTGACATGTAAATCACCTGACATTCATAGGTACTTGTTACCTTTATGTGTTCAATAATTCTGAGAGAATAGTTTGGAATGGTGAATTAAATTAATTTTGAAAATACAACAGTCTAACCATGTTAGCACTCATGGGACATTTTCTCTTTTCACTCTAGTGACATGTCTGAACTTGGCCCTGTGTCTTCGGGGCTAGCTCTTCCTTTGCATTCTGCCATGGACATTTTTCTTTCATAACCTCTGGCTTTTCTTCTGTCTTAAAGACATATTTTCACAAATCTGTTTTTATTTCTCCAAAATTACCTAAATATGGTCTCCTCACTCCATTGCTGCCTTTTCTACATTTGTGTCCAGCATCTACTACCTGGACATCCTCAGGACACCTCAATTCAGTTTGACACACATCTTTTAAGAGGCTATTACCTTCAAGTCATTTGGGAGACAAGAAAAGCTACACTTGGCTCTGGCACTTAAGACACTGTAGACTGAAGAAAATAAATGGTGAATAAATCTTTCTGAAGTTTGCATTAGATTTATTCATTTTATTTCATATGCATATTTTGATCATATGTGTGCTTGGTGCCCACAAAAGTCAGAAGAGGACATCAGATCCTCTAATCAGAGTTATGGGTGGCTGTCAACCACCAGGTGGGTACTGGGAATTCAGTGGGTCTTCTGCAAGAACAGCAAGTGTTCTTTTTTTTTCTCTTAGAGATTCTTATCTTAATTTTATTCTTTATGAAATAGTGTTTTACAGTTTAGCATACTTAATTTCAAGTGATTAACAATAAAGAAATTCCATGTTGAGTCTCTTTTCCTAGCTGTATCTGACATATCTTCTTTAACCACTTACCTAGGTTAACCCTCCCCTCCTTACACCCTCCCCATATCCAAGATCTACCTACAAACTACAGGCTTGGATCAGCACTCACATCCAGAATGGGAGACCAGTGTCCATGTCCGACTGGTTTTATTTTAGCTAAGCCATATCTAACCTGCTGTGGGATGTTCTGTATGGCAAATGTGTTGCTAATTAGTCAATAACTAAAACACTGATTGGCCATTGGCTAGGCAGGAAGTGTAGGCGGGACAAGGAGGAGAATAAAGCTGGGATGTGGAAGGCTGAGTCAGAGAGACACTGCCAGCCGCCACGATCACAAACAGCATGTGAAGATGCCGGTAAGCCACGAGCCATGTGGCAAGGTATAGATTAATGGAAATGGATTAATTTAAGCTGTAAGAACAGTTAGCAAGAAGCCTGCCACGGCCATACAGTTTGTAACCAATATAAGTCTCTGTGTTTACTTGGTCGGGTCTGAGTGGCTATGGGACTGGTGGGTGATAGAGATTTGTCCTGACTGTGGGCCAGGCAGGAAAACTCAAGCTACACTAACCTATAGGCTATACCCCACCCACTCAACCTGTGTTGTGCTTCAGCCTTCTCTGTTCATATCAAACAAGGAACTAACAAATGGAATCTACATGCCAAGATCTTATCGCAGGTGAAATTTTGGTGCATTAATTTTTTTTTATTCACTAATAATATTCACCTTATTTTATTGAGACAGGTTACTCCCTCATATCTGGCAAGCAAGTAAACATATTTATGTGTTCTATGTAACATTAGATATTGATAAGGTTACAGCAAGTGTTCTTAACCTCTGAGCCATCTCTCCAGCACACATAAATACATCTTTAAGAGATTTGGTGAAATTACTTGGAGGAACTTGAAAACTGTTTAGGACTGCAGCAAGCTGAGGGTTGGATAAAACAAGAATTGGGATGGATATGCCATCTAAGTGAGTCTTCAAATGATTTGAGATGAAACACGAGAGGAAAGACTGTCGTTCAGACAGAAGTAATGGCATTTACAAATCTGTGACATGGCAGAGATCACAGAATGTCATAAGACCAGAGAATGCTGGATGTGCCCTGGCTGAGAAACAGCTGTACAAGAATGGCAGGATGGAAGGAAAGAATGAAAACACAAGTTAGGCTTAGATAGGCCAGTGTTTCCTTTTGCTTTGTATTTTGTTGTTGTTTTTAATGCCACATAATTCAGATTTCATTCTAAGTGTGATAATTTAGAGCAGGAAGTGAGGGTAGAGGGGTCATTTATGCAACTGGGGTGGAAGATACTAAAAAAGAGGAAGAGATTAGGGAGACAGTTAAGGCTGTAACTATAGCAAGGGAAATGAGTGTATAGCACCAGAGGTTAACAAGGCTGTGACAATGAATGGGGTAAGAGGGAAGTGACTGTGGGGTAGGAGGAGACAAAGCCTAGGTAAGTTGCGGCCTAAGGGAAGGGACTTGATAAGAGAAACTGAAAGAGTCAAAAGTGTACCCAAGTTGATTTTTGTTTCTTGTTATTTTTATCTTAGAGATCTCCCTTATGATAATGGCATCAGACAAGATAAGGAACATCAATAAAATAAACAGTACTAGGAATGACCAGCTGCATAGGGCTGAAAGAGATGGTTGAGTGGGTAAAGTGCTTGCCTCATAAGCATGAGGCCCAAAGTTGAAATTCCTAGCATCCATAAAAAAAATCTAGATACAGTGTGGATCCCCAGAGCTCAGTGAGCAGGCAGCCTAGGCGACTGGTGAGCCCTGCATTCATTGAAAGATCCTATCTGGAAAGACAGACAGAGAAAGAGGAAGACATCCAAAGTTGACCTCTAGCTACTACAGGCACATAACATCCTAAACACATACAAGAATGGCCACTTCAGTACTACTTTGATATGTAGTATGGGCTTGTTGTGGGGTGGGGGGTAAGTGAAAGGCCAGAGCTAGAAAATCAAATTTTAAATATTTGAGGATTATTTTAGCATTGGATAATGCTGCTATCAAAGAAGAGTGTTAAACAAGAACTTGCATTTAGTTTATATGACAGGGATACTGTGATGAACTGAGGAAGTAGGGAACAGGAGACAGTGTCACACGGTGGTATGGCATGAGTATAAAATAGGAAATGTGCAAACTAGCCAACAAATGCTCAATAAATGAAGATTTGTTAGAGAAATACATTATACCCAAGAAGCAGCAGCTCAATAGATTCCAAGATAAAAAGAACTGTAGACAGAATCAAACGACAGTTCTAATTAACAGATACTCAGGATATATTGAAGGAGTTATTAAAATTGTACTACTTTTAAGAAAAATCAGGATGCAATATTTGGCTAGATGGTCCCAAATATGGACTTCGAAAGTGACTTTACAAAAGAAGAGCTTAGACTGTGAAATATCTCCATTTAGACCAAGGAATGTTCAATAATTGATACTGCACTCTTCAAAGAACAATTCCTCACAAACACATAAATCTCAGATCTGTTTAGATTGATGAATCCTTTCACATGGGAATAATCCCGCTAAGGGAATTCTGTGCATAAGATCCCTTTCTCCCAGCAAGTTTATTGATGTGGAAATTCATTTGGCAAAGAGATTTGAGCAACTTACTTATGTTATTTACTGTTTACTTATATTTACCTGGTTGGTTTCATCCAAAGTCTGTGCAAACCTCAGTCCAACTGCAGGAATTTTTTCCCTTCTTTATTCATTGCTCCTCAACCACTAGCCCGGTTGTCTAGTCACCTTCTTTTCAAAGAGTTTAGAATTCTCTACAATTGTTTGGTGTATAACCTCCCATAACTTTCTTTGAACATATATGTGGTTATTTGTATATATTGGCTTCAAAATGGGTCTATACTTTGTGTACATTCATAAATATACATGTGAATGTATATAAACATGTAGTGTCTTGTGTATTATTCATACATACATATGTAGTTTTGAGGCTTTCTTTTCATAATAATATTTATAAGAGGTTTATCCACATAATTCTTATACATTCACTTTCAATGTTTTTACAGTGTCAACTGTGAAGGATATAAGAGCATATTTTCAATTAAATGTTAGTCATGGAAACTAGCAGAAGACAAAAGTCTCAGAGTTATAGATAAAAAGAGTTACTACTAACAATAGTAGGACTGTTTAGAGCAGTGGTTCTCAAACATGTGACCTTCAACCCCTGTGGGGGACAAACAGCTCTGTCACAGGTGTCACCTAAAACAGTAGCAAAATTACAGCTATGAAGTAACAACAAAAATAATTTTATGGTTGGGGGGTCACCACAACATGAAGAAACCATATTAAAGGATTTCAGTATTAGAAAGGCTGAGAACCACTGGTCTAGAGTATGAGAATTTCTACCAGTTCCCTGATCTCAGATTTCATACAAAGACAAACAAGCAATTCCTGTATGCTAAGTGTTGAGTTGTCTATGGCTGCAATTCACTTCTGTGCTGACTGGAGATAATTGACGTATTGGAGAATAAACAAGTATGGTCTGTGATCCAGAAGGAGATGTCATCTCTCTCCAGTAATGCTCATTATGCAAACATTCTTGTATACCATGAAGTCTAGGAAAGTCAATGACTGGATAAGATTTATTCTTGGCTTCCTTCTACCTCTCAAAGTATGTGTCTTTGAACCAATTGTGGTCCCAAGTGCACAGTTGGAGCAGAGCATATTTAAAAGATCCAGAAATTTGTGTTAAGAACCAAGGAGGTTCTGGTAAGATCTCTACATTATGTGGAATCTTCTTTTTATAAATGTAAATGAAGTTTCTGCTCTGCTTGCCTGCATCAGAAGAATGTGAACCTACAACCTCACATTCATTTTCAGTGTGGTGTACTCATTCCATTTTCTTCTGCAGAGTCACTTAGCTTGGTTTTTGTTATTGTTGCTCTGATTTAATTTGTTATTTTGGTGTTTGGCTTCGGATTTTCTGAGACAAAGTCTTACTGACTTGGAACTCACTATGCAACCCAGGCTGGCCTCAAATTCACAACCTTCCTACTTCAGCTTTGCAAATGACTTTCCTCATCTCTCTCTCTCTGTTCTTTTCTGCCTGCACCCTCCTTCTCCCTCTATATATGGTTTTCCACATTGCTATGTGTTTGGAGTAGAGGAATAATTAGCTTAAAAGACTAGATTAAGAATATGCATGGGCATCATAATGAAAGCAAACTTAAATATAAACATGGAAATTATATGGAATATGATTCATCTACAAGGCTATACAAGACACCTAAATTTTAGAATTCATTCTGAGATCTTCACTTCTACTCAGATAGCAAATTTATTGATTTTATGACACTATTGGTTATATAGCCAACCTCAGAACTTTCTTTCATGCCCCAATAATTCAGTGAACTTAGAACACATATTCTCGCCATGTATCAAATATTGTTGTCTGATATATAGGTCATAATTACCCAAAATCCAAACTTCTCTAGAGCAGGAGACAAGAGGGGCTTCAGGGAAGGGGAGGATGGACACATTAGAGGCAGGAGGGATAGGCAGTCAGAAAGCTTAGTTTTAAAGTACTTCAGCTCTTTCAATACTAAAAGTAAAATATTATTTCTATTTGAGATAACCAAAGCCATCTAAGACATAGTACTTTTAAAAGGTAAGAAATAATACAGGTAGAATCCAATAAACATTCTTTTATCATTGATAACATTATAAGCATTATAAGAAAATTTTCTTTTAAGAAGAGAGTGCAGTAACTCAAAATACAACATATAGCCTTTAATTTTCTATTGTTATTTGTAAATGATGTAAAGCAGAATTTTTAAAAAGGTTTCAAAGTTTGAATGAATTGTTAAGCACAATTAGTGAAGGACAATGCAATCAGACCTTGAAGGACTTTCTTTTCTAATACTGTGTGCTTTTCTCCCAGATTGTCACTTATTTGTAATGTGAATTATAATAAGCTATATATATTAGACCTACATAGAAAGTTAGGGATAAATTAGAAAAACACCAAAAATACATCCTTCAACAAACTTTTCCCAAGTAAAAAGCCAAGAATCTCTTCCCAGACCTTTCTGGTGGTATACATCATGCGCATAAAAACAGCACACTTATGAAGATGAGGTCAGTGGACAGGTTCTTTTCAACCTGAGATTCTTGACAAAAGGTAATAGAAATATAAGATTTTCTAAGACCTACCACTCAAGCTGCTCTTTTATTCCAATAAATCTCATGTTAGTGGTTGTAATCTTTGAAAGGCATTCCCATTCTGATAACTTATTTTTCTAGAACTGTCTATGGTTCAGATATTTAAGATTCTACTTTTAGATTTCTCAGACCAGCAGTCCTAGAAACATTTTCAAAATTTATTTATTTTTTTTATTTTTTATTTTTATTTATTTATTTATTTTTTTTTTTTTTGGTTTTTCGAGACAGGGTTTCTCTGTGTAGCTTTGCGCTTTTCCTGGATCTCGCGCTGTAGACCAGGCTGGCCTCGAACTCACAGAGATCCGCCTGCCTCTGCCTCCCGAGTGCTGGGATTAAAGGCGTGCGCCACCACCGCCCGGCCTCAAAATTTATTTTTAAATTATTTACTTTTGCCGGGCAGTGGTGGTGCACGCCTTTAATCCCAGCACTCAGGAGGCAGAGGCAGGTGGATCTCTGTGAGTCTGAGGCCAGCCTGGGCTACAGAGTGAGTTCCAGGACAGGCTCAAAAGCTACACAGAGAAATCTTGTCTCGAAAAACCAAAAAAAAAATTTATTTACTTTTATTGGTGTTTATTAATTGGATCTCATGTAAAATCATCACTTTCAACAAATGTACTGTGTACTTTCACTACTTTTACCCTCCTCCACACAGTAATTTTGAAGATACACAGTATTTTCAAACTATTTTGTAAAATTCTATTATTCAAAAACCTTGCAAATAAAATAGACATCACACACAAAATTTAATCGGATTCATATTCTATAAGTCTCAGTGACCTTCCATACAGTTAAAATAGTCATTTTAAAGCTGTGGAGCTCCACATTGGTTGTTACACTTACACTATTAAATATTTCTGTATGCACTTATCCACCACCCAAAATGAAAACTCCATGACAGTTCTAACTACCAAAACAATTGGCTTTATGCCCTCTTTCACAACTCATGTCCATTGCCTGCATAAGTCCTTCCATATCCCCTAATAGTTGTCCTTTCTTGTTATATTTTCTATGTATTATATTGTATCCACATGTGCCATTGTTTACAAATATTCATATATTATTGGTAGATTCATCATTTAAGAGAGAACATGCAGTATTTTTCTTTCTGAGATTGTGTGACCTCAACTAATACTTTACATTCCAAGTCTATTTTTCTTCTTCAGAAAAAAATACAGCTTTCACAACCCTGCTTATTTTAATAAATATCAAATAACAAAAAAAATTGTTTGAAGAATGGCTTGTGATCCTTACGTATCCCAACGAAGGTACAATAGGTATAATCTACCACAACTAATGTCTTCATTAGAATTTTTAGCATACATAAAGATTTTACAAAAGATATAATGTTATGATAAAATACTTTCAATCAAAGTCTGTTGCTAGAGGATTATACTCCAGGAGAAAGAGACAATACACATGTAGACATATTAACATGTGATGGCAAATATATAAAAAAATAACAACAACCACAAAAGTCAGCCCAACAACGAAAACAAAAAGGCATAATCAACGAAAACAAAGACTTGGCTGAAGGGATGGCTCTGCAGTTAAGAGCGTATACAACTCTTGTAGAGAACTGGGGTTCAGTTCCTAGTGTTCAAGACAGACAGTTCACAGCCACCTATAACTCCAGCTGCAGAGGATCCAGCACCCTGTTCTGGCATCTGAGGGCACTTGCAATAACATGTTCATACTCCTATACAGGCACACATAAACGTACATAATTAATATTTTTAATTAAGCATAATGAATGGGATAAAGACTGCTATAGTGGAACAGATTGTGATTACCTTTCTTTTTTCTTTTTTTTTTAAGATGTACTTATTAATTATGTATACAGTGATCTGCCTACACATTTGCTTGCAAGTCAGAAGAGGGCACCAGATCTCATTATGGATGGTTTTGAGCCACCATGGGGTTGCTGGGAATTGAACTCAGGACCTCTGGAAGAGCAGCCAGTGCTTTTAACCACTGAGCCATCTCTCCAGCCTGTGATTACCTTTCTTTCTTTCTTTTTTCTTTCTTTTTTTCTTTCTTTCTTTCTTTCTTTCTTTCTTTCTTTCTTTCTTTCTTTCTTTCTTTCTTTCTTCTCAGAATAGTCAAAGAAGGCATTTCTGGTGGGGTAAACCAGAAAGAAGTGAGGGAAAGATGCATTCTACTGACTAGGAGGAAAATTTTCCTTCTGTAGGGAAAGCAAAAGCAAAGACCTGGAAACAGACAAATGGTTAAAATGGTTCAAAAATAATGTAAATCCTTAAATGGCTTCAGCAAAGTAAACCAGGGCAAAAATATTTTTGATGGTTATAACTTTCCATAGTTTCCCCATTAGATATTTACAACAGATTTTGAAAATCTAGTTAATTGACTCATGCCAAAATAGCAAGAACAAATTCCTAAGAAATCTTATTATTTGATCACAAGCAATATATCCTAAACAAAACACTTCAAAAAAGATTTCACTGCAAATCAAAATGACTCTGAGATACCATCTTACACCTGTCAGAATGACTAAAATCAAAAACACTGATGACAGCTTATGTTAGATGGGATGTGGAGTAAGGGGAACACTCCTCCACTGTTGGTGGGATTGCAAACTTGTACAGCCACTTTGGAGATCAGTATGGCAGTTTCTCAGAAAATTGGGAGTCACTCTACCTCAGAACCCAGAAATACCACTCTTGGGTATATACCCAAGGAATGCTCAATCATACCACAAGGACACATGCTCAACCATGTTCATAGCAGCATTGTTCATAAATAGTCAGAACCTGGAAACAATGTAGATGCCCCTCAATCAAAGAATGGATAAAGAAAATGTGGTACATATACACAATGAAGTACTACTCAGCAGAAAAAAAAAAAAACAATGGCATCATAAAATTTGCAGGCAAATGAATGGAACTAGAAAGATATCATACAGAGTGAGGTAACCCAGACTCAGAAAAACAAGCATGGTGTGTACTCACTCATAATTAGATACTAGATGTAAAGCAAAGGATAGCCAGACTACAACCCACAGCTCCAGAAAAGGTAACAAACAAGGAGGACCCTAAGAGGGACACATGAATTACCCTGGAAAGGGGAAATAGATGAGTAAACTGGGTGTGAGGAGGAGCAATATAGAGTAGGTGATGGGGGATGAGAACATAAGGGAACAGGATGGTCGAGCTGGAACAGGTATGGAGTGGGAGAGCAATGAAAGAGATAACTTAATAGAGGGAGACGTTATGGGGATAGGGAGAAAACTGGTGCTAGGGCAGTTCCCAGGAATCCACAAGAATGACCTCAGCTTAGACTACTAGGAATAGTGGGGAGGGTGCCTGAGCTGGCTTACCCCAGCAATCAGATCAGTGAATACCCTCACTGTCATTATAGAGCCTTTCTCCAGTAACTGATAGAAGCAGATGCAGAAACCCACAGTCAAGCACCAGGCTGAGCTCCAGGAGTCCAGTAAAAAGAGAGAGAAGAGGGATTCTATGAGCAAGGGGCATCAAGATTATGATTGGGGAAACCTGCAGAGACAACCAAACCAAGCTAGTGGGAACTCATTAACTTTAGACCAACAGTTGTGGAGCCTCCATGGGACTGGACTAGTCCCTCTGCATAAATGAGACAGTTGTGTAGCTTGGTCTGCTTAAGGGATCCCCTGGCAATAGGATCAGGATCCATCCCTGGTGTGTGAGCTGGCTTTTTGAAGCTCATTACCTATGGTGGACACCTTGCATAGCCTTGATGCAGGGGGAGGGGCTTGGACCTGCCTCAGCTGAATGTACCAGACTCTGCTGACTTCCTATGGGAGGCCTTACCTTTTCAGGGAGAGGGAATGTGGAGTGGGTTGGGGGACAAGGTGGGGGGCCAGGAGGAGGGAAGAAAGGGAGATCTGTGATTGGTATGTAAAATGAGTAAAAATTTTCTTAATAAAAAAAGAAAGATTTCACTGTTTTACAGTTTCACAAAACTGTCTAGATCAATGGAGGAGTCAGTCTAATGTCTGCCTATGGTTTAAATTTGTTGCAACATGGTGTTTTAGTTGGAGTGTAGAAGGAAAAAAATGCAGCTTCATGTGTTTATTTATGGAAAATGAAGGAACATTATAATAGCTTTTTGAATTGATGATGAGGTCAGTATAGAGAGTGAAAAGCAGTTGCTGTACTTCCAGTTCAGCTGCCAGCATTCATACCGTAAATTTAATTTGAGTGGAAAATTTTTAGTGGAGAAGTTGGCAAAATCCAAACAGAGTCTAGAATGTGATGAACAACAACGTACCAATGTTGGTTATTTGGTTTTGATGAATTCATCGTGTAAGAAGTTAACTTTCAAGGCATTTGTATAAGACTCACAGAAACATTGTTTTTGTAATCTTTCACCTTATTAAAAGCTATGCTGTGTCAAAAATCTAAGATTTTTGGAGTTCTTAATAATTTTACAGAATAAAGAAAATTTGAAGCTAAATACTTAAGAATTATTACTTCAAAGATCACATCTACACAGATCTGTGCCTTCAATATAAATCATTACTGATATTTTAGGTTTAAACACAATGCAAGTAATCATTAAGAAAAAGTAATTTATATTCTCAAAAACTTTAACAGTTGAATGCAAAACACACAAAACCCACTAAATTATTGAGAAAATGGCTAACTGGAAAAATGTTACAATAAGTATTATGAGCCAAAATGTGTCCTTCATATAAGAAATAATTGCTTTTTATAAAAAAAGGTTAATATCCATTTTCATAAAATATTTCTTCTTAACTAGATGTTGTTTCCATAGTCTGTAGCATGAATCTTAGAGAGCCTTATTAATAAAATCAAACCTGAGGCCAGTTATTGGGGTGAACACTGGAAGATCAGAGCCAGAACAAGCCACAGCTATCTCACCTTGCCAATTCCTCAACTGGTCCTGCTTCCTCAGACTGGAAGCTTCTGTGTCCTCATCCCAATGGCTCTCAGCTGAACTGCTGCTAGAAGCCTGAAAGCTTAACCAGCCAAATGCTTAACCAGCCAAATGCTTAACCAGCCAAATGCTTCTAGTTTCTGGTCCTCACGCCTTATAAACCTTTCTGCTTTCTACCACCACTCCCTGGGATTAAAGGCTGCTTTCTGGGATTAAAGGCGTGAGTCACCATGCCTGGCTGTTTCCAATGCGGCCTTGAACTCACAGAGATCCAGAGGGATTTCTGTCTCTGGAATGCTAGAATTAAAGGCGTGTGCTAACAATTTCTATCCTAAGTAACTTGTGGCTTTTCTGTTCTCTGACCCCAAATAAGTTTATTAAGGTAAACAATATTTTGGGGAACACAATACCACCACAATAGTCATCCCCTGTCTCTCTGTTTCTCTCTCTCTCTGTCCCTGTCTCTCTCTCCTCTGACTTGCTCTCTCATTCCTTGTCTCTTTTTCCTAAAAACATATTAATACTGAAGTGTGTTTTTTATCCAATTGGTGAGTTTAGGATACTGTTGGTGCTTTTTTTCTGTATTTCTAGTTTCTATATTTTGTGTCAGGAAAAGCTTGCCAAAATGTTTATAGGCCAAATATGTTTAAAGTTTTAAATTAATATGGTCAAATTAACTGTAAATGTCTTTGATACTTCCTCCACGCACTCAACACTTTTTTCACACTTCAAGTATATTTTATATAACATTTAGAAACACACAGTAATGGCTGTTAGCATATTTGTAGGTGTCTGTGCTTATCAAAACTTATTTTTTTAAATAAGAATTATTTGATAAGTGAAAAAATGAAAAGCATTGATTTAAATAGATTTGGGTAATTCATATTGATTTAAGTTATTCTTGCCACCCTAGTCCTCTATTATTAAGACAAATAAAGAATTATTAATTTCTGATTGCACACAATTTGCAGGATTGGCCTGATAATTAGAATCACAGAAGAATTTGAGTTCAATTTTCTAATTATGTTCATTTTTATTTCAGTGCAAGACACTAAATGAGAAGGTAATGTTTAATTTTTAGATTCTACAGGAGGACAGAATTTACACCCAGGCATTTCATCGTGTCTTTAATTTCCGATGTTCAAAATTTTAATATAAAGTTTTGAAGGAAAAATAAGGCATTTTATAAAAAAAAATCATTGCATAAAACTCTAGAGCAACATCTTTTCCCTACATGCCACCAAAACCCACCTGCAAAACAAAGTGGCAGAATAAAAATGCTGGACTATTCATGGTTTACATTTTTTATGAGCTTTCCTTAGGAGATAATAAGGAACCATTCTCATTCAAATTTCAATAACTTTGTGCTCCCCTCTCACTTGTAGCTGCTTAAGAAGATCTTGGGTGAATGTTTTTGTTGGACATTGTTCTATGCCTCCTCAAAACATTCTGACACACTGATAAATTAAATGGAGAGTCTAGTACCAGTGCCCTAAATTTTGGATTTCTCTTACCAAAAGAGTTGAGCTGAGAAATCTAAGAAAGTGATGGACTGCTGGTGGTTGTTCCTCTGTCTCCAGTTGTTTTTAGACTTGTTTTTTTTTTTTCATCAGAGACCTAAGGGACTCTCTAAGATGGTCTGCTCTACAACAGTTATATTGGCTTTGTTTAAACATTGGACAGTAAATAGCGTCTCCGTATTTTTCATTCATACTGGACAGCAAGTAATTCTGGTTTTATCAGCACTGTCTACAGGTATGTGTGAGAAGAAATTCTTCCCCATCAGAGCTTCTCTTCTTCGTGCTGAAATCTGGCCCCAATTTCTTTGCTGTTCTTCCCATTGTTCTTCGTTCTCTTGCCAGCTCTTTGGTGGCTTTCACTTGGCTTTCCCCAGTATTCATCTCTTGATCTGAGAAGGCTGCCTCAAAATAGATTGCATTTAGGTCAGAAGTCACAGACTTCCTTCAAGTCAAGCTTGCCTTTCAGCTTTTTTACTAAGCCCATTGAACAGATGCTCCTGTTTGCTGTCGAGCAAGTTTGGGAACACTACAGAAAAGAATTATGCAGAGGCTCTTGGACACTTGATGGTACTCTCCTAAAACTGAATAACACAGAGGCACTTGAAGGGAAATTGTTTCCTTTTTACTCCCTGACTGGTTTGATCAATCTGTCCACCTTTGTGGAGATGGTAAAGAGGTCCCGTTCCCGTGTTTATGTCTTCCAAATGAAATAAAACTTTGTGGGTGACTTCCTTCAACTTCATGCCTACATACATTTTTATTTTAATCAAAAGCTTTTTTTGGAGTAAGTGAAGGCCACCTACAGAGCTAGTTTATGTCTTTAAATGCTTTGTTTATCACCCAGAGTAATAGCCTATCACAGGAGATTCATTTTGGTTCAAGGACATATTATTGTCTTGATTGGGCTTATACATCAAAGAAAAGAATTAAAGGGATCTGATGAAAACTTTTCCCCCGACACACAGGTGGCTGAAAGTATGTCCAATCCTTTCTTGGGTCCTTTTGTCACCTTTCTTAGCTTTCTTGTTTTGAAACATGATAATAGTAGTATTTGAGTTTTCTGGGGATTTTTGTTCTATATTGCATGCTGTGAAAGGATTTTTCTAGGTTCTGCTTCTGGGCTCCCTCTGATCTTGTGATGTTAACCATGCCGCTGTCTTCCCTCGGCATTACTCTTATCATTTTCCTCTCCACTTGTTCGGCTTCTGTCCTGTGTATGTGGGAGGGGGCTGTGTAGAAGATGTGAGAGGAAATTTAGTAGAATGGCAGAGTGGGGGGATGTCAGGGAATCACACTGCTGAAAAAAAGCCTCTACAACTTCTAAAGAAAAAAGGACTGTCTGCCCAGGTCTTTGCATTTTTTTTTCCAACGTAACTACAAAAGTTAACTTTTTCCAATGAAGCTTTAAAAAAGAGAAATATTGCCACTTCTGTTTGAATTTTGAGACCATCTGTTCCCTAGAATTATGCCCTGAATTTGTGAAAATTCATGGTTTGTTTTCTAAAGAGTGAGAAATGATTGATGTAACTCAAATCCCACGTTTTTTTTGTAAGACTAATGTCATTTTGACCTTGACGAACTGTGTGAATTGTAATGAAAATAAAGATTGCAATAAAGCATGACATCATATCTTGATTCATTTTACATTGTGTGTATATAAGGAAATACTAGAACTTCCTTCTGATAGCTTTAATACCTTGGGAAACATGTTGACTTTTGCTTTCTGCCTTGCTCTAGGGTCATATTTTGAAATTCTTCTCAGTATTAGAACCAGATTTAATCAACAACAACAAAGAAAAATAATGTTGAATTTTTTTTGCATTTGATATCACTTTTGTCCTTAGGCCAGTCATTTTGGTGAGAAATGTAAATTCAGATAAACATCAAGAAAAGCAAAATATTGATAAAAAATATTGAAAAATAATTTGATACAGATCGAGTATCTTGCAGAGAGCATTCTTTTTTCACTTTCTGACTTCCAGAGCTATGGTTTAAACTTTCGTGGTTTAACTTAACATCATTGAAATGATCCATATGTGCTAACACATATTTGATTGTTCTAGACATCAGGACTAAATTCAGCAGGACCCATGATAAGCTTTGATGGTAAACAACCAGACATTAAGAAAGTCATATACTTCATACCCATCAGAAAGAGTTTATGCTTAGTAAAGAACTGAACACGATTTCTGACATACACAGTTAAAAGAAAAAGATATGATTTTGTCACAAGAATAAATTAAGGACTATACCAAGAAAATTAACTACAAACTATTTTCTGTTTTTATAGATTTTGGTTTTATGAGGAAACAATGCTTAAAAATAAACATGGAGTAGACAGATAGACATAAATCCCGAGCAAATCAGAGCTGGCAAAAGTCCCTAATGCCCCTGCTCCTTACTGTAACCTGAGCACATTATGGACGACACTAAGGATGCCACTGATATGCCCACTTTTGACAACCAGTGTTTCTGTTGGGTAACCTGCTTCACAGAAACTGTTTTAGCTGTGTATATAAAACAACAGAGGGAGGTTCACAATTGCTCTTATTAATGTAGTCTAATGCTAGTGGGATTCTCTCTCTCTCTCTCTCTCTCTCTCTCTCTCTCTCTCTCTCTCTCTCTCTCTCTCTCAGTCTCAGTCTCTCTTTTTTCCCATCACTAAGCTATGCCATATTATAATTATTTTAAATTTTGTGTATCCATTTTCTTTCATTCACACATTCCATTCTCCTCCTTTTCCAATCAATGATCTTCACATGAATTCTGCTAAATGAATCCTAATGAAGTTTTGTATGGATGGCATTGTCTACTATATTACCTATGTGTTTTTTCTGATCTGATTAAGTTTTGAAGATCTATTGATGATGCACCTGTACAGTTAGTATTTCCTACTGAAATACTAATTATTGGTAAAACAAAAATAATGAAATTATTTAAACTAAGGCTCAGATTCTTAATCTGTAAAAAAGTAAGTGATGTTTTCACCTTATAAAAATCATACAAAAGTGAAAAGAACACATGCATCACAAGTATCTGGAACATAAGTTATTAATGAACAGGAATTCCTAAATACAAGAAGTTTATTATGACTTCTCCTAGAGGATAAAATATAGTGAAAAGAGGAAAGTAGTGATGTGTAAGATGAAATCAAAGAAATGGAAACACCATGGCATGAAAAAACTTTTAAAACATGACCAAGTAACTTCTGCTTTTAATTTAAGGCACAGATACCATGGCAATCACCTAAAATTCAAAATTCTCATTCTTCAGTCATGCCCCCGAACATTTGACCTATCCAACTGGTTTAAGTGTATTGTTTCTGGGTGATGGGAGTTAGATATGCTGAGCATTGAGCAGTCCTCTCAACCTACTTCAAGTCTCATGGTGCCCTCTTTTTCAGTCTCTCTCTTTGTAAGAATAAAGAAGAAATATCACCATCTCTTCACACCCGTTCAATGTCTGTAATAAAGAGCTTGTCAATTGAGTGGGCTTTTGCTATTTTAAATGAACACACAAAATAAAACCCTGGTGTTGATAGTTTTAACTACAGGTGCTCTTTGGGTTTGTTTGAGAAGTTCTTGCCAAAAAAGACACAAGAACTATGACTGCTAATACTGAGCTGCTGCCATATACTGCTGATTAAGCTGAAATTTGTTAAAATTAATATAGTCAACACTTCATTTTCTCCACTTAAATAGACACAGTATATGTTCCTAAACATTACAAGGATCTAGTTGTCAGAATATGAGACCTTCCCATTATCAAAAAGAGTACCATTAAGAATGATCTTTTTTTTTTTTTTTTTTTTTTTTTTTTTTTTTTTTTTTTACCATTCATCAGATGACCACTTAGGAACAAGACCTGAACCCACTTAGGAAATTTTAGAAGTCAAGGAAGAGTGTCAAGAAGCAGATAATGGTCACCAGTATCAAGTTCTGCTAAGTAACTAAGTGAGTCAGAAACTAAAACTATTTCACAGGGTTTGAAATTTGGCTCAGTGGTTAAGAGCATCTGTCACAATTGCAAAGATCCTGGTTTGATTCCCAGTGCCTACAAGGTTTCTCACAGCTGTCTGTAATTTCAGTCATAGGTCCTGAACTTCAGGGACACCAGACACGCACGGTTCAAAGACATACATATAGACATACATGAAGCCAAAACACCCATGCACATAAAATAGTAAAATAAATACTTCTAAATTTTATATTAAATTTTTAATAAATAAATAAAAATAGTTCATTTGCAAGATCTGATATCACATATCTTTAACTCTAGCTTTAGAGAGAATGGGGCACGAAGCACTGGTTATATAGAGTTCCACTTAAGCTTGGGCTATGAGACCCTGTGAAAATCAAAAATCAACAACAAAGTAAACAAAATAAACAAAGCAAAAGGCAAACAATCAGTCCATTGTCTATCAAACATTATTGGTTACCTGTCAGAGGAGTGCCAGTGTTATGGTAGAGATCTAAAGAAAATTTGAGAGACAGCTTTGAGAATTAAAACAGGGAACATGGGTTTATTTATTTATTTATTTATTTATTTTAGGAACATGGGTTTTAAAGGATTGGCTGCTAATGGGTCAAGAGAAAGAAGTCAATGGAAGGGAATACAGAGCTGCAGAAAGTTTTATTTAATTGAAGGTGACAATCACATTTATAGATCAGGAAAGGGGATCAGGAAACAGGGAAGAGAGATTTGATAGGTAGACAGTGTGATGACTTTCAGGATTTAGTGGCAAAGAGATAAAGACAATGGAATTTTTTTTTTCTTGTACAAAATGGGATTCACTGAGAAAATAAAACAAAAGCTAAAAATGAATCAAAATGACTTCAATCCAAAAACATAACTCAAAAAAAAAAGTCTCAGAAGCATATTTGACAAATGTTTTTAAGTGTGTACTACATTGCCATCAGGTTTCAAGTGACACTTCAGAGAACAATTTGGGGGTATTTTGTCATTACCAAGCATCTACATTTCCCATCTCATTGGTAGGGCCAGACACTACATTCCAAACCTCAATGGTTAGCACTTGGTTGAATTTCATGGTATAAGCTGTGTTATAGAACTTCAGATGAGGGGATGCTGTGCTGATCTAAGGAAGCTTTGAAGTTAAAACTCTTCATTTTGAAGGATGGCTGGGCATCTATGAAAGGAAAGTCATGTAAAAGAAAACCAGCAAGAGAAAACCAGAAGCAAAAACACACAAGTGAAAATCTGATTTATCAACTTGGGAAATATTAACATTAAAAGTCATAGAAAGAGGTTCAGATGGATATAACAGCAAAATTAGAGTCACTAAAATAGTTCTGCTTCTTTTCCTGATCTTTATGGTCATTGCTGAGATTCAGAAGATATGAAATACTATATGAAAAAAGTATGTTTTATTCAAACCTATGGATTAGGTACTGATATCTATCCTTTGAATAGTTTTCTATGTATAAAAGTTGTATATATTTAAACAATTTGAAATATATTATGGTAGATAAGATAATGGGCCCCCAAATACATCTGCACCATAATCCCTAAAACCTATGAATACATTGTGATATATGTTACTAAGTTACATATTACATGCTAAGAGGAAATGGGATACAGGCACCATTGCTAATTAGTTAATCTGGAAATAATAGGGTTTCTGTTCTGAAATCCTGGAATAATTTTGTATTCTTGGTGGAATAAAAAGACCAATCAAATGTGGGGAATAAAGGGTCAAAAGAGTGAGTACATGGATAGAAAATGTTACTAAGACTATACAGGCCATTGTTGCCTTTGAAGATGGAAGGAATGCATGAGCTAAATGTATAGGTGTCACAGGGAGCTGGAAAATGACCATATTCTTCCTTCAGTGGGTCCAAAACAGGATGTGGTCTTATTATCATTTCAATTTTGACCCAAAGAAAATCACTTCAAAGTTCTGACCCATATAAAAATTGGGTAATTTTCATTCTCTGACTTGTCAATATTTTTATACATCTACATTTTCTAAAACCATAATTTCAGTTTTCACCAAATCAAAAGTATTGATATTTTTCTCTGATACTTTTAAATAATATTTACAAACTTTTGATTTCTTCCCTCTAAATGACAGCTTATATTGTGTACATTGAAATATTTTATATGTCAACAAAAATGTTGTTTATTAGCTTTAGTTAGGATGGAGCAACATGGGTGTGTTAACTGTTGGGAAGTTCCCTCAGCAGCACAGGAGTGAGATGTGTTGTAGATGGTGGATGCCGAAAAACAGAAGATATAATTCATACAAGAGATGCTTCGGAGTAATTATTAAAACCGTTCAAAGACAGCCAAGGCAGATGAGATAAAGGGCTATGACTCAAAGAGGCTTATGATTTCAGACCAGCGCAGCTGACAGACTTGTGGACTCTGACTGAGACAATTAAATTGGGTGTTGATAGGTTAAATGTAAGAAACACTGATTTGAGGAAATAATATAGCCCAGGTTAGAGTAAAGTAATATTGATATGGCTTTAAATTCAGAGAGGAAAACAAGAGCCTGAATTTAAAGAAAAATAATTGAAAATACCATGATTCTTAGAAAGAGATACTTCAAGAGAGTGGAAGTGAATCTCTGAGTTTGGATAACTCATTTTTCTTCTTCCAAAGATGTACCATATTTTATGTGCTCTTGGACACACATTAACCTGGGGTGGGGGAATATAAGAAACATACCACAGAACCTCTCCCCCACTTCAGATGTAGCAAGCTCAGAACACATTCCATGACAATTGTGTCTATATCATAGAGGCGCTATTTTCTCTTCCTGCAGTATATACAGCCTCCTAGAAGGTTAGCTTTTAAATTTCCAGTCTATTTTTTAAATTTATTTTTAAATTTTAATTATATGTATATGTGGGAGGAGAATATGGGCAAGTGTGAGTGCAGGTACCTGAGGAGCCCAGAAAGGGGCAACAGATTTCTGGAACTATAGTAATAAGCAGCTGTGAGCTGTGTGACATGGGTACTAGAAACCGAACTCCACTCCTCTACAAGAGCAACATAAGCTCTTAATCCATGAGTGTTTCTCCAGCCACTCTAGACTATTTTCAACACAGAAGTTTGGGCTGCTTTGTGGCAATAATGTAATTTCTTCATCATGCGAGGCAAAGGTGAAGTCTTCAAGATGACTTGTAGTCCTGATTTGATCATGTGACTTGTTTATACCTACGCCATATTCTGACCTTCATGTTGACTTACATTCTTCTGCTCAGTGCTTCTTAGTCCTTCCTCTACACCACATTTCTTGCCATTCCCAGGGAACCACTCATTCTGACTTTGCACAACTTTGGCTCTCTTGCCCTCTCTGCCTCTCCATGTTCCCTGGGCAGATGCCCTCCAATTTCCCCAGTCTTGGTTCACACATCACATTTAGATGAGGCTTATCCTGACTATTCTATTTTATCCTCTCAATAAACCTAAAACCTTAGACTCTTTATTTCTCCATTTTCCATCGCATATTCCTTTTCAACACAGTACATAGTAGCTCATATTTTGTTCAGTGTGCTTTCCTTTTTTGTTTAAAGATGTAAGTTCTATCAAAGCAAATTGGGGGATCAAATAATTTATTTCCCACAAGTCAAATGATTGGAGTTAGTCTTACTATTTCTGATAATTTTGCAATTTCTTAAAAATCAGAACTCAGTATCATACCTTTAACAATCTAGTTTTTTTTTTAATCTATTTGTTCCCTAAAATGGGTTCTTAAGCTCCCTAATGGCTCATGACACAGGGATTTTATTATTTGCACTTACATCTTACACAGTCTCCCCACTTGCCTGTCTAAATGACAGATGTCTGTGAAATGGTGCTCACCGGCCACTCAGACCTGTCTTGCTGATGTGGGATAGCTTGCCTTATTTTGTCAGGTTCACTTCATAATTCCTTAAGAAATCTGGCAGAATCTTTTCCAGTGGCAAGAGGTGCTGGCTGTGGGCTTGCTCATACTGTGACTATTTCTCTGGTATTATAGCTTCAAAGGAGCTTAAGATAAAAGGCTGAATCACTCTCATTCTTGCTGGCCTTTATTGCTGCACTTCATCAAGCCAATCTTGCCTAATCATTCATTCATTTTACTCACATGCATACACAGCCACTGTGGAATAGATATCTGAAAAAAAAATGCCAAAAAGAAAGCACCACTTTTTGTATTGCATGCCTCACATTTGTGTGAAGCATACAACTTCTTTTGTAAATTCTCTTTAATAATCTTTCAAAGGAAAGTCTGCTTTCTAAATATGAAAATGGAAAAGCAGAGCTGATATGAGCTCAGAGACTGAAGTGGCAAGCACAAGGCCTGTATGGGTCTATACCAGGTGATCTGTGTGTATGCTATGGCTGTTAGCTTGGTGTTTTGGGGGACTCCTAAGAGTGGGAACAGGTGTGTCTCTGACTCTTTTGCCTGCTCTTGGTTCTCTTTTCCTCCTATTGGGTTACCTTGTCCCGCCTCATATGAAGGCTTTCTTCTTGTCATACTGTATCTTGTGTTTATCACATTTAGTTGTTGTCTCTTGGAGGCCTGCTCTTTCTGAAAGGAAACAGAAGGGAATGGATCTAGGGGAGAGGAGAGGTAGAGGAGAGCTGGGAGGAGTGGAGGGAGGGGTAACTGTGGTTGGGATGTATTATATAAGAGAAGAATCTATTCTCAATAAAAATAAACAGAAAAAAAAGAAAATGGGAACAAAATCATATATATCAAAGAATACTCAAAAATATTAGAGAAAGGGTTTAATCTGCCACCACAAGGTTCAGGAGCTTTTATACAACTGTGGATGAAGAAAGACTCAAGGATAGTTTTATGATTGGTTTTCTTTTTTCTTAGACCCAGGCAGCAATCTTCTCAACTTGCTGGAAATTTAATATGTTGATTTTCTCTAATACTTGGTAATACATTCCTTCTTGAAAGTTTTATATTCCATGAGGACTCCTAGTAATGGGAGATATGTAGTCTCAACTGGCCATTTCTTATAGCCAGGCAAGGCTTCTGGTGGCAGAACTGGATTGCATTCAGTTGAGTTGTTGGCCAAGGGAGTCCTGGGGAAATTCCCAAACATCCCAGGCTGATGCTAAGACAAAGGGTTGCTCTTCCCAAAATGACAGCAATGTTCACACAATTCATTGAACATGGAGAAGCCAAGCTGGTGCCTACATGTAGCCTTCATCAGTACTATGTTCTAATCTCTTCAGTGCACGAAGGTACTCTGCATGCTACTGAAAGAGAAAAGTGGATAACAACCTAGCCACAAAACATTGGGCCTAAATCCATCCTGCCTGCAAAATATGCTAGGGCAATGGTGACATAGAACTTGTGGGAATAGCCAATCAGTGTCTCATTTGACATAAGGCTCACTCCACAAGAAGGAACTCATATCCGACAGTGCTTGGGTAACCAAGAACCAGAGACTGGGTAGTCCAGACACAACTGTTTTTTTAAAAATCAATAAAATGATTCCTAATTATAGTCTGCTCTACTTATAAATTAGAACTTTCTCAAGTCATCATAAGAGGGGCTTCATCTGGAAGCAGATGTAGAGACCCACAGCCAGATATTAGAGAGAGAGAGAGAGAGAGAGAGAGAGAGAGAGAGAGAGAGAGAGAGAGAGAGAGTCTAAAGCAGAAGTCTCAATCAAATTCCTCCCTTCAGAGCTCAGGAAATTCTGCAGAAGAGGATGCAGAACGATTGTAAGAATCAGAGGGGATGGAGGACACCAGGAGAACAAAGCCTTCTGAGTCAACTAATAAGGGAGATATGAGCTCACAGAGATTGACACAGCAATCACAGGGCCTACAGGGGTCTGCTCCAGGTCCTCTGCATATATAGTATAGCTGTAGCTATTAGCATAGTATTTTTATTGGACTCCTGACTATGGGAACAAGTGAGTCTATGACTCTTTTGCCTGTTCTCTGGACTCGTTTCCTCCTTTTGTGTTGCCGGGTTTAACTTTGATATAAAAGTTTTTGCTTCATCTTATTATGTTTTTCTTTGTCATGTTTGGTGTTATATCTTAGAAATCCATGCTTTCTAAGGAGAGACAGAATGGGAGTGGACATGGGGGGAGGGGAAGGAGGGAGGAGTAGAGGGAGGGAAACCATAATCAAGGTACATTGTTTAAGGGAAAAAAATTATTTCCAGTTTTAAAAAGAGGAAAAAGTAAAATCACAGCGGTGCAAGTGAACAGAAAAAAAAAAAAACCATAATATGGGAAAGTATCTGATTCAGACTACTTTTTTCTAATTTTTTTTCATATAATTTTATCTTGTTCTTTCCCCAAACCCAAATTCTCCTAGATCTTCTCCACCTTCCTAACCATCTACTTTCATGCACTCTCTCTCTCTCAAAAAAACACAAAGAGAAAACACATAAAAAGAAGATTAAAACAGATAAACCAAAGAAAACAAAAAAAATCAATAAGACAAAAAAAAATGTGAAAATAAAATGACACAAAAGGTACACAAAATAGTTATGTTGCCTAACTTCTTCTAGGTCATAGGGCTTGCCCTGTAGTATGCTTGATATACCAAGTGACAGTCCATTGGAGAAAACTGCTTTTCTCGTTCCTAGCAGGTATCAGTGGCAAATAGCTTCGTGATTGTGGGTGGGACACTGTGTCCACTTCCACTTTTCAGTGCTGGGATTTTGTCTGTTTTGAAGCTCTATGGGTCTTGTGAGTGTGGTCAGTTTCTGTGAGCTCAGATATACATCTGTGCTGTTGTATCTGAAAGATGCTCTTTCCTTGGAGTCAGCTAACAGCTTGACTCCCATTGACCACCATTTATGGAGCTGGAAGGTACTTTGCATGTTGTAGGAGGAAAAAAGTGATCCCAATTTCATGGAGCTACAGAACCTGTGACAACAGAGATCTGCCTGCAAGATCCATTGGTGCAACAGTGGCACTGGTGTTATGGGAGTAACCAGCTACTTATTGATTAGATTTAAGGCCTACTTTGTGAGATTGAACCATACATGACATTGCCAAAGTGACTAAGAACCTGAAACTAGATAGGTAATAGGCCTAGGGGAAAACCTAATGTTATTCTGCTAAAGGATCGTAGCAACAAAATGACTCCTAATGACTGAGCAGTATATATATATATATATATATATATATATATATATATATATACTGCTATACCTGTATTTCAGTATATCACCCATTCCTTATCAGAGAAGCTTTTTATTGCAGTATGTAGTAATTAGCGAAGAGTCACACACCTGAACAATGTGAAAAGGTAAAACTTTGTAGTACTCAACCTTAAATGGGATGCCTTCATCAGACTATTGTTGTCATATGTATAAAGCATTTCATTTGATTTATAGATAAGGCAACTGAGACCAAGAGACTCTTTAAAACCCCTAATGTTACAATTAAATTGCTCTAAAAATCATGCTGCTTGATTCCTCAAGCCCTTCAGACCATAATTACATAAACAAAACTACTTAACATTAAGTATAATTGAAACACATCTCAATTAATCTGCTACTCAAATGAATTGTTATTTTATTTATAAATATTTAAAGAAAGTGTTGTCACTGGTAAGAGTTTAAAGTTGGGATTTCATATTTTGGAACAATGTCTATTCTTCAAAATGTTGGGACTATAATTTTTGGTGGTTCATGAAATATTTATTAATGCTAATGCCAATAAAATAATGCCATAGTGATTATACTCTGCAGTCATTAATTCCCTGAAAGAAGTAATTTGCAAATTGGCACACTGTCATTCAAAGTGTTAATTTACCACATGTGGGCAACAAATTACTCCCAGAATTGGGCTAGGCACAATTGTCAAGGCTCTGGAATTTTTCTCCCCTGTAGCCTTCACATACAGTGTTTCCAAGTCTTATAGAACTGTTTCCAGAAGCTTCTCAGATAGTCTCCATGTTCCCCGAATAGTGTGACTGCTGCCACCTGAATCTGGGTCTCTATCCTCTCTTATTTCATGAACTATACAAGCCACCAACCAATCCACTGTTGACTTTCTATGCATTAAACCACCCTATTGCAAATCAGCCTTCTAAAATGTGGCCTGATTTTTCACTTACTCCTAACTGAAGCTCAAATTCTGGACCTTCTCTTCCATACCTGCATTTCACATATGTAAGAACAGACATGTACAGAAGTTCTCAATTTTGTGCACTTTAGAATATGTTAGATAATTTGAAGAAGACTGATTCTGAATAATTGATGAAGCATGTGACCTGGGTATTGGGGCTTCATAACCTTTCTCAGGTAGTGCTAATGTGCACTTAAGGCTGAGAACCACATTTTTAACGTACTAAAAGAATCAAATTGTCATACAAGGGAAATAACAACTCCTAAGAGTGAGGAGGCTAAGTACTCACTTTTTTTTTTTTTGCCATTAAACAAAAGCATTGTCTTCACTACATCAAATAACATAACTAAACCACATTTCCTCATCTGTGAACGCAACATGATGGAAATGGCTAGGTTAATTTTTAAATCAACAGCACTTAGTATAAACTTAAATCCTCTATTTGAAGCTGAACATTTAATTTATGAGCTCTAATTTAAGAACATTAAAAGCCAGGAGAGAATAAATGTTAACAAAAAGATTACAAATGACAAAAAAAAAATCTGTGTACAAATAATTGTTGCAACATGAAAAACCTTACAGCGGGTAGAAAGAAGTTCAGTAATTTCCCCTTACCTTTGGTTTCCCCCATTTTCCCACTTATCTACATTTACTGCCTTGTATTGTATCACATCTCAAATACAGAAGTATGAATACATTATAGTAAGATGGTATGAGATGGAGACCACATTAATGTAATGTTTATTAGAATATATTGTTGTAATAATTATGTCTTACTATTAATTGTGGCTATTAACTTCTTTCTGTTCCTAATATATAAATTAAACTTTACTTGTATACATGTGTTCAGGGCTGACCATTTGGTATTAGATAACCAATTGGTGTGCTCTTCCCTGGGGAAGACGGTTTCTCCTGCTCTCAGCCTTCCTTAGTTACTTGTAGTTCTTTGTCTAGTGTTGAGGCCTCATGAGCTTCTCCCCTTGTATGTTAGCATGCTCATTGGTTGTCATTTTTGTTCAGGGTTAGGCAGCCATGTTGGTGAGTTTTCGAAGGTCTAGCTTCTGACATTTCTAGAAGACACAGTTCCACAGGAAATTTCCATTCCTTCAGTTAATAAAACACACACAAAACAAAACAAAACAAAAACATTTTACTATAAGCTTGTACATATACAGAAAAGCATCATATTTATACACTCATGGTCTCAAGCCCCTACTAGTGGTCTGTGCATGTATCCCCTGCCAATAAGGCTGCTACCTTAATTTAGAAGTTATTATTTCATGTTAGCTGATTCTGGTCTTATTTTATAACAATAAAAAATGTAAGACATGTCTTTAGAGAGTAGCATATATAACTGAAGGGTCTGTTACTGATTTATTGGTATGCGTTATCTCAAGGACTGTGAGGTAATGGTAAAGTATTCTGTTATTTTATTTAGTGTGTGTGTGTGTGTGTGTGTGTATGTGCATGTGTATGTGTTTCCCACTTTATGAACCCAAATTCTGATGAAGTTGTTATAAATAATACATTTTCAGAACTCTTTGAGAACAGTAAATACTGATAAGACTCAAACAAACCCTTGTCCTAATGGACAATGGGATGCTAACTGAAATACCAAACCTGCTGTACAGAGAATTGATAACAGTAGGCTCCATTGTTTCCAGAGTATGGTCTCTGAGTCAGTAAAGATTTCACCAACTTTATAATTGTCCACATGTTGATGATCCTTGCTTCAATGTTTGCAGTATCCGCATGGAGATCCCACTGCACTTTCCTACAGCTATCTTTTCTGGATAACAATAGACTTCTAAGGACCACTTGGGACTTTAAGAGGCAATGCTAGAGACAATTCACAGGGTTAAGGTAGTGTATGCTTTAGAAACTATTCCTGAAATGGACACTTGGAATACCTGTTAGGGTCCAAATGGAATAAACTGAGAAGTGTGGGTCAAGATTCTGTGCCAAGTCGGTCTGGAAATATGAAAGACTGCCAATGAGGAATTCCTTCAGCCAAAGCGGAAGCAGACAATCAAAGAAAAAGGAGGAAGGAATCTGAGAGACTCAGGAAAGACCAGCTGGTGACATTTTTACTTTTCAAACATATAAGCCAACTTTGCTGAAGTTCTTTCATTCACTGCAAGAACTAACTGTGTATGTCAAGATTATATACACTCTTCTTAAGATTTAATTCTTCTAAGGCTGTTGGAAAATTCTCTGCAGAGAATTTGTTTTTCCTTCTAGAGCTCTTGAATCAGGATGATGATGATGACAAAGCAGCTAATTTCATTTACAGAACTTCATGCCTCACTGGCAATGTGCCAACCCTTTTAACCCCTTGGCTCCTTTGCTTGGTGTTTTTCTGAGTACTAACCTGGAACTATACTTTTAGGGTCCATTATAGTCCCTTGCTTTGGGGACAGAAAAGTGTCTAGAGAGGATAGTTCAAAACTCCATGGCTCTCTTCCTACTTATTTTCTTGGAAGAATCATCGATGTTACTGTCAGAGACTCACCAGTAGAAGTGTCTGACCATTGCTGTGGAATAATCCTTCTGTACACTGCAAACATGTGTTGCTCTCATTGTTAATAAAAAGCTGATTGGCTGATAGCTAGACAGGATTTGGGGGGCAGAGAGGACGCTGAGAAGAAGAGAATCAAGAGCCAGACACAGAAGAAGTAACATTGGAAGTTCATAGATGAGGTAAACGCACGTTGGGGCAGCACATAGATTAATAAAATGGGTTAATTTAAGTTGTAAGAGCTGGTTAGAGACCAGCCTAAGCTATTGGCCGAGCATTTATAATTAGCAACAAGTCTTTGTGTGGTTATTTGGGAACAAGCTGTCCCGACAAAAATTCCTCCTACAGCCCATGACTGTATCTACATCAGGATTGCAATCCCAGGCAAATTGTTAAACACACTGCAAGAAAAAAGGCAAAGTTTCCCAGATTGGCTCTGTGACTTTGAAACCAGAGTGCAGTGCAGAGTCAAGGATGGGTAGCCATGAAAGAAAACAGCAGAGTGATGGGACTCAGCAACAAGCAACCAGAAGAAGCCAAACCTCAGTACAGGTGCTCTGAGAGCCCTATGGATTTGTGCACCAGTCTGGTTTGGACCAGGAAGTTATGTTCATTCATACAATCTGATTGATTACATGGGAATTTGTATTCACCAGCCCAGCAATTCAAGATTAAGAAGATCTGAACTGCTAGAGAATGAGAAAGCAATAAGCCACTGCCTGTTATTTCTGACATATTTCTCTGAAGACAAAGGGACAGCTCCATTCAGAGAAGCACTGGTATCTATTTGCTGTTTTGGTTCAGACATCCTTCAAGGTCTAGGATTCACTGTTCTAAACATCCAGACAATATGGGCTGTAGCTTAAGGGTCCAAAACAGTAATCTAAGGTAGAAGTCAAATGTGAGCAGCCCTACTATAAGTGAAACGCTTGCAAGGCATGGGGGAGCACATAGAAATCTTGGCATTTCAGAAGCTGAGGCAGGAGAATTTAAATTTCTGGGTCACCTTGAGTTAAGCTTGAAGACTCCATTCAAGCAAAAAAGAAAGATAGAAAGATGGATAAGAAAAACAAATTCAAAAGCACGGTCCTTATTCTAGGACAGACATGTTTGAAAGAGCATTATATAACCTAACTCATTCAACCTTCCTAATTTAAAGTTCCTGAGACCAAGAAGTAGGTTCTATGATATCCCATTCTACAAATGCAGAAAATGATGTTCAGAAAGTTGAAGACACTACCCAAGATCACAGATTCACTTTACACGAGAGCCAGAACTTGAACCCAGAATGTCTGGTTCCATCAGATCTGTTCTTAACCGCCACATAGAACACGGGATGCAAATTCAGAATTTTACTCCACGTTTGCTTATGTATTGCTCTTCTAAGGTGCATGAGGCAACATGAGTCCTCATGTTTCCCAGTCTGCCACTTGGCCACAAGATTAATGTACTGAAGCATCATCAGTGTCAATGTCATGCTGTTTGGCAAATTAACCTCTTTTATGCTTTAGTCAGACTGTGTGGGGAAGTGAAAGGTTTTTCATCTTTGGTCTTCCTCATTTACTCATTGTCAATGCCAGCTGCGGCCAACATCTTTTTTTTTTTCCTTCCTTGACTACAATGGAACAAGCAGTTATAAGATTATTTACATTTAGTCAGAAGATTGCAATGTTGCCATTAAAAGCTTTTAGAATACAAAAGTCCAACTTTGATGATTTGATCACATTTGGCAATATAATTTAAAAAAATGATCAAAAAACTGCTCAGTGCAAACCACCTGAGAATTACTTAGAAAGCATCAGAAAGGCATTAGGCCTTTCCTGTTGCTATACTCATGACAACACAAACTGTTCTGGCCAGACACAGAGGGCAGCATTGTTGATAGTTACATCAGTGACTGCCTAAAGTAATTACAAATGACCTCACTCCATTCTCCATTGTGGCTATCCTTAGCCAGAGGTAGCTACTCTTCTTGGGGGTTTGTTTGTTGTTTTTTGTTGTTATTTTTCAAGACAGGGTTTCCCTGTATAGCCCTGGCTGTCCTGGAACTCCTTTTGTAGACCCCAGGCTGGCCTTGAACTCACAGAGATTTGCCTGCTTCTGTCTCCTGAGTGCTAGGACTAAATGGTGTGCACCACTACTGCCCGACTTGGTAGCTATTCTTAATATTAAGGGATTTGTTCTTTTCTGTGGAGCAGCTACAGAGTGCTTAGCACCTCTTAATTAAAGACATATCATTGTAGTACAAGACAAATGTAACAATCATATACTGGTTTATAAATTGAACATTAAATAACTCAATGTGTGTCTCTATAAGTAATCTGCATTTTATTCATATGTCCTTTATTTGAGTAAAGAAACTGTGTATGCTGGTTGCACCTACTAGTCTCACTTGCAAACTCTCTTCTATTATGTAAACAAAACCCTTAAATTAGTGAATGTAAATGGGAACAAGTTCAGAGAATTTTAAAATGTCTTTTTATAAGGATGTCACTCTCCTATCTTTTACAGGAAACTGTCATACTTCTATTTGAGTTTGATGAAACTGTTCTTCATTGGTATGGCTGTGTCACATGGCACTTGGAAACTGTTCAGCAACAGAGTTTGAATAAATAAGGTGCTAGATTTATCTAGGGATGGGTCATTGCAAAGCTGTTCTTACACCATCACATTATTGCCTTTTGTTTTATCCTGATTAAAAGAAAGATACAAACAGATAGGTAACTTATAACATTCAAGACAGAAAGCTAGACAGATGCAAACAAGTAAAAATGAAAGACAGATTGAAAGTATTATTAAAAAAATAAATAATAAATATGCAAAAATAATAATAAAAGAAAAAGAGTGGAGGAGATGGTAGGGGTTGGAGGAAGGGTACCTGGGAGAAACAGTGGGAGCAAAGGAGAGGAAAAAGTGATATACATTTATTTTCATGAAAAATATTTTTAAAAATCATAAAATCACCTTTAAAATTATAATTCATTGAGTTTTAGTTTATCCACAAACTCACACAGCCATGACCACTACCAACTTTTTGTTGTTTTCATTACATGGACATGAAACTTCATTTTTAAAAAACTTGAAATTTCTATTTTAAAGATTGTTATCCAAGTACAGGAAAGCACTTATCCTTAAGGGGGCGGGACTTCAATAACATAGAAAAACATGTCAATCTTCAAAATTAGGGAAAGCACACATGCAGAGACAATGTTACATTAGTTATGTGCAATAACTTTCTCAGTATCTGCAACCAGGGCCTCTGAATTTCACACGATGGCTTTTATTCATACTTTCATCAGTTTAAGGTCAGCCTGCCTCAATCTGAGAGAAGGAATATGTGACTTAGAGCTAAGCTAGTCAACCTCGACTACAGATGGGTAGTCTATAGGCACATGTCCAAGCACTTCTAAGAAAAACACTCTGGATATTTGCAGGAGCAAAACCTTTTTGCTAGAAATATATGGCCATGAAAGATTCTAGCTGCCAAGACAAAGAGAGGCCGTTGGTATGAATGGGTCTGGTTTTTCTATGGCAGATGTTTGTCCCCTCTGTTCAGAACCAATAACAATGGACTAAAACTATGAACTAAAATAAATCTTTCCTTCAGTAAATTGATTTGATCAGACATTTGTCACAGCAATTAAAATTAATCAACCCAATTACCAAGGTAGATAAATGCTAGGAAAAAAAAAAAACTTAAATCTTTTGATATAATTTTCTTATGTAACCTTAGACCTGGCATGCCTCCAGTCACATACTTTCTCTTACAAAGCCACACCTATGCCACCAAGGCTACCCTTCCTAATCCTTCTAAACCTTTCAAGCAGCTCCACTCCCTGGTGAGTAGTCATTCAAATGTTTGAGCCTGTGGGGGCCATTGTCATTCAAACTACCACAAGTGCACTGACATTTAAGTAATTGTTTTAGTTATCTTTCAAGTTTTTTTCTCAGTAAATTCAGAATTATTTTGTAAGTATGTTAGATGATGAGTTTTAATTATATAAAATTACATGTATATAAGATATACATCGCTATAACATTTATACAGGAAAATGAACAACTTCTACTGATAGGGTTAAATAAAGAAGCTATACTTATTTTCTTACATTACATCTTATTCTTCAGAGTGTCATATTAATGTGTCTATAAATTTTAGTACACTGGAAGATAGAAACAAAAATTAGAAGAATAGGTAGCAGTCTGGGAAGTCAGCTCAGTGGTAAACTGACTCATATGAGTGACCACCCAAGTCTGCTCTCTGGAAGCTGCATAAAATGCTGACTGTGCATTCATCATCCCAGCACCAAGGAGGCAGACAGGAGGGTGTCCAAGGCTTGTTGGCCTGCAGGCTAGCCCAATTGGGGAGTTTGACTTTCAAAACAGAGACTGCCTCAAGGGAGGGAGATGGAATTCAGGAGGATGACACCCAAGGTTGTCCTTGGCTCTCTCTCTCTCTACATACACACACAAAACACACAATTAAAATAAAAGAAAGGAATGTGGTGAAGACCATATTAAAAAAAATAGACAACAAAACAAGGAAGAACTTTAATATGAAAATGTTTAAAGATGACATAAGAATGACTAATATTGTTCAAGTGGGATACCTCCAATAGCAGTATGAAATATGAAAGGACTGAATATGGGATAGTATGTATGCACTGACACCCCCGACACACACACACACACACACACACACACACACACACACACACACACGCGCACACACTTATTTGCTTGAATGTTCCCTTCTTGCCCTTCTGTTCTGCAATGCTTTTCTAAGGTTTCTGGCTGGGTTGAAACCTAGAGAAACACTAGTAAGAGGAAAGGACAGGAGGGAAAAGCCACATACCACATTTCCATCCTCACTCCTGCCCACTCGGTGCTTGTGGGACAGTGGCTCTCACCTGTAGCCCTCTGTCTGTGCCCAGATTTCTGGAGAAGCCTTGCTTTGGTTCTAGTTTCCACCAGCTGACACTGGCTTCTGAATTCTAAGGACATCTTCTCTTCCCTCTTTTCTTTGATTTTCACATCCAAGTGGACACAGTAAGAGTTCTTAAATGGGATTATAGTGAAAATTTTGTCTACTTTGTACTTAAAGTCCTTAGCACAGAATGTGACACACAGAAATCATTCAATGAGTGCTCTTATTACGTTAAACCATGGTAAAAACTCAAACATCTTTGCAAATGGGAAATTACCAACAAGAAATTTAATGTTTGGAAAAATGCACACAGCAGAAGTCCAATACAAATATGTTCCTGTCAAACTATTTTTTTTTAAATCAACATAAAAGGAAAATGGATAAACAGCATAAATAAAATTTCAAAAGTGGTTACAAGTAATGAAACAAAAGGAGTAATAAGAGAAATGTTGTTTTTAAGCTACAAAAGTCAGCATTATATATTGTTTTAATATATGTGCTACAGCGTTTAAAGAACAATGATTTCAGATGTTGGTTGAGGTTTATAGATACGCGCTCTCTCAAAGTGTGGCATAAACAAACCTATGCAACTTTTCTGAAAAGAAATGGAGGAAACTGGATCAAGACAAGAAAACAGCTGGTGTCCTGTGGAATTATCCTCCCAGTATATTCACAGTGGCATGTGAGGTTTCCAGAGGATAAGGGGCACATCGCAGGATTAGTTGTATCTCTGATCAACGTGCAGCAGTGTAACAGTAAATCACCCACATTCTGTCGAACGTCATCATCAGTTATTAAAATAGAAAACTGTTTGTGGTGATTTGAAAGATGAGAATGGCCTTCATAGGCTCATATATTTGATTGCTTGGTACCAAGTTGGTGGAACTCTTTTGAGAAGGATTATAAAGATGTGACCTTGTTGGAGGAGGTGTATCACTGGGGGTAGCCTTTGAAAATTCCAAAGATTCCTGAGATCCCCACCCCACTCCATGAGCCTGTGGTTGTGGATCAAGATGTGAGATCTCACCTGTTCCTCTGCTCCACCATCATGGATGCTAAACCTTTGATCTGTAAGCCAAATTAAACACTTTATACATCACCTTGGTCATTGTGTTTTGTCACAGTAATAGAAAAGTAACCAGTACAATATTAGTAGCAACAGTGTTTTAAAAATTTATCCAAGTCTCAATAAACACCAAACTGCAAACCAAATCTTTCTGTTTTGTCCTCCTGAGTGCTAGGACTGGAGGTATGCACCACCAAACCTGGCTACGTGGTTATTTTTAAAGCAAAAGGATACCTTAAATCTTAAGGTTCAGCGGCTACCTTACTCTTTTATTTTCCCGAATTTAAAAGTTACACATAAAATAGAATCGTCTCTGTAAAATGTACCAACAGACACGTGAAAATCCTCTGTTAACACAGAGAAGCTCAGCTGTGTGCTCTGCAGCTCCCAGGATGTGGAGAGAGTGATTGCCAAAGCTGCTATTGTTGTGGAGTGGCTAATACCTCCCTAAAAGCATTCATTTGTCCTCAAACCTGTTTCAGTGGCTGTCACAGAGTTGGACAGCTCCCAAAATGAAAATAGTCTCTGTTTAGACAGTCACTGCTTCAGGTGAAATTTAACCGCGCCCATTTGCATTTTTTCTTTTTTGCTTCATTTCTTTCTTTCTTCACATGTCTGTATAAGACAAAAGAAGGGAAAAAATCAAAAGCTCCAGGTTACAAGATTTATCTTTCTGAGTGAATAAAACTAGTGATTTTCCCAGTGATCTTACCTGGGAAGAATTCAGTGTGTATGTCTTGGAGAAGCCTGATGACGTCCACTGCTCTCGCTCTCCAGTGATCTTACCTGAGAAGAATTCAGTGTGTATTTCCTGGAGAAGCCTAATGATGTCCACTGCTCTCACTCTCCTGGTGTTCAGCCCCGCTCCAGCCACTTTTCCTGTCAGGTTTATCTCATGCTAGTCTGTAGTTACTTAGGAATATTCAAGGAATCCATACAGACAAGCTGCTAGTGATTTGCTTCCTCACTCACAGCTTCCCCGGCCTATTTCCTCCTAGTAATTGCAGCTATGGACTTCCTTGTCAATTTTCCTCCTGTGTTTTGTTCCCATCCTCATTTTTTTTTGTTTTTTGTTTTTTGCTTTTTGTCTGTGTGAAGGTGTTGGATCCCCTGGATCTGGAGTTACAGACAGTTGTGAGCTGTCATGGGAGTGCTGGGAATTGAACCCAGATCCTTTGGAAAAGCCGCCAGGGCTCTTAACTGCTGAGCCATTTCTCCAACCCCTGAGCCTCCCCCTCACTTTTAATGGAGATATGTTGGTTCCAAGTCCCATGTCCATCTGATGCTAAATGTACGTACTGCTTTGATCTTTAGTCTTTAGTCAGGAAACTGTTAGCTGGTGAATTTTTTTACGCAGAGCCTGTGGCAAATTGGTCACTTCGTGTTCACAGGAGGAAGGTAAACATACGACAGAGTCAAACATTAAATTGTCTCAGAGGGTGCTTGACTTTTGATTTCTTGGGTCTAATTCAACAACTGGTTGGTACCTACCACACCCCAGACACTATCCTGCAAACTCCTTGAAATTAGCACTGTGGCTTGCTTGCCATGGCTGTGATGGGGTCCAGAATGGAGACTCGGTCTATTTTTGTGCATGAATACCTGGATGAGTGAACAACAGAAGACCCTCTGCAAGCCCTTGTGAGGCTTCCACTCTTACTGCTCTCCACCTTCTCTCTGTCCACACATTGGTTCACACATACAACATTCTCCTGCATTGAATTGTTTTGGAAAAAACACACACAGTTATTGGTGTGTGTGTGTGTGTGTGTGTGTGTGTGTGTGTGTGTGTGTGTGTGTGTGTGTGTGTTGTGAAGAGTACATATGTGTAGGACTGTTGTGAATCTACATGTACATGCATTGAAAGGTCCAAGATTGGGGTGAATATCTTCTTCTATCACTCTCCTCTATCCCCTTATATATTGACTTAGGTAACTCACATGAACCCAGAGTTTGCCAGGTTAGCTAGTCTAGCAGACCAGTATGTGCCACAAATCCCCTGTCTTGGCTGGAATTGTAGGAGGAGCACCATGCCCACCTGGTATTTACAAAAACGCTGGATCCAAACTCTGGTCACCATGTTTATACAGCACACACTTTAACAACTGAGCTGTCTCCTCAGACTGTATACATATTTTTAATAAAATATTGTAAGCTTTTTATTCCAGAAAATGCTAAACTACATTAACCCACACTATGAGCCCTTGGACTAGAGCAGGAGTTCTGATAAGGCTTCTGGGCAGGGGTGGGGGACTTGGAGCTGAATCTGGACAGTGACAAGAGTTAACTAGTAGAACCATGAAAATGATTAGTGAATGAGAGTAATTAGCCATGTCATGTCCAAAGGACAGCAATTCATGGCATTCCTCCCCATTCTCTGGATCTTACAGGTCGTCCACCTTTTCTTCTTCAATATTCCTTAAGTCCTGGCATTGGTGGAGTCAATACATATATCCCACTTAGGGATGAGCACTCAGTCTCTAATTCTCAGCACTTTGACCAGTCATGCATCTCTCCGTTGACTTTTCCACTGCAAAAAGAAATTTCTATGGCCAAGGATGAGAGCAACCTACATCTGGGGGTACAAGCACTAATATTTTGAAGGCAATTTGACAGCATAACCACTTAGTAAAATAACAACAGTAGATTCTAACCTAGGGCCTATGACCTTCCCAGCCATGGGTCTTTGACCATTTATCATGAAAGTCTCTCCTGTGGTACAGACCTCAAATCCAATCAGAAAGCAGTGGATTACCTCACAACAATGATGCCGTTATTGCACCAGTGGGAACAACTTACCTGCAAGATTAATATTACAGAACACACAGTCCAGTGCTGGGTAAGATCACTGATGTATTTTCTATTTCAGCAGCCTGTATAGTATACTACAGTATAGTACTTTGGGACTCCATGAAAGCTAGCCACCTGGAAGGAAATTTCCTGGTCAGTTTGAGATTAATTTCTCTATGTCCTGCTGTTAAAAATGTTTTCAGCAATAGGTCCGTGCTATGTAGTTATGGTAGGCAATGAAGGGCAATGTCAATAGCCTGTTTTGTTTTGTACACCTCTGGGTATTTCCTGATTAATAGCTCCTAGGGAGGAATTCCTTGTGCTGCAATTTTTATTTAATAACCCATGTCTTCTAAAAGTGTCAGTGTCCTCCCATGCAGGGTAATTTTGGTAGTAGGTAGATTAATCAAACTAAAGGTCTATGAAAAAAATCTTAGGGAAACCGATTAATTGGAGGCTAATTTCATAACACACTTTTAATTGTAAAAAAAAAGAATAATTTTCTTAATAAAGCAGTAAATACTTGGCTTTCTAATTTTCAGAAAGACTTTGAGTAAGTCCTTTTAGACATCCTTTGGAGAAATCTGGGGACAATTATAATCATGTAGCAATGAATGCATTTCAAACAAATGACATTGTTCATGCTTGAGTATGGAAACTTTTGAAGAACTCCTTTTCTCTGAATGTTTTACAACTTTGGTTACCATAACAACAAAGTGTTGGTTCTTTATTCTTTAGGGGAAAATTGTTATATATTTTTCTTTACCTTGGAGAAGCTTAAAACATGTTGGATAAAAGGTTAATATATCATGTCACCAAATTTGATGCAATGTAGAGAGACAGCTGGAAAAAGCATATATCTGTGACATTCCACTAATGATATGATCATCTGCTGTCTTCCATAAGAAATTTTAACAAATCTTATTAGAATTGCATCCTATTTGCAAGTTGTAAAATTATTTTACTTACTAGTAGCAATAAGTCAAATATTAAATTGAAATATTTGTCACTTCAACTATATGTAGAAAGTTAAGTAAAAAAAATTGCATACATAATAGAGGGAGACACAGAAAGAGAGATAATTTTAAAATAGACAATATTATAAAGCTTTAAATTCAAATATCACTCCCATTCTGAACCAATTGTTTGTGCACAACTGAATGACTTCATACTGTAGGATGCAGAGCTGAAGAGTAAAGGCACTGAGGACATAAAATAAGTTGCTTATTTTGGATGTTAAATCTCAGAGAGCACAGAGAAACATTTTGGGTGAGAAGGTAATATGAAAATTTTGTGGTCACTATACAGCAATATGGGACAGAGTCATAGAGATGGCAGATAACCTGCTAAGTCTATGCATTATTTCACTATACGTGTGTGTGCGTGCGCGCATATGTATCAAAATATCATGTTACACACATTAACTGGTACAATATGTAGTGAAAAAAGTTAACATCGTTTTAAAGATTCTTTTTAAAATATTAATTTTTTGAGATTATAATACAATTATATCATTTCCCTCTTCCCTTTATCCCACCATCTTTCTCATATAACTCTTCTAGCTCTCTTTCTAATTCATGGTCTCTTTTGCTTTACTTCTTGTTACATACATTCACCCTTTCATACATAAATACAACCTGCTCAGTTTGTATAATGTTACATGCATGTATGTGTTTTCAGTGCTAGCTATTTGATATTGGATAACAAACTGGTGTGTTTTTCCCTGTGGAAAATTCTTTATCTTACTATCAGAACTCCTTAGTTGACTGTAATTCCTTAACTGGGTTTGAGGCCTAGTGAAACTTTATGGGTGTAGCTTCTGATATTCCTAGGAAGCACAGTCTCATAGCAAACTCTCTCTTCCTCTGGCTCATACACACGTTCTGCCCTTTCTTCAACAATGATTCTTGAGTTTAAGGTGTGGGAACTATATTGTATCCCTGGGGACTGGATTCCACACCTCTACATTTTGATTGGTTGTAGTTTTCTCTAACAGTCTATGTCTGTTGCAAGGAGAAGTATCCTTAACGTGGAGTGTTATGATTTATTTGTGTGTGTGTGTGTGTGTGTGTGTGTGTGTGTGTGTGTGTGTGTGTGTGTGTATTTATGTAAGTGCAGATGTTAACAGAAGACAGAGCTATTAGTTTCTTCTTGGATCTGCAAGTCACCTGATGTAGGTGCTGGGAACTAAATTTGGGTCCTCTGTGCTCCTGAATTCTAATCCAGGAATTTTAACTAGACATCAATTTTAAGTAATATGTAAGTGAATTTTTCTGTGAAGACAGTATTAAGCAAGTAAAGCCTTAAAGAATAGTGGCATAAATATAAATTATGAAGAAGACCACTGATCCTTTGGATATCTGACTCTCACAGTCCTTGTTACAGAAAGGAAAATCTCAGTGACCAGATGGTCACAGTATGGACCTGATCTTAGAGACTAAACTTGAATATATCCACAATTTCTGTTCACGTTCTCAATCATTTAATCAACCCATTTATTTGATGTCTATACCGAGGAAAACTCCCATCTATATTTTATGATGGATTACTACTACATGGTGAACTAACGTAAGGTACACAGGACACACTTTTTCAAAATCCTCCTTTCTCTTTGAAATATGAATTTAACCCATCATGATAAGTACAGGGGGCGTGGTAGATTTATATTCTCTCTCTCTCTCTCTTTTTTTTTTTTAAGATTTATTTATTTATTAGGTATACAGCATGTATGACTGCAGGCCAGAAGAGGGCACCAGATCTCATTACAGGTGGTTGTGAGCCACCATGTGGTTGCTGGGAATTGAACTCAGGACCTCTGGACGAGCAGCCAGTGCTCTTAACCTCTGAGCCATCTCTCCAGCCCTAGATTTATATTCTGAGTTGCTACCATCACATAGAGAAGTCTAGACCTTCCAGGCTACCCATGAGATCTATGGTTCAGTTCCATATTGCTTTTAATGACTACGAATTCTTCACTTGACCCTCTTACTCACAAATCTATGTGCCCTCTCAGAATTCATATGTGGGCTCAGTAACCCCCTTTATGTCCTCAGTGCCTTCTCTGAATGTTCCTGTGGAAGGCACTGTTCTCATACAGCACTCTTAGATAAACCAGATCTTTTTCTCTCAATCCCTAGACTTTAGAATGGAGGCTGTTCTAGTCAGACTTTTAATTGCTGTTACAGACACCAGAGATAAAGAACATAAAGAAGGAACCTTTATTTGGACTCACAATTTTAGAAGTTCCTATTCCTGGTCAGGTGATTACATTGTCATGGGCCCCTCACATAGGCAGAATATTTCTGGGAGAAAAGCCACATGGAAGAGAGATGTTTCTTCTAGGCAGCTAAGAAGAAAATGGAGGAATGTAGGAAAGTTTCAGAGTCACAATGTAGCCTTCAATGGTAAAAATCCAGGAGTGTACCTTTCCCAGTTCTACCAATTCCCAATAATCTCTTCCAATTTTGAGGCCATTGATAAACTGAACCATTCATTCAGTCACAGCATTGTGATCTAATTGTCTCTTGAAAAGCCCTTATAGACACACCTAGAGGTGTGATTCCTACTCTCCTAGGCACATCTCAATCCAATCAAGTTGACAATCACAACATAAGTGTTCTCCTTTTATTGCTGCCTCTGACATTTCTTCTATTTTGTCCTTCTACCATCAAGATACGAACTGTCCCAGCTGCCCCTCCTTGGTGCTTCTACCATCAAGATAGGAACTGTCCCAGCTGCCCCTCCTTGGTGCAAACAGTTATTGTCCTTTTCTCGGTTTAATCATCTGATTTAGGAAAGTATTCTCTGTCCCCTTCCTATTCACACTTTCACGTGTCATTCATTAAGGCAGTCCTTTTCTTTTGTACACCTGTTGACACATCTTGGATTTCGACGTCATCCATAGCACTGCCCTCAAACACAACCCTTGACATCAGCCCTTCTGTGGCCATTTCTATGCTTTGCTGGGCTGATAGTAACTGACTTACTGTGTGTCTGTCTCATGCCCACACCAAATTCTGTATTATTTTTCTCTACGTTATTATAAACAGACTGAGAAAACTCATATTCTTTCATTTTATACTGTGTAAATCATAATCATAATCCTGATTTAATCATAGAAATATCTTCTATCTCTATGCCTAACTCTGGAAACTACTAGTTATGTCACAAGTGAAATGTCTGCTCTTACTTCAAATTAATAAAATGTAAAAATGTTAAATTATGTGTATGTATATACTATTGGGTATATGTGCATGTGAGTACTGTTACCTTCAGGGAACACAGGAATTGGATATCTTGGAGCTGAAGTTACAAGTGATTGTGAGTTGTCTGGCATGGGTGTCTAGAACTGAATTCAGATCCTTGAGAACCTGAGAACAGTACATGTTCTTTTGTTTACTTGTTTGTTTGGGTTTTTTTTTTGCTTTTCAAGACAGGATTTCTCTGTGTAGTTTTGGTGCCTGTCCTGGATCTCGCTCTGTCGACCAGGCTGGCCTTGAACTCACAGAGATCTACCTGGCTCTGCCTTCCGAGTGCTGGAATTAGTGGTGTGTGCCACCGCCGGCCGGCTCAGTACATGTTCTTAATCACCGAGTAATCTCTTCAGCCCCATAGTAATTCCATGTCTTGATTAGGTATTCAACCACAGTCAGAAATCTATTTCCCTCCCTGGAGTGCTAACTTTCCTATCTTAGGCTGGCTCTTGAAATTAGTCTTATGTTGTTTTTTAATTAGCCAGAAAATTCTTTCCCTAAAACAATATATGATTTAAGTTGTTGTTATTGTTGTTTGTTTGTCTACAGAGACACGTGACCAAGACTATTTCAACAAGGCTGCCCCCATCTCATCCTTGAAAGACTTTCCATTCTGGATTCCTTTTTGATCACATGATCACATACTGTGCCTTTTTCTGGTTGTCTCTCTCCTAACTAAACTCAAAATAGTGTGTGGCCCATCCAGGCCTGCTCCATTTCTTTTTTCCCCCCTTGTAGATCAGGCTGGCCTTTAATTTACAGAGATCTGTCTGCCTTTCCCTCTTGAGTGCTGGCATTAAAGTCCTACCACCCACTGGCCCAGGCTTCTGAATTTTCTTTTATTTGTGCATTTTTATCTTTTTATTATAGTGGTACCAAAACATGTTATCAGTTTTTTTTATCCTTGATTCTGGGTTCTGGGAACAGGGTTTCATTAAGTTGTTGGTTTGATATTTGCTTGTTTTACCCACTTGATTCAGCCTTTTGTTTTCCTCTGGTTGTCATGCCTGATGTGTATCTTTCATGAATGAGAACACATTTTTGTCCTGAGTGGTAAAAGTGTGAGGGCACACTATGTATCCTTGCCTTCTCTACCTTATTGTACTGTCGCTACTGTACCAATCATCCTTCAATGTTGACACATGGTGTTCAACTTTATCTCAGCATTTTACCTCTCATGTACATTCCCTGAAGATTTGTTTGCTTGTTCTTAGTTTTCGTTAATAAAAATGTCTACCTGTTTCACTAACACTTGCTTAACGACTTGGTTGTGTGTAGTCATCTTTAGTTACTCTGATGTATTGGATGTTGCTGACATTCTGTCCCTTGTCTTGTGATATCTTCTGTTATGGATGGGTTTAGTAGGAGTTTGAGACCAGTCAATTATTTCTTGTTTCATTGTTTATTCACACATCCACAAAATAAATAAATAAATAAATAATCAATATGATTAAAAATCTTAATGCTGATTAAATTTTAAATTTGGAGGCTAAGAAAGGTAAGTTTTAATCAGAAAAAAAGTGTGTGTGCCTGTGAGGGTATGTGCATGCATGAGTGTGTGTGTGCGCGCGCGCGCGCGCGTGTGTGTGTGTGTGTGTGTGTGTGTGTGTGTGTGAACTGTGTAGAGGTCAGAGGACAAGTTATGGTAATAGATCTCTCCTATGATCTATCTCGTGTGAGTCCTGGGGATGGAATTCAGGGTGTCAGGCTTGAAGGCAAGTACATTTACCCATTGACCAACTGAGTTCACTCTCATAAGTTTTTTTTTTTTTTTTTTTTTTCCTGGCACAAGTTGATACAAGTTTTTTGGATGTTCCTTTCGGGCCTGAAATTCAATTCTTCATTTTAAAATCTCCCCCCTGTTATCTGTCCTAATTTAGCTATAATCTATAATCTTTTTCTTTGCTGGGTTTTTTTTTTTTTTTTTTTTTTTTTGGTTTTTTTCAAGACAGGGTTTCTCTTTGCTGGGTTTTTAAATTGTTTAAAAACTAGTTGTTCCTACCTATCATTGCTCTTAGTCCTTATAGTCTCAATGTCTTTTCTTGTTCAGTCACTCAAACTTTCCTGTTTCTAAGTGTCTAACATTCTTACTGGGTCTTAGAGTTATAGCCTAGTAAAATGTAATTAGTTCTGTAATAAGCAGATAATTAGTATACAACTTGATTCCTTAGTTCTGTTATTTAACACTCATTCAATCTTTTGTTTATTATATTTTTCTTAATGCCTTTGTTTCATTAAATTTAATGTTTGGGTCAGCTCCTATAGAAGTGAATTCAAAGTTTTCATGGGGAATTTTCCTGTGATATTATTCTTTCCAGAGTAAAGTTTTTTATTTGTTTGTTCTTTTGTGTCATTTTTCTGGTTTCCATGACATTAATTTTTTTGCGTGCTCACACAAGTAACTCTATTAGACTTAATTTTTCCATACAGTGTAGCTAATAAGAAGCTCATTATTTTGGTTAAAGCAACTAACAGACTAGCTGTGGGGAGCTGCCTATCCTTGCTTCCCCAGTAGTAAGGTTATAGACATGTGTCATCTTACCTGGCTTTATTGTGGGTGCTGGGGACCAAACTCAAGTCCTCATGCTTGGACAAGCACTTCACCCACTGATTAGTTTCTCCACCCACCCTTGAAATTTCAAAGTTATCCTTTTTCTTTATACACAGAAAAACCTATTTCAATTTCCTAGCATAAGCGAATATATTTTCTATGTTTTCTCTGTGTAAATTTACAAATGGTAAATGACCTTATTTATTAAATAAGTAGATCAGATGGTAAATGAGCAGCGAGAGAAATACACATGTGTTTGGGTGACATGGGTGTAACTCTCAACCCTAATGAAGGAAGCTTCTTTCTGCAGCAAATGGAGACCATTTCAGAGATCCACAATTAGTCCAAATGCAGAGACTAAGTGACCGTGAACTGTCTAACTCTGATTGATGTATTTTGGTTCCTATTTATTTCATTGTTATGACTTTAAAGAGATAATTTATGCCTTGTCAAAAAACAAACAACCCCAAACAACAAAAATAGAACCCCAAACCCACATCCCTATGTACTTGTGCTTTATTCTGTGCTGTATACTATATAATATTTTCGTGAAATAGAAAAACCAAATTTGGATAATTTGTCCATGCTTTGCGTGATTTGGGTGAGCATTACAGCTAACAATCAAGCTCTGTGAGGAGGGACGCTAACACATCCAGGTACTTTATTGACATGATTCTCATTGAAACATCTCATGAAATTAATTGTTTAATTATGTATTTCTTCAAAATGCCCCAAACTGATATCTGATATTACCCACTATCACTGGAGTAGCTTTTCATTTTACAGATTTGTCTTTGTTTTATTGTTTTTCTCGGAGTTAGCCCACCGAGATCTCCTGATACAAAGCATTTTCTTCTTAGCCATATTTTACTGAAACGTCAGCTAGTACTAGAGTTTTCCTTCCCTTGAATTTTTGAAACTTGGAGCAATCTTGGCTTTTACATGATACTTTAATAATGTTGCCAATCCCTTGATAAGTTGTTCACATCAGCTATTTAGCCCCAGTACCTGAAGCTTGGGAACCGCAATGATTCTTTGCACTTTCTGCTTCTGCAATCCCAAGGCTTATGAATATTAAGCTGTAGTTGCCCCAAAGCAAAAGTGTATTCACCAAGATATTTGCTGAGATCAGGAGTCTCTGGGCCTCATTTTAAAACAATAGCATGAATAAGAAAGCACCACAAAAAATATGGCATTTGAAAAGTAAAAGAAACAGGAATTGGGAATTTTTTAATAAAGTTGAAAACATCCATTGCTGGAAAGTTATCCTGAACGATGGAACAGACTATGTCCATGCGGCCAATACTGCAGTGCTAGAACAAAATTAAGAGAATTTTACTATCATACTTAGAGCAAACAATATGGATGTTAAAATAAGTCAATTAAATGTAAATACAAATTGAGAGACAGTGGGCAAAGGTGTTTGCTTCCAAGCCTTGCAACCTAGGTTCCATCCCGTGGTGCTAAATGGTAGAAGGAGAGAATCAAATCCTGATCCTGCAAGTTGTCTTCTGACTACATGTGTTCACTGAGTTCACACACACACACACACACACACACACACACACACACACAGAGAGAGAGAGAGAGAGAGAGAGAGAGAGAGAGAGAGAGAGAACTAAAATTAAATAAAATTAAAATGTATTGGGTCTAAAAATTTCATTTGGGTGTTTAAATTTAAAGTTTATAGTTATTTACCAATGAATTACATTTCAACACTGTAAATGACATTAAGGAACCTCCAAAATTTGTCAACAAACTTCTTTTCCAAATTCATTATAACAGAATGTTTCTTAAAATATTCTATTCATTTGCCTCTGTTTCTAGACAGAATAACAATATATGTTCTAGAAGTCAATAATACCTAATGCAGCTATTTACTCCTTTATCTTAAAAATTTGTGCATTAGTTTTTTTAATTAAGTTCGATTGTTTTGAAATTTATATACTAGTACTGTATTTAAATCATTTTTACTCCTTTTCTTCCTTTCTCCCATTACTTCTGTGTCCCCACCCCTATTCCCTTCCAAATTCATGCTTTCTTTAATTATTTATATGTATACACAAACACACAAATGCACACTCTCTAGCATGTACACACACACACACACACACACACACACACACATGCAGATACAGCCTGCTGAGTCTGTTTAGCATACTCTATGTGTGTTTGAGTTTAGGGTTCTTCTTGGGATTGGATAACCCATCAGGGCATTCATCCCAGAGAAGACTGACTTACCCTCCTCTCTCGTTAGCCATTACTTGCCTTTAGGTCTTAGAGTAGGGATAGGGCCTTGAAAGATTCTCCCCATCCATCCTACCCAGTCAGCTGGTGTTGACATTGCTCGGGGCTTTTTTAATCAATCATATTGTTTGGATTCCATAGGTGCAACTAGCCTGAATTACAAACAAGACACTATCTCAGAGCAGGAGTCCTAGTCTTCTGGCTCATACAATCATTCTATCTCATCTACCATGGTAGTTTCTGAGCCTTATGTGCAGGGGTTGTGTTGTACATGTATCATTCGGGGCAATTTACAAGGTACCTTAGGACACTATGAGAGCCAGTCCTGAGGGTGGAGGCTTCTAGGTTAGGTGTCTATAGCAATGAGCACTTACCTTTAAGTTCTTGGGAGGCAACCAGTGACAATGGCAGCAGTTTATATTATTTTGTAAGTCTCTTCAACTCTCCTGACCAATGACTAGAAGGGAGGACTCCTATAATTAGCTTTACATACAATTCCTTTTTACTTTCTATTATAATAAGTCTGTCTGTATTCCAGGAAATGCAACTTGATCACTCTGTAGCTCAAATATTTCACTATACTATGACAGATATCCTTGAGATGTTAGCCTTCTGTAATGAGGAGGAAGAAAATAAGACCTAAAGCCTTTGCTTTAGCCCTGCTCTTCCATTTCCTCATTATATAATCATGCTAGTTATTTTTAACTGTTTGACACAACCCAGAAGCACCTGAGAAGAGAGCTGTAATGGGAAGTTAGCTGGCACAGGTTAGTCCAGTGAGCATATCTGTGGGGTGTTGTCCTGGTTGTTAACTGAGAAGGGAAGATGCACCTTGAATGTGATGTTACCATTTCATAGTCTGTGTCCTGGACTCTATAGATTAAAAAAAAAAAGCTAGCTGTGTATTAAGCAAGCAAGGAAGGATTATGTATTTGCTCTCTCTTTGCTCTTGACTGTGGATGTGATGCTTCAGTTTCCTGCCTTGACTTCCCTACAATAATAGTGTGCAACTTGGAACATAAGCCAAGGAACCATTTCTTTACTAAGCTGCTTTTTGTCAGGGTATTATTGACTGTGCCAGAAGTGAAACTTGAACAGTGATGGAGGCTGGGCTTCTCTTCTGACATCTGTTCTCCAATTTGAAAATAAGGTTATGTTAGAAGGGTGACTTCAGCTGTTTTCCTTTTGAGTTTCTGGAATAGCTTTGTATGTCTGATCAATGTAAAGCTCAACCAATAGACTAGATCACTGGAGATACTCAACCATTTCTGTAGAGCAGGGCTTGCAACATCCTGTTTCCTGAGAAACTTTCCTGTGAGTCTGGATATATCTGTGTATAAAACAGGTAAGCTGACCAAACATTTTCTCAGAGTAAATCATAAAAAAATTTATTGTAAAACAATGTTGTTCCCATATAACTTTATCATATATTAAAAGGAAAAATAAATTTGCCTCTCTCTGGAGAGATGTATTTTTACAAGAAGAATTAAACCCTGGTTGAATATTTGACACTGTGGGATGTTAAGCATCTTCAGTGTTTTTCAGAATTGATCGTTTATGGTCTTCTTTGCTGAGAATGCAACTTAGCATAAATACGTAGTACAAATTGAAAAAGCATTTTTAGGGCCATCTCAAAGATTGTTAGAATTTCTTCCCTAACCTCAAGCTATATTTCACTTAACCATTTTTATGAAAAAAATCAAGTCAACAACTCAAACTGCAACTAAACTATTTAAACACAATATAATCCTAAAATACACCAATTTGATACATGCCGAGGAAAATATTGTTCTTGTTTCCATAATTAAACCATTATGTCCTGTGGGACGGTCTTTCTGTATGCTGTGAATATGTGTTGTTCTCATTAGTTGATAAATACAGCTGCTTTGGCCTATGGCAGGGCAGAATATAGCTAGATGGGAAAGCCAAACTGGATACAGGGAGAAAGAAGGACAGAGTGCCATCCAGCTGCCCCATGAACAAGATGCCAGCAGACCAGTGATGCCACAGCCACGTGGCAAAATATAGATTAATAGAAATGGGTTAATTTAAGATGTAATAGCTAGCTAGCAATACGCCTGAGCCATAGACCAAACAGTTTGTAATTAATGTAAGCCTCTGAGTGATTATTTCAAAAGCAGCTGCAGGACAAGGTGGGAGAAAGAAAAGCTTCTGGTTGCAATTCTGTTTCTATAAAAATCAGAAAACTTTGTACATAGAACACAAATATGGACATTTATAATATGCCCTGGTTGGGGAATCTGAGGTGAGGTGTTTCAGTTGTGTGTTGCAGTGTGTAGTAGCATGTGGCCCAGCGGGAAGTTCATGTGATGTACATCAGAGTCAAGGTGACAGTGAAGCTCCCACTGCAACATGAGTGAGCTACTCCAGAAATACCTCAAACTCATTATGTGTTTAAATTTTAATTATGTGTGTTGAGAAACTTTTTACTGTTGCCAGGCTTTTCACCAATCTCGCATTCAGCTGATTCTATGACGTGGCTATCCTAGTTAAAGAAGCTGGACTGGGCAGGACTGGGTTGCAGGAAGTCTTCCTGATCTCCTTCATATCTTTCCGGACCAATGTTGATTGAGTTTGCTCATTTTACTTGAACTGTCTCTAGTCTCCCTGAAAGCCTCCAGTGTTTTGGCTCCCCATGCCTGCTGACCCCTCACCCCCACCCCCCAGATGTGTGTGCTGCTTGGTGTTTTCTCCTCTGCTGTTTAAGTTCTGTCCAGCTTTCAACACCTGCTTAAATATTATTCTTTCCTCTGTCAGAGGAAAGAATCTTAGGGAAGATTTTAAACTACATTTCTCTCACACCTTGTCTGCCCCCCCATTTCTTCTCTCTCTCTTTCCTTCTTTCCTCCCCTCTTTCTCTCCCTCACTCCCTCCTTCCTTCCTCAGCCCTCACTTCCTACTCTAATGTCTGTGTCTCCTCTCCCATTCCCCATCCCTCATACTTTTTTTCCTCCTTCCTTCCATTTCTCTTCTTGTTTCTCCCTGTTTCTCTTTCTATGTTGCTCAATACCGAATACAGAGCTTTTCACCTTCTAGGCAGATGCTGTACTGTCCAGGTATACCTCCATTGCTCTTTCCACTAGCTTGTGACTTGTGTTTACCACGTCTGATAGGCTAGTTTGTGATATCCTTTAGTAGTGGAATCAAGCTGTATTCATCATAGGTAGAGTGTAATGAATTAAATTGTTTCATCCATCCCAGCAATGTTTTACCTAACAGAACTTCATGGTGAAGCCTAGATGAAAATGATCTATAGTTGATGTAACTATTTTAATGGAAGGTTGGTCTAGAACCAGTCAATCCTCCCACAGTTAATTACAGTACAGGTTGCTGAAATTTGATAAAAGTCAACTGTGAGCCACATGCGCCTTTTGAACAAGTAAGAAATGGGTAAGCTGTCTGCTTGGCTGTAACCTGATGTTAGGATGGAAGTAGCATGGGTGTGAAGGTGACTTGAGATCCCCCTGCGTGCTCTTTTCCTTGGGTGTTTGTGTGGAAGACAGCCTGCCCAACTTGTACAATCATTTGTGTTACTGTTTTCTTTCCTCGTTTCTTAAGAGAAATATAACTGCTAGGATGTATGAGCTCTAGTCCAACCCCATTCTCCTACCACAGTCAATTGCCTATTCCAGGAAGACATTGTGGAGCTTTGTAAACCAAGCTGAGTCCCTCAGTTTGAAAAGCACATTATGATGGAAGGTGGTTTTTCACCTACCTCTTTAACCCTTGCTTTATAGTCTGGATTTTAAACTTGCTTTGAATTCTTGGAAATTTCTTCATCACACAGAGCAGACTATTTCAACTTGAACTTTAGATATTAGAACTTCTTGTTCCTTATATAAGATAAGAAAACAAAGTAGAAGCGCATTACTCAGAGTGTAGAGTGATGGAATGGGAATCTGAGGATCTCCTGACCCCTCTATCCTCATTGGACCCCTCTTCCTCCATTTTTCAGCTCCTATCCTAGGCTATAATATTTGAAGTCTTAGTTTCCTATTTGGAATATCTATCCCAAATTCTCTTTATTCTATTTTTAATAAACTGTCATGCTTGTCTTTCAAACTCACCAAATCATTGTTAAGATGAGCCCAATTTTCATATTTCTATAGGAAGAAAGAGGATCTACTTTTCAGCCCAGGGGCAGTGTGTAGTATTAGTAAGAACATTTTCTTCCTTACTGCTCCAGGGAGAGTGTTATACAGCCATGAACAAGCCTGAACTAGCCCTTTTAGAAATGTTTTGCTTTGAATCGACCTGTTTGTAGTAGGCATGGCTTTCTTTTCTCCTATGCAAAAAGACATCATACTTTCCTAAGGACCAACCACTTCCAGTATGCTAATCTAAAACATTACCCACAGTCCAATTCTCTGAACTCATGAGAAAGATGACCCTTTATGTGTTAGTGTCTATTTGTAACTATTTCCATACTTTGTAGAAAGAAAGACCAAATATTGAGAAGCAGGAGTACAAGGGAGGGTTGACTTCTTTACAGGTTTAAGCCATGTTCTACAATGCACCTTGGAAAACACACACTAGACCTCCTGATTGTGCAGCCATGGGTTTGTTGCTTAGAAAGCATTTAATATACACTTACTGGATACATAGATGACTGGTCTTGCTCAAGCCAACAGGGTCAAGGCAGCTTGGCACAAAACACTGAGAGGCAGATCTTTTGATCTCAGGGTCTAATCTTTAAAAAGTCACAAGCGCCAGGCAGTGGTGGCACACGCCTTTAATCCCAGTACTCGGGAGGCAGAGCCAGGCGGATCTTTGTGAGTTCGAGGCCAGCCTGGTCTACAGAGCGAGATCCAGGAAAGGCGCAAATCTACACAGAGAGACCCTGTCACGAAAATAAGTAAATAAATAAACAAAAAACAACAACAACAAAAAAAGTCACAAGCAACCTAGTAGTCTTTCTAACATGATAGAGTTAAATAAACAAATCATCTTCTACTCTAACCCTCTGTATGCTCTCCTGCTATCATGGATCCCATGGGCAGCCTCTTCTATAACCTTTACTTGAAAAACTGTCTAGTCTTTGAATAGAGCCACTAGTTTCTGGAATTGCTGATTTTTTAAATGCTGTGGTTACATTGTATGCTGTTAAATTTCATATATCTCCAAATAAATTAATCACTCATACCACAATTACTTTCAGAACAAATGTGGAGTTACAAGGTACACACACACACACACACACACACACACACACACACACACACAGCCTCAGAATCTCAAACATGGAGCATTAAAAATAAAACCCATTACATGAGAATACATGTACATGTTATTTATTCTTGACAAGAGAATTTAAAGCAGGACTTTTATTCAGTTTTTTTTTATATTTCCTGTTCTAAGTGATAAACATTTTTATCTTCACTAGTATGACCACATTTACAGACTTTCCATTAACTCATAGATTATCAAAATCTAAAACTGAAGTTGAGCTGTAAACCATGACACTACTCTAAGATTTCTTCTGACCTGATCCAGATGACATTCCAGCATCATGAATCACCATGGCAGTGTTTTGACTGTTGCCTTTTCTCAATTGCATTCCCAGCCTAAAGTGCTTTTATTTGACCAATCCAATCGTTTCAACTTTCATTCACTAACAATAGCTGATTGCTCTTGTCAAAAAATCATGTCATAATAACTGTGCTCTAAACTCTTAACCTGCCTGGCAGTTGCATACAAAGAGCTGTTGAAACTGAAGCAATCCTACTGTGAAATATAAGTATTTTAAAAATTAGGTTAAAATAGATTTCAAAAAGAGAAAGAAAAGAAAATCCTGCTACACTTCTTTCCTTTTTCAGGAAGTAATTTTTTTTTTTTTTTTTTTTTTTTTTTTTTTGGTTACATTGCTGGCGAAGGCAACGTCTTGAAAGTATATTTGCTGCCAAAGTGGAAACCTCCATTTCTCCCCCCACTTAACTACTAGTGAAAACTTTCAGACTGCATCAATAAGGTTCTTTATAAAATAGAGGAGTGGGGTGTTCAGACACTGCTTGTGAGATGGGGTTTTCATCTTGCCTCATCATAGGCTTTTGAAGATGCATTGAAGGTCATTTTTATTCGTAGCAATAATAACTTTTATGATTGTGGCTGTATTTTAGGATCCATTCCTCCGGTGCATTGTCAAATTCTTTCAGCCATTCTGCCAAATAGGAATTTGCAGATGACAAAACAGTTACAGAAAATATTCCCATTTCACAAGTCAATAAATGGTATAGATTAACGAAGTTTTTACCATCCTCCCCCATCTTTACCTCATACACTTTCTCTACCTCACTCTCTCTCCCCCTTATACACTACATCTCCCTCTGCATCTGTATACATATTATACACTACATCTCCCTCTACATCTATATACATCTTATATACTACATCTCTCGTTACATCTCCCTATCACACACTGTATGTCACTCTATTTCTCTACATTTTTAGCATTTGAACTTAAATGTCTTCTCTTATTCTTAGATGTATCAAAAATTCTAACATAAGGGCCTGAAAAGGTCTCAAAGGTTATTAACAACATGAACAATTAAGAAGATAAATTTAGGAAAAACTGTGTTAGTTACACTTGGGTCTAAGAACCTGAACATTAAGTACCTTCTCTGACTGCTAGGTGCTCTGTGCAGCCCCAGTTCTTAGTGTGGAAAATAGCCATAGAGTTTGTATACTGTTAAGTCTAGATAAAAAGTACTTCTCCAGAGTTAATGGTTTTGTCTGCAGCTGGTGAACTCAATCACTGAGGAGAGGCTGGATCATGAAAACTCCCAATTAGTCAGTGGATTAACCCAGGGACTTGATGTTATTATTGGGAGATGGAGGAAACATTGGGAGGTAGGTGGATTTGGTGGAGGTGGTTCACAGGTCCTTACATGGAAGAGACATACCCATGTAACTCTGTAGGATATTTCATGGCCCATGCCCATTCCACTCTGATTCTGCTTCCTGCCCACCACCAGTGGAGCTGCTTTGTTCTATCACATGCTCCACATTTTGATGTTCAGACTTACAGCAGGCCAAAAGCAATGGGTGCAACTGAACATAACTGATACCGTGAGCCCAAATAAAAGTTTCTTCCTTTTACAGTGTGTCATTGGGTATTCGTCACAGATATGCAAACTTCATCAGCATGTGTACCCTGGAATAGCAGGGATGAGCCTCTGAAGTAAGGATCAGGGCTTCATCCTTTGATTTATGATAACATTAATTTCAAGGTGTTTGGGTAAATAGGAGTTAAATGATCTTTAAAGTTGGTAGAATGTTAAAACCAATAGTAAGCAGTGATCAGACACATGAACACTTTGGCTTTGTTTGTTTGTTTTGTTTTCTGAGACAGGGGTTGTCTGTGTTAACAGCCCTGGCTGTCCTGGAAATCACTTTGTAGACCAAGCTGACCTCAAACTCCCAGAGATCCTCCCTGAGTGCTGGGATTAAAGGCCTGCAGCACCATGCCCAGCTGGCACCTCTTTCTTAACTAAATTATTTCACCGGTGTGTGAGTTTGCATGAGAACATGTTCACATACAGATAAAGAGAAAAACCATGGGTTTAGTTCCTCAGGAGGCCTCCCCTTGCTTTGTTTTTTGAGACAAGGGCTCTTACTAAACCAAGAGGTTATCCAGCAAGGATAACCTCAGAGATCTCCTGGTCTCCACCTCCTCACCACTGGGATTACCGGCACATGATGTGGGTTCAGGGAGCACAGGTATTCATGCTTCCATAGTCGTCCCTTTCCTGGCTGAGTCATCTCACCAGCCCTTGTGTTTGTATCTTCTGAAGGAGAGATGATGCTTCAGAACAATGGGTAATGTTTGACTTGGTTGGAATGCACAGATCTCCTCAGTGCTCCTTGACTTCAGACTGCATTGTCACCAATTTACAGCTTAGCTCTGGGGCTAACTATTTGTTTTCTGTAATTTGCTACTTAAAGTGCAGAGACAAGAACAAAGGGAAGTGTTTCAGGGTATTTCTCTGTATCTGATTTCATGCCATGTGTCAGGCAGAACTGGAAAGACTATGCATATCACCTAAAATTGGCTTTAAGGGACACTTTATGTTTTCCTAAGTTTGAATTGTGAGACAGCTGCTTTGACATATTCTTCCTTCATCATAGCCATTGTGCAACCCTCCTGTAGAACAGAGATTCTCACGTTAGCTCGAGATCATGGTTACACAGAAAGACTTTACACATCACAATGCCCAGGCTCCATCATAAAGCAATTATAATGGAATTGCTCAATGTGGAACCCAGGCAATAGTATTCTGTGAAACTGCTCGGGTAGTTCCCACGTAAAGCTGAGATTGAGGATAACACTTCTCCGCAATCAGGAGTGTTGTCTTTTTCCATCACACACACACACACACAATTTTTCCTTGATATTTAATTGCACACGGCACATGAGGAACATTTCTCAAAATGGTATCTGCTGTGTCATTAGTTCCTCACAACTGAGAACATGACATTGCTCTTCCTTTTTTCAAGAATGAAGGGATTCCAGAAATGTTGCCAAAGTGTGGTGCTCAGTGTGATATAAAGTATTCACAGGCAAACAAAGTCTGACAGAAAAAAAAATATTAAGTTAGCAGAACAGAAAAAATAGTAAACAATCATAGAAAGCTGTTCGTTAAGCCCAACAAAAATTGATAAAGATACACACTTGCTAATTCTCAAGTTTTATCCTATATTCCTGATCTGAGCTACAAACAACTACTATCACCAACAACACCACAGCCATCATCATCAATACTACCACCACGACCAAACAACCAAAGCTTCTCTCCTTAACTAACTAAATAAATTTGTACCCTAGGTGAAGTTCTTGTCAAGACAAAGGAAGATATGATATAACTTTAAAAACTAAGAAAAAAACAGAATTCTTTGTTAACTAACTGATCATATACATTTCCATATCCCTTTATGTATTGCAAATGGTCATTTAAAGATATTAAGCATGTTTGATAGAGACACACAGGGCATAATTAAATTAGCAAAAATATTAGAAGAATTAGAGTGAACATAAAGCATTTATTTTCCATAATAGTGAAATTGTTCTAATTGATTTTTTTTCAAAAAGTTTTTATTATGTTTCCTGGTCAAATATCATTAGCATATAATAAAGGTATCATGTGGCACACATCTGTGTCAAAATTACTGTGGGCTTTAGGGTTCCCTCGCTGGGACTAATACATGGTTGAGCTAATTAGTCTTCTATTGTTCTTTTAACAGCAAGGCCAATGAGATATTCTTATTTAGAATGGCAACATAAGAATTCTTTTCTCTCCAGTGGTCATATTTCATACGAGGTAGTTTTGAACATGATATTGTAAAATCAGGTATCTTTTAAAACAGTTAATTTGTAGATAATTGTAGGACTATGCATGTGCATGGTAAGATGAGAATACTACATTAATGAACAAATTACACAGAAAAAAATTCCTGTCCCTTTATTAAATACTGAAAGGCTAAAAAAAAAAAAAAATGTAACAACTTTCATGGTCATGGCCGATGCCCTTTTGACTGTTACAATTTAAGAGATAACTTTAGTCAGCTGGAAAGCATATGTTAAAAGGGAATAGCTCAAGTGAAACAAATTCTTCTTGCTTTTGTCTCCAAGTGAACTGCACTGTGAAAGGACACAAAACGTGTTTGCATTGCCTGAGAGAATTGCTGCGAGATAAGGTGTAGCTGTCGAGTAACTGAAAACCTCTTTCTGCTACCAGAAATATTAAAAAAAAAAAATGGAAAAGTCTGTTAGTTTCTCTTTTCTAACAAGTGAAACAAGTCATTTGGTTAAAAAAAAAAGTTTCTTTGTAGGAGTATACATTTTTCATGTGGGTTGTCCTGGTAGGTTTTCTAAAGCAGACGCTGGAAGGCAGATAGGGCCACGTGAAGAAATTTACGATTATTCAGGTGTGTGGAATGGAGTTCAGCTAAAGCACATTTTAAGAGAAATCTAAATTTGAGAAATGAAGTTATTCATTATTTTTATCTTCTCTATTAAAAGTCGTCATTACAGGATGAGGATGCCTCCCTGGCACAGCTGTTCAGTGAAGCTAGTCCAACACTATGCAGTGCCCCTTCTCCCACTGTCCCCTCTCAGTCGATTGGAAAGATTTTGTGGTTTATACATACATGACTTGAGACAGGTCACTGCTTTCAAATTATTAAAGAGTGTTTTCATGCAATTGAGATATCAAAATAGCTGTACATAATGCCAGCCTTCAGTAAAGGTCACATTGTACAGTCAAATTCAGAGAAGAAACCCACAGAAAAACCTCACCCCGTATTCTGTGTTCTGCACGGTAGAACTTGCTAGGTGGAGATTTTATTGCTCAAGTATAAACATATTTGGCATAAAATGGCTTTGTTTATGCAAACTCATCCAGGAATTTGGGTTGTATATAATATTTAATTTGATGACCATTAAATTAGGGATAGCTGGTTTTTTTAAAAAATGCATTTTGAACATGGATTTTCTATAAATTATAAATCTAGTGTTTTTCTTTGTATGAAGTGGGTAATGATGCTCTAGATTGAGTTCTTTATGTATTTAATTCTGATTTTTAATACTTGCAGATGAATTCAGTTTATATTTCTCAATTGTCTTTAGATTTACTATTCAATTTCTGTTCCCCATGGCCATGGGTTTTTCTACTCTTTTCCCATTCTTTACCCTCTCCTCCCTACCTAAATGAAAACAAAGTTAAAATGGACTAGGGAAAAATTAAATTTGATAACATTTTCATTCAAGAGGTATATAATTTCCTAAGTTACCCTTTCTGTCATTGATCCAGAGGAGAACTATTTGTGTGTTTGGGGATACAGTGCATGGAAGCAGGTTATCTGTCTCTCTTCTATGTTGAACAAAGAAACCTGCAAATTCTTCATAAACACATGCTTCACATAACTGCAGATGTGTGCCAGAGTCGACTGTGGTCTGTGACATTCACTTTCTGTGTACTAGAAAGCTATCTCAGAGGCATTTTCCATTGCTTGGACTAGTACCACTACCTATATTGTACAAGGTGACGTACAATTGGTTAAAAGAAAAGAATGGGTCATTGGTTTTCCAGACTGAGATTCCTAGAGATGGAAGTGATTTATTATGATTACCTACTAAAACAATGAAAGCAGATCATATTTTTGTATGTCTAGCTTGTGAATTACAAATTATGATTTATGTAATCAAGGTTGCATATTAGTGTGAAAAACTGCTACCTAATTTTAAATTTTTATTTATTTATTATTTTTATTTGTGGTGTGTGTGTGCACACACACATACATAAACACATAGGCATGCACACACGCACACACACACTCACACTTGCCATGGTGTCCTCATGAAAGACAAAGGACGACATACAGGAATTAGCTCTCATAAGGGTCCTGAGGATAAATTCAAGTCTTGGGGCTTGGCAGCAAGTGCCTTCCCCTGCTTAGCCACTTCTCGAGCCAACATTAAGTATCCTTGCCTTCTACCATGATTGGAACAATCTTTCCCTTTATCTGTCCCTCTCCCTCTCTCTTTCATTCATTCTGTGGTTGGCCACTGCAAATACCACATTAGCTGGTCTGCACATGTTCGTGGGCTCCCCTGTTCTGCCTCCCATCTTACTGTAGGAGTACTGGGGTTGTAGATGTGAGCCACTGTGCCCAGCCTATATGAATTTAGGAAACCTATAGAATTCAGGTCCTCGGGTTTGAGTGACAAGCACTTTTCATACTGAGCCGTCTACCTCACCACATAAAACAATTTTATACTTTATCTTGATACCTCTTATTAGCTTCCTGTATTTCATCAAATCAGCCAACTCTTTTAAAAGAAAATGTAAACAGAAATTGTGACATGTCAAATGCTCAGTATTCCAGCAGAGAATGAATGCTTTTTAATTTGAAAAGGAATTAAACAATGTCAACTACTAAATTAGAGTTCATCTCTCATTAAGAATAAACCAGCTAGAATAATTTTACAAATTGACATACTGATAATTATTAGCTACGTGTTAAGGCAGCTAAAGAGTAAAACCTTACATTTCTTGGAAGTATTCACAAAAGTATCAAAGTTACTCTTATGGCCATAAGTACTCCGTATCAACAACCCCTATACCCTCACCAAAAATCTCCTATTAGAAGAAAAAACTCTGCTCTTCCAATGTAGCCAAAACAATGCCCCCAACATACTAAGAACCTGGAGAAGTAATACTGAACCTAATTGATATATGTCAATACAAAAATCAATAACAGTTCATGATTAGCTATAAAGTACCATATATTGTATATTATATATTAATTATCTCTGCTTGCATCAGCTTTTTCTCTCCAGGATCACTGATTTCATCAGAGACATCCAAGGAGTTCTTGGTTTTCAGATTGCCAACACTTCCCTCCTCACTAATTCTGTGCAATGAGGAAGAGCAGCTCTCTATGTTTAGACTCAGTTTCTCCTGCCACTGAACCTGAATCAAATGTACACTTCTCTCATCTAAAAGCTCCTGATACAACCCGGTCACACAACAGTGTTAGCTTCTTCTCCAGGACACTTAGTCCACTGGGACATGAGAGAAAGAAAAGCACTTGGAAATAAATAAGTCTCACCTTCCTCAGTTCTAAGGACTGTTCCCAGGTCTTTTCTGACCCAGCTCTTGGACTTTCCATTGGCTGAGGCATCTTCAAAGGGATCGTGGCAGTGAAATATGGCTGACATTGTAGGTACCACATGCCTTAGTGTTCCTTAACACTGTGCCTCACCTCACCTTCCCTCTGCCTTACTTTTGATATCAGGAGTTCATGGAGCCCAAAAGTTTTGTCCCATGCTTCAGTTTCCATAGAATCTGGGATCAAGCACGTGTGAAATTGAACTGATCTAAACTGTTAAACTGCTAACCCATTGGTTCCTCTGCCTTCTTTTCTATAAAGAAACTTTGTTTTCCTAATAGAAAGTACATTTTCATTCAGTTTCAAATTGGATACCTGGGAAAGCATTCTGCTTACTGGTGAAGCAAGAACAATTATTCGCCACTCAAAGTGTATAGTTATGGCAGGCATGGAAGGGATCCATTAAATACCTGGATTCCACTGAATAGAGATGGGATAATCACCGAAAGGAAACACATAATGATGGAAAAGACTTCATAAATGACTGTGCTGACAGGCTGGAAATGATGATTTCATGGCATGTTATACTAGAGACTGAAGAGACAGGGAAACAGAGAGTAAAACATTTCCCCTTAGAAGTCAACGATCCGAAATTTGGGGCAAACAGAATTTGATTAAGAGCTGGGCACACAAGCTTGTACTTGAAATGTGGCTGAAGTGATTTTTGTTACACAGACAATCCACACACTCATGAGCGGAAATATTAAATTTGAGGATGATATACCGTTTTTGCATATGTCTTAGGAAAAAAACACAAGCTGGTATCAGAGCCATGTACTGAGGAAAGAGATAATGGGAATAGCACTTGTAGGACTTTCAAAAGCAGAAAATACCTCTAAAAATTATGTAGTGACTATTCTAGAAGAAATAAAAAACGGTTGGCTTCAGCAACAAATTTCAAGGAGTTGTGATATTTATGAAAAGAGTTGAAATTCATAAGGAAGATACAAAGCAAATAATATCACAAAATAATAGAAGATGAGGGGAAATAAAATACACAATAGGGAGAATTTCAAGAAATTAAGAACGCCTTAAGAAATTAAGAATTCCTAGTGGAAATGGTACTTCAAAAGATTGCCTAAAAAGTAGAATGTGTGTATTTGAATGGTGGTTCTTACAATAAAGGAAATGAAATAAGTATGAATGACTGGAAACCCAATGCTGAATGACTCCACATCTGCAGAAAACAAAATAGAACAAGTGAAAAATATGCAATAATCAATGACTCACACTCCCAAGTCACAGACTGTGATATATTTGGAAAAGTTACTGTATTCCACACCAAGCAATGTAGAGGCCCCGTTACATATATTACATATATGGAATAATTCTGCAGAGAAATGGATTACCTCAAAACAATCAACATGTCCACTGTGACACTAAATTACTAATGATTGCGAAATAACCTTGGTGGAATTTGGAATGTAAAGAGATAGCTATAACACAAGATTTTTTTTTTTTTTTAATTTTTCGAGACAGGGTTTCTCTGTGTAGTTTTGGTGTCTGTTCTGGAACTCACTCTGTAGACCAGGGTGGCCTCGAACTCACAGAGATCCTCCTGGCTCTGCCTCCTGAATGCTGGGATTAAAAGCGTGTGCCACCACCACCCAACTTTTAATCCAAGATTTTTATAAATATTGATTTGCTGTTCATTCTCAAAAGAAAGGAAATGCTTTTTTTCTCAGATTCAAGTACAAACAAAATGTCTACAGGCTTAGCATTGAAATTACACAAACACTTGTAAACTTGTAAACTCAATCAAGTTTAAAAGAAAAAATAAATAAACAACAACCAAAAACTCTAAGTCATGGTGTGCCAATTATGAAGCTTGTCTCTCGGCTCTGGACCCAACATTCTGTAAGCTGCCCAGTGATTTCCTGGACCAGGACTCTACCAATTATGTCTACTCTGCTGGTAGCATTAGTGGGAGGGGCTTGGGAGATTCTGCAAACTAGGGCTCAGAGGAATGCTACGTCCTTCTGGACCTACTAGACTCCCCCTTCACGTCAGAAAGTAGATGTGCTCCTGATGTTAAGTTCTTTGCACACTCCCAGGCCAGCCTCGTTGAGCCACACAGTAACTGCCCCTCAAAAGTGTGAATCCCAGCGTAGGCAATCTTCTCCTCTGAGTCACTGGAGCAGTGACATTGGTCAGAAATATCATGAGCTAACATGTCAGTTGTCGGGCTCTGCAGGTCCAGACAGTATTAATGTCCCAGGCTTAGGGTTGATTGCTGTTGCCTTTAGTTGTTATCTCATGTTGCTTCCATCTGGCTTACTTAGTCCTCAACTGCTTTTATTGTATTAAATTCTGCCAGTTAAAATAACTACCATGGTTTCTTTATTTCCAACAAAACTCCAAGGGACAAAACACTTGATGTCATATTAGAGTAGGATTAGGTTTTTTAAATTAAATTCAGTTAGATGTTGTGACTGAGATAATCCTTTAAAAGACTCAGAAATTTAAACAACAATAACTTTTACCAGGCAAGCATAATAAAAAAAAAATGAATGTGTGTTGATATCACTGAGAAAATAGTCTAACAGTGGGATAAAGAGGCACAATGTCCTGTGAAGGGTGAAATTAAAATTTAAGATACTGATCTTATTTTCTTTATTGTTTATTTCTTTTGTTATTGTTGCTGTTGTTGATTTTTTTTTTAAATGGGGCTTGAAACAAGGACCTAACATATGCTATGGACATGGTCTATTGTTAAGCTATGGTCCCAGACACATTTTACTTGGTTTTGACATAAGTTCTCACTGTTTTTCTGTCTAGCCTCAAACTTGCCATCTTCTTGACTCAGTCTCTGAAGTAGGTGGTATTATAGGTGTGTGTTACCTTATGTGGTTGATAAAATCAGGATGTGACTATTGTTAATAATTACATGCTAAAGAACATGGAATATGAATATATACTTAATATTAGTGTGTACTTATACAAGATACATAGTATGAATTAATTAGTTTAAATGTTTTATACACAACTTAAATATAGACAGAAAATGAATATGTGTTAATATTTCACTGAAAGTAGTCTGTGATAAAGAGACTGTATGCTGTGAGTGGTGAAATTAAAAAGTAAGATATTAGTTTTGTTGTTTTGCTTTGGTTGTTTTTGGAGTTTTGGATTTTAAAAAACATCTGATTTGGGTCTTGTTTAGTCTCCTTTTCTATTTTTAAGTTTTATTTTTGGTTTAATTTTTTTTATAATTATAAAATATATAAATTTATATTATATTCTGTTTTACTAAAAAACTTCCTTGTGAGCATAATGTCTGAGGCTTTTCAAGCTCTGTTACTGACTGCTTCTGTTTCTTGGTTATAGCCCTACACATTCCTGTTTCTTTGCATACACACTAACATTGCTGTGGGATATCTTTCTGTACACTGTGAATATATGTTACTCTTATAAGCTGCTTTGGCCTATGGTAAGGCAGCTTAGAGGCAGGTGAGAAATCCAAATAGAGATACAGGGAAGAGAAAGGTGGGGTAGGGGGAGACGCTGAGAGCAAGATGTAATGCAACACAGGTAAAACCACGAGACACGTGGCAATACATAGATTAACAGAAATGGGTTAATTTGAGATGAAAGAGCTAGCTAGTTAGAAGCTTGAGCCACAGACTAAACAATGTGTAATTAATATAAGCCTCTGTGTGTTTACTTGGGATGGAGCTGCTGTGAGACACAGGACAACTTCCAGCTACAAACAGTTACAATGATTTGTTGTAGTAACTCTGGATTCTGCTATTTACTTTTGAAGAACGCTGATTCTTTTGTTCTTGTAGGCAGGCCAATGACTCTAACAGTGAGCACATGTGGGTTTGATTATACTCTCCACTAGAACAGTTCTGTGAAGAACCAAGGGTTTTTCTTTAACCCCTGCAAATTAATGAGATACAAGTACTGTGTCCTCAAGGCTCCCCAGAGAAGGTTAGGCCATTAAAGCCCACCCCAAGCAACATCTCTCCTCAAGAAGGCCTTATCTCCTAATCCTTCCCAAACAGTTTCACCAACTGGGGACCAATTCAAATGTATGAGTCTGTGGGAGCCCTCCTCATTCAAACCACTACAAGTAGTTATTTTATGCTGGATCTAGCAGATAATCAACAAAACAATGCTTGTTTTCTTTTTCTTACCTATTTGAATTTTCTAAATGAGTACATTTATAACTTTTATAGCTGTTTTAAATAACTTCAAGAGAAAATGTTATTCAAGCCAAAAGAATGTTTTATGAAATTTCACAGAGATTAAAGAATATGTTTCATTTTTTAATTTTCTTTCTGAGATAAAGCCTCATTATGGTGTGTGTGTGTGTGTGTGTGTGTGTGTGTGTGTGTGTGTGTGTGTGTACTAGCATGCTGTGTTTCTTTCACTTCAACTTTTGCAGAGCTCGAATAGCATCTGAAAGATTATTCAAAAAGCAAAATGTCCTTAGGGTCAAGGACTGTTTCATATTCCCAGAACAAAATGCACCAAAAATTTAATCATTTTTTTAAAGGTCTGCCTATCCACCTTAAGCTATCTTGAAACTAGCAATCTTCCTGATGCAAGCCTTGTTACTGCTACCAAAGATAGGCAAGTTTATACCAAATTTATTCCCATGAGGTAACAAACTTAGGACAGTGAAAAAGTTACTAAAATCCTTTTCATTGGTAATGGTTTCCTCATTGGAAAATATTATATATATATTATATTTTATATTATATATTATATATATTAACATAGATGTGTGTGACTTCACAAAAATAGTAAGATATTCATTTACAAAAAACTGTACTCATTCAGTGTAATTTATTCTTCATAATATTTCAATACTTTAAATAATTGTTCTAGAAGCTTAATTATACTTATCAATGATTCTTAAGAGCTAGGAGCTGGAGAGAAAGCTCAACATTTAAAGTAGTTGCCGTGTAAGCATAAGGACCCATGAACCCATGTAAAATGCTTGGGGAATGTAGAGTCACCTCCCTCCCCCATAATTTCAGCCTTGGAAAATGGAGACAGAGGATCCAGAGCAAGCTAGTTAGAGATACTAGCTGTATCAGCAAGCTCTGGGTTTGACTGGGAGACTCTGCGGCAATGAATAAAGCAGACTAATGAAGGATGACTCTTGACATCAACTTCTGGCTTTTACTTGCACAGGCATCCACATTCAAATACACCCACACATAGATGTCCTAACATGCATACAATTCACACACACACACACACACACACACACCAGCGTAAGCACAAATGGGAAAAGGTAAAGCTAAACTCATTTGCAGGAAAGAAGTTCTCAAATTTAGGCACTAAAGCATCCGTTCCTCTATCACTTGGGTCTTAAATAGCAGTCAGGTGGCTTTGATTAGTTTGTTAGAGGCATGTGGCAGTGACTCTGCCTCAGGATGAAGACCATGCCTTGGATTCTAAAGCTACATTGGAAACAGAAGCATCATTCTTCCAAAGCAAATTTGTTGTCCAGACTACGTGGATAAATATCCCCACGTGTGCAAGAGTCAACTGTTATTTGAATTGGGGTAGTAGAAAAGGAGTTCAGGAAGTGATTATATAGAGAAAGCTGAATGAATAAAACCATCTCAGTCAGTGGGAAACCTGAAATATCCTTCCCCAGAAGTCATTAAAATTTCTCTTGACTTTGCCTGGCAGAATAAAAAACAGATTAGAGAAAATAATTTTAAGTACTTTAAGATCTGATGTTAATTGGACGCAGTCTCCCAACATCACAATGTTATGGCCACAGATGTTTTAGAGGTGCTGAAACAGAGAGCTCATCCTGTGTACCCAGGGTTGCACACGTTGTTGGGTGTAAAGTTCAGCTTTACCCTTAACCAACACACTGTACTGTCTTACAGTAACTAAATATAAGAAACAATGCTTGGAGAATATATTCCTTTGTAGTCACTTGTTTACATGTAAACTGAAATAAACTTGAAGTTAATGGTGGTGGTCTGCTGTGGGATGGTCTTTATGTCAAATGTGTTGCTGATTGGTCAATAAATAAATCACTGATTGGCCCGTGGCCAGGCAGGAAGTATAGGCGGGACAAGGAGGAGAATAGAGCTGGGAAGTGGAAGGCTCAGGGAGGGGACACTACCAGCCGCCATCAGGACAAGGAAGATGTAAAGTACCGATAAGCCACAAGCCACGTGGCAAGGTATAGATTAATAGAAATGGATTAATTTAAGCTGTAAGAACAGTTAGCAAGAAGCCTGCCACGGCCATACAGTTTGTAACCAATATAAGTCTCTGTGTTTACTTGATCGGGTTTGAGCGGCTTGGGACTGGCGGGTGAGAGAGATTTGTCCTGACTGTGGGCCAGGCAGGAAAACTCTAGCAACAGTGGTCACCTAGATTATGAAGTTTGCAAGTTTTGGTAAATGTTTCCTGAGGTAATTATTTGCTAAACCCTTTTCCCTGTTGGCCTCCTGCCCTTATTTCTAGCCTCATTTCTTATGACACTGTCCTACTTGGAGCCCTCTGAGAGTTTCATGGTAGCTCCACAAGCTTCGAGAGGGATCCTATTTAGCCTTGATTCGTTCCTGATTTAAGGATGTTTTAGGCTTGAAAACTTCAATTATGTCATGAATGGGGAAACCTCTCTTAGGATTAAAAAGGAAAAATATAGTGATTTTAATTTTTTTACCCTTTGAAACAAAAAAGAAAGAATAAGATTATTTTTCAATTAAAGACTCTACCTTGGCCTAAGGATTTAAGATATGCAGTCTCTGAAGAACCTGGCTTCCCAGGAGTGGGGATGTTAAATTTAAGCTATAGAATTCACCTGAATTAAAGTAAATCAGCCAAATGCGTACCCTCCCTGGGTTTACACAGCTCTGTTCCAGTAGAGACAGCCTCCTCTGAAGAGATGGCTTTTGTACTGACATACCACAGCTTCCATCGTATTTACTGAGTATTCCAAACAGGTTTGCTTTTGCCTTTTCACCACAACAGTTTCAGTTAAATTAACCTATGCCAAATTCTACCAATTCATCATTTGAAAGCAACAGACTTATTTTCCAATAAGAAGAAAAAAAATTACAGGGAAGCAAGAAATGTCATATTTGGGGAGGACCCATTAATTATATAAAGGCATTAGTGTTAATACTGATTTTTAAAAAATGCAACCCTAATAGTAAAACAATACAAGAAACCTGTACTTGAACATCAGAGTGTGTTTGTGTTGTGGAACTATCTTTGTACACTGTAAATATGTATTGCTCTCATTGTTAATAAAAAGCTGATTGGCTAGTAGCCAGGCAGAAAGTATAGGTGGGACAACTAAACTAAAAATGCTGGGATTAAGATGGGTGGAGTCAGGAGTTTCCAGCCAGAACCAAAGGGAACAAGAGATGATTGTGCTATGTTGAAAGAAGGTACTGCCATGTGGCAGAGCATAAAGAGAAAATATGAGTTAATTTAAAGCATAAGAGTTAGCTAGTAACAAGCCTGAGCTAGCAACTGAATGTTTATAATTAAAATATTAAGATTCCGTGTATTTTACTTGGGAGCTGCTGGTTGGACAGAAACTTCTGTCTACATATTTGCTTCTCTCCTTAGGCAGGTGGTCTTTTCCCTTTTTCCTTGTTCAGTTAATATTAAGGTTTTTTTTCCTCATCAAAGTACTACATAGAGTTCCCCTTGCTATGACCAAATGATGTCTGATAAGAAACAGCTTTAAGAAGTTGAGATTTATTTTGGCTCACAGCAGGAGAATAGAGACCATCAGGGTGAATTTGGAAGCAGGGTGAACAGAGTGGGGAAAACTGCTGGGGTACCTGGAGAATGAAATTGCTTACCCACATCTCAATGTACCAGGAACTATAAGAAGGACAAGAAATGGCAGAATGGCACTGTGGGGCAGACTACACATTACAGCGACCATTCTCTTCCCATCTACTTTCTCCAGCTAAGCTCTTCCTACCAACTCCACAACTCCCCCAAACAGTGGGGCTACTAGGGACCAAGTGCTGAAACACTTGGAGCCTTTGGGATAATGAAATTCACAAAAGCTGCTGCCCTCTTTTATTGAGTATCTCAGCTACAGTGAGAGGCTGTGGAGCAACAGCTCCAGATGTACTGTAATTCCCATTCTTCAGATCATAGAACAGGTCAGGTAATCATAAAATGTCATGGAAGCCAGGCATTTTGTTCAGGCAAATGTTAAATGGAATGGGACTCTGGGATTACCCTAAAAAACATGACTGTCTTTAGCAAGCTCCAAGGTTTCATCTAGTTTTCTTTTTCTCTGAGTTTCCCTCTGTGGCTCCTTCAATGGTCAATTCCTATGTCATTTCTAAAGCACTATCTTTCCTTCTCCATCACATGGGTTTCATTCATTGCCACCTAGATTTTCTGTGGCTTCCAAATTTGGTCCAGTTATCCTTCTTGCTCAGTAGAGGTGCCATGCCCTGAAAATCAAAACAAGAGCTGGAGAGCTTTCCATAAATCCAGTCTTCTCCATTCCTTTTCACTCTTTGTTGTTGTTCTTTCTCTTCTTCCTCACCTGTGCTAAGAATTGGATCCAGAGCCATGGGAATGTTTCACAAGAGCTTTAAATCTGTATACCCAGGTCTGTTAAGGACCTAGTCCTGCAAAAGATATTTACATTTCAACACCAACTCAGAGGGTAAGGCCTGACCCTCTTGAATATATATGTTGCTTACTATTGGAATGATCACCTCCTCAAGGATTATAGTTCTGTATATCCTGTTTTCATCTGTTATTGCACAGTGTAAACCCATTGGCAATCTGCTATCTCATCTTGGATTGATGAAACTGACTGCCCCTTCCTATTGTTACATGAGTCCTATTTTTCTCTCCTTAAGATATTGATTACCATGTCTATATACAAAGTAAGAATTTTATGACAGTTATTGCATTAACTTGTGGATGGTTTTCTGCTGTTTTACTTTCTGATCCATGTTCCCTGGGCATGGATCATCTCGAGAGTATTGTTATGCTTCTCATCAGAGGTCCAGTTTTCTAAGGACCTTCAATGTTCACAACATTATGGAAGTTATTATTTGGAATATAAGTGTAAAGATAGCCTTTCTTTTGATGAAGCAGGTTACACTAATTGAAAGCAAGATGCATTGCAATTATTTTATCCCAACAAGGTGATATAGAAAATAAAAATGAAATTACTAAAAGTTGGGAATTGCTTTTATGTAGGATTGGATCTGTTAAATTTTACTGATGGTTAGCTAGGTGAATTACCTCTGAGTGAAACAGTAACTGTTGGAAAGAAATCGAAGTAGCAAGTCTCAGAGAATGCAGAATGTGTAATAATTTGTACTACTCTGGTTTCTGACCTTCCAGAACAGATACCATCATTCCTTACCTGGGACATACATATTTCAGCTCCAAACTTACTACTACAGATGGAATTGAACTTGACTGAAGAAAGCTGTTTCTCTAGGACTGTGGATTTAGTTAAGGGTATGGTATATGTTTAGCCATATTCAACTCTCATACTGTGCCAACTTGAAAAGGCAATATATATATATTTTCTTCTTTGTCCCCTTGTCTCAATTTGGGACACCTCTGACAGTCCATGCCAAGCATAGCCATAGGATTGGTTAATGGCTTGGCTGAAACTCGGGTTGCTGTTCATCTTCTTTCTAGGCCAATTCCATCCACACCCTCCTCGTTAACTGTTGGTCCCAAGAGTAGTCTGGAAAAATGCTAACTTCACTTCTAGTGATACTTAGTGATACTTGGATGTCTGACGTTGACTCTTGGCCATGACTTGGGCACTGGGATTTATCACATGCTGTTAAAAGTATGTAACTTCTGTACCAATCCTTTGGGTCATTTTCTTTTACTGATGATTTCCAAATGACTTAGCTGGTTAAATAGCTTGGGTTAACAGCATGACCAGAGAAGCATAAAAGTTTTATTGAAGCGTCTACTTTGCGGTCCCCCAATGCCAAGATTTTGTGCATATATCTTAGTTTGATCCAGATATGCAGCAGAGTCTGTACATGTGGAGGAGCCCCTGTGAACTAGCATCTGGATGTCTTTCTGATCTCACTGTTTGCCAGTACTTCCTTTTTGTGGCATTTTATCTTTTTTTTTCTTTAAGTAAACATGTTACATGAGAATACTCTATAAAATCTTTGAGTTCTTTAAATATCTCTACACAGGAAACCTTTCCAATTCCTTAACAAACTTTCCCAATATGAACCTCGGTCTTATAGCTTCTTTACAGGGGGTCCCTATCCTGTGAACAGATTAAACTTTTAGAAAGTGTAGGAATCTTGTGTGTTGGGGTCCAGATGGTCTGACGTTCCTTTCTCAGGAACAAACACTGACCCAGATGTGGCCCTGTAACTGAAAAGCTGCAGGCAGTAGATTAAACCTAGGAGGACCATCCTCCCAGGCAACAGTGCCACAAGGGCAGAGAAGTGCAGAAGGAAAAATCTCATAAAAAGGCTTCAAAGGGACCGTTTGCTCAAGCTCTGCTAGCAGTATATCTCTTGTATATAACTCAACAATGTACAAACAGCAGTTGGAAAAATACAACTTGTTCATTCATCCTTAAAGTAGATCCAGAGGCTTGTGTCTCTGTCCACCATCATCCTACTTTGTAGCATTTATGACTGCACTGGCTATGGCACAGTTGAACTCTGGCGTTGTCAAGATTATCTCTCTAGGATTCTTTAATCTCACTTTTCCTTCTATCTTTTCAATGAGTTAAACCATGTCCTTCACAACTCCTATGTTAAACTTCTAAGCACCAGAAACTCTGAATATGATTTTAGGAGACAAGGCCAATACAGGTATAATAGTTAAGAGCTGAATATGCCAAGAGTACAGTAGACCCTTAGCCAGATTAAATTCAGGGTTCTTACAAAAAAGGAATATATGGATGCACAGATGCACACACACACACACACACACACACACACACACACAGAGAGAGAGAGAGAGAGAGAGAGAGAGAGAGAGAGAGAGAGAGACATACCATGTAAAACTAAAAAATAGGCAGCATCAGGCAGATGCAGCAGAAGACAAAAGACACAAAAGATGGATGACAAAAATATCAAGAGGGAGGAGAGAGGTGGGAATATACATTCTCACAGCCCTCAGAAACAACTAATCTTGCCATCCCCTGATGTCAGATTTCTGTCCTTTCTGAATGGTGAGACAATGAATTTCTTTTGTTTATGTGGCTCAGTTTGTCATTCTTTGGTATGGTAACACTGAAAAATGAATACAGCCTTTGCTTAAGATTCAATCCTCAATGAGGTAATTCAGACTGACCTGGGTATCAAACAAACAAAAAACAGGATTGTCAATAACAGGAGACAAAGCATCAGAGACTGTCAGAGACTGCCTTGAGGTTGCAGACCTGTTGATTGGAGGATCCATACTCCCCTACATGGAAAATAAAAATGCAATACTGGCATTCAATCAAGTTGTAAAGATGACACCATATTCTCTGAGTTGTAACAAAACATCTGTGTGTAGATACTGTTAGGAGGTTACAAACTTAGAATCTGAACCTAAGAGAAGGGCATAGTTTAGAGAAATACTGATTATTTTATAAAGCTAAATTTGGGGAAGTAAGGTTATTAATCATTAGCTATGGGCTAGAGGAAGCATGAACACAACTTAAAAACTGCACCATGGGTAGATGTGATTGCTTCTGAAAGCAATGATTGGGAAGCGGGGGAAAAACACCTCACACTGGTGGCCAGTAGCTAACGTTTCTAGGCCTCTACCAGGGAAGTAAGAAGTTTACCATGAGTTTTTGGGTGTCAAATTTTATAGTAAAAAAACAATGTGCCAAGAATATATTAGATAGAGAAAAATTCAGCAGAGAACTGAAGTTAAAATCTAGTGCCAGGACAATTCACTGGAGAAAAGAACAGACTTTTCAACAGATAGCTTTAAGACAATTGGAAATGTGTGCACCAAAGAGTGAAATTGCATACCTAGGTCATGACATATATAAAATTAACTAAAAAATGAACCAAATACCTAAATAAAAAAGCTAAACTTATTCTTTATGACTCTAAAATAGACATCTCATTTTTGTCATTTCTAATCATGACAAAAAACAATATAAAGAAGATACAGAGATAGCAACAAAAAGAATACTTCAAATGTCTTATAGTTTAGATGGGTGTCCTGGAGCACGCCTTCTGTCCTAGAACTTGGAATACAGAAGTAGGCAAATCTCTGTGAATTCAAGGCCAGACTGGTTTATACCATGAATTCCAGGATAGCCAGGGTTATGTAGAAAAACCCTGTCTTGACAAACAAAACTAAAACCAAAACCAAAATGTCTTATTGTTTAAAGGATACCTCTAAAATGTACGATAAAAATTAACCAAACAATTAAAATAAAGGGTAAAGATTACATTTCCTTCAAAGAAGAGATACAAATATTTGAATGGGTAAACAAAAGTATTTTTTACATAGCTAACAATGAGAAATGCAAATCAAAATCACTTTCATGCCAATGACATGAACTATAGCATTGAGCATTGAAGATACTCCATATGGAATTTGTCTTCTTCTTGGCAAAAAATGGCCTGTTGGGAAAAGAACTGCCCTTGCCTCAGCTGCTGACAGTAAGCATGCTGTCCATTCTGGACAAGCAAGAAACAAGGAAAAGCAACTGCTGAACCTTGCCAAGACAGGGTAAGACATTCTCTCAAATTTTCCTGCTTTTGAAAATGGTCTGTTAGATATTCTAGGCCTGTAACTAAAAGTGGATGCCCCAACATTGCAGAGGAACATTGGAAGACCATCTAGGATGTCAGCTGTCTCTGTCATTTCTTGCATTTTTCAGAAGTTGCTTGCTTGCATTTCTGGTTCACTCAGGTAATATTATTTTCCTTCACAGGTCTTTGATGAGGTTGAGGACTAGATGTTTACAGTCACATTCCTCTCGAATTTTAGTTAAGAACATATCAGGTACTAGATATAGATTCTTCAGGATAGGACAGCTATTGGAGTAATAATCTCTGCAATTTACCACTTACCTATGGTCTGGACATTTAGTATGTGTTTCTTGCTTGATATTGTTCTTGTTGGTTGTAGTTCCATTTTTTGTTATTATTCTTTCTTTCTCCTAGATAATACTTGATAGTTGTTCCTATTGTATATAGTTTTGTATTAGGTTTAGAACCTTCTTATTTAGACAAAAAGGGGGAAGTATTGTAGGTATCTGTTACACCAATAGCTTTGGAGTACCAGCCTCAGGGCATGGCCTTTTAACAAGTTGCATAACTGAGGAGAGGGTGTGCTTGCTCTCTCTTGTGGTGCTTGGAGATTAGACTGCTGGTTCCATTCACCACAGGCAGAACAGAGGATCATGCCAGCTGTTTACTTTGTCCTGTAGCCATAAAAGTATTTTCTCCCCATTTTATATCTTAATAAATCCTTGATACCCTTTTAACAGATACTCCTGGCTTTGCTAACAAGTAATAGTAAGTGTTCATTGTGATTTCTTAGCAAGAAGAATGGCTAGTTTGGAAAACGGTCTTTTCCGTAAAAGATGAGACCATAATGTAACATATATCCACCACAAGCTACACAATGATAAATAATAAAATGTATGTCTATATAATTCTCATACAATGCAGCATTATTCATATGGCCTAAAGAGGGAATCAAGTCAAATGTGCATCTACTGATGAATGGATATAAAATTTGGTATATCCTTATATTACATTATTATATGGCAATAAAATTTTAGATTCTGATTCATACCACCTTCAAATATTAGTAAGTGAAACACGATGACTTATTGTATGATTCCACGGATTTAAATTGTTATGAATAGATACATCTGAAAGGCAAAAAAATAGTAGATAATGGCCGCTGAAGGATTATGGAGTAGCATAGGACAGCACTGAAGTGACAAAATAATACTAATAATAGTAAGAGTCATTTAATTACATATTTGTTGTGAGTGAATAATGTAGTAGAAAGTTAACTCTGAATAAAATTGCTAAAAAGTTTGGGACAAGGACTGAGTTCTGGGGGTAGAAATAGGCATGAGAAATGAGATATGGTTTTATCTGTGGAAAAGAGCAAGATCAAATGTAGAGTGAAGGCAAAGTGTTATGCTGCAGATGGAAAAGAGTTCTCTTTTTCAGTGAGGAATCTCATGAAGCATCGAAAGATTTTATTATTTTAATAAATATTACTCATTTCCATAAATTTACACAGTCAGAAATAGTGCTTTTGACAATTGTTTTGGTGCAGAGATTGGTAGCCTTACATTTTTTTTCTTCTTCTTTTGTTTAAAACTATAACAAATCATCCTATTATAGTTTTATTTAATATGTAAGTGATATTGCTATACCTAAAATGTATGTATTGCTATGCAAAAATATGATTTTAAAATATAAAATAAATAACTATGAAATGTCCTCTATCTAGCCTCATCTTTATCTTAGCCAGATCCCACAAGTTTTCACAATTTTAGCTATCTGAAAGTCTAACCTTATTTTTGAGCATCAGTGCTTTTTTTTTTTTAAATTTCAAATCCTATGCAAAGTTATCTACTTTTTCTTTTATTTTATGTTTTCTCCCCAAGACATGTGAAAGTTGTACAAGAGTGGACTCTTGTGTGGAGGCCCACAGAGGTTATCTAGTGTGACCTTACTCAGGGTCAGAGAATCTGAGCTTGCTTTATCTAGCAGGACTGCATAAGGAGATGATTTGGCCACAGGCATGTTTACCAAGTGTTTGGAAGGGTCTACACGTGGCTGTATGGTGTGCTTTGATCTTGCAAGGGAAAGGTCCTTTGCCTCTCCCCTTAGCACATTATAAAAAGCCCATTTGAATAAAGCTCTGGGCCACTGGGTATTGACCCATGCCCTCCCAAAGATATTAGGTATATCTTTCTACCTAATATTTTCTCATTACTCTCTCCTTCACCCAAGAACCCTTTGAAATGTGGGAGCAGGTTGGAGCTGTACTCCCAATCTCTTGTCTTGTTCTTAGACATTCTCTGCCCCTTCTTTTGTATGGTAATATATCTGGGACAAAGATGGATGGTATGGCTAATCAACAGCTGTGCCAAAGAACATTCCCAGACATATTCACAAAGAGCCCTGTGCCCTAGCCCTCAGTCTCTTGATAAGGAATTGAGCAACAGGAAGACTTTTGGCTTTACCTGTCCTGGAAAGGCAGCCTTTACTTTCTCTAGTAGTTTTCAAGTACTTGTACAGTTTCCCCCATTATCTAAGGAAAATGAGTTTCAGAACTTTCTCCCAGTGGATGTCTGGAACTGTGGATAGTAGAGAACTTGGAAGGTAATGTGCTTTTGAAATTCTGATGATGAAATGTAATTCTCTTTTACAAGACATATTTGAGTTTTCTAAGTATGAGTGTTTCACCTGTTTGTAAATGAACTATCTTTGTGCCTAGTGCCTACAGAGACCAGAAGGTGGCCTTGGAGCTGGAGTTGGGGAAGGTTCTAAGCTGCCTTGTGAGTGCTGGAAACTAAACAGGGTCCTCTGGAAGAGAAGTGTGTGAATTATAACCTAAGATGTCAGCAGACACTATCCTCAATTTCCATAATTTTTGCTCTTTCTTTCTTATATCCTGTTTCTTTGTTTCTTTTATTTTTTAATATTCTTTGTTGTTTTCTTCAAAATAGCAGATCCCACTGACATGTCTTCCAAATCCAAAAAAAACCCTGGCAGTTGGGCACTGTGTGAATAGTCTCCTCATTAATTATCTTGGTAATTTCCTGGAGTTTAACCATAGTATCCAAGTGGTGGCATGCTGAATACAAAGACGCACTAAGTATGGAATAATTTACCCTAATGCTTTGGAAATGGGAAGCAGTGGTGATTATATTTGGAGACTTGTCTTTTTTGTTAAAAACTGGCAGTGGCTTTTGGATGCAACTAAAAACAACACTGACAGCACAGAGTCCTTGGGGTAGCCCACATATTATTTGCTTACTTATTTATTTATGTAAGAGAAAATTTTTGCTTCCAAATTATCACACAGAGGCGTACATTAATTGTAAATGCTTGACCAATAGCTCAGGCTTATTACTAACTAGCTCTTACATTTTAAGTCACCCACATCCCTTATTTATGCTCTGCCATGTGGTGGTACCTTTATTATTATGACATGTTCATCTCCTGCTCCCTCTGGGTATGGCTGGCAGCTCCTGACCTTGCCCTTCTTCCCATCATTCTCAGTTTGGCTTTCCTGCCTATCTTTATTCGGCTCCACTATTGGCCAGTCAGCTTCTTTATTAAACCAAACAGCAATACATCTTCAAAGTGTACAAAAGGATTATTCCATAACAGAAAATAAATGTCATAAGACAATGGAAACAATTGTATTACTGGCATTTAAATTCATACCTCACTATTCCAAGGTAAACATGACTTGGTACAAAAGATCTGGTTTTGATTAAAAAATTTTTTGTTGTGGAAAACAAAGACACAAACTGTATTCATTTAAATTCTTCCCACTTTTCTCTATCCAACACCACAGGTACTCAACTTATGAGCAGTCAGATATGAGAACTGCATGCTTCATGTTTTGTTCTCTTCCTTCTGTATAACTTTAGATCCATAACTTGTGTCTTTTTCATATACCAGGTCACATAGATTTTTAGAAACCTTTTCAAGCCCCTGAAAAAAAAAAACCTACTTGGGAGGAAATGATGAAATACTATTTGAACAGATATTTTACAGTATAACTCTTTCCAATCATCCAAGGTAGACTGTGTATTAGAAGAGGGACGCAAGTGAAAAGAAGAAGAAATAAATGAAAACATAATGATTTCCGTTCTTCACACACACAAACAAAAGTATTTTATTTAACCACTCAAGTTTAAAAGACCGTCATATAAATAAACTTGAAAGAGAAACTGAGTATCCTTTCTACAGCTTAGCTCTATTTTTACCAATGTAAAACAAGGAAAGTACCAACTCAGAGAAAGAAATGGTGACAAGACATGAGATATAGATATACGGAGCCCTTAGAATCAGGATGTGCCCTAATTTATGAATGCTGTTACCATGCTAACTGCCATTTAATTCTAGGAGCACACTTGTATGCACACAAGGGAGGGAGGACTGGGAAAGAAGGCTTGGCTATAATAAATGAGTTTATTTTCAAAGCTCTGAAGTTGTAGCTTTCTATTTCCATTGGAGCAGAAGAAATTCTGTTAATCTCACTTTATCTCCATGGCTGAATCATCCTGTCTGTGTTTATCAAATATATTTCTAATTCATTTCTCTTCATCCGTTTTCTCCAGTCTCAATTTTTTTTCATCCTGTACATTGATATAAGAAATAATGCCTTTCCTAAGTATTACTCATCTCAACACACCCACACTCAAGAGTCATGAGAGGTCCTTTTTCTGGTCAACAACTCATGCTTAACCTTTTGGGCTGACTTGCCATCTTTTAGGGTCTCACAGTGACCAACACCTCTCTTACCTACCAGATACCCAGCTTTTCTCCTCACAGCCCAGGAATTTTCTACTCCTCCCATCCTAGCTCGTCTACTGGAAGTGCTCTCCTATCAACTATACGTCCTTTTTTGATATTTCTCAATGCCCAGACAGTCTAGCTCAGTCCTTATTCCCTTTCACTTTAAAATGATGACTGCTGTTTATCCACCAGATTTAGATTTGTAAAACTTCCCTTGCCTTTAATAATGAAAGAAAAAAGAATTCTTTGAGTCTTCTTTTAATGCAATGGACTCTAAAATTGGTTATTCCTTAATTAACTATCACACACACACACACACACACACACACACACACACACACACACACACACATTTAAAGAAACTGATATTCTCTACCCCTTGGAAAACCTCAAACAGAACTTAAATCCTACTTTCCAATCATTCTGACTTCACTGTCGATTAAGTCGTCTTTATTTTTTCCCTTGAACATATATGGCATTTTATATGTATATGTTCCTATTTATTGTCTTGAGTGTTATTTTTGATATATTAGTAAAATATGTAAAGTTCTTAAGATTAGGAGCATGCCATTTCTCCTGTTATCTCTGTCTAGCCTAAGGCTAGGCATAGAACCTACTTAAACTTCCATTTCCAGTTCATTCTGCTCAATATCTTGAAATTTCTGCCAACTAAAAATGTGTCTGTTTGAATTGTAGCTGCTAACTAATAGTTTGTAAAAAGCCAAACACTGATAATCCATGTATATTTAATATAGAAAGAAAATTACAGTCAAGGCTTTGAGCATATTTTGTACACATGTAAAAATAATCAGCAATATAAATTTAGGGATAATGATTTATGTTTTTGAGCTGTGTGAGGTTTTCAAGGTAATAACTACCACATATTTAGGGACAATTCTCTGTGCCTTACAGTTTCTGAGTCTCTGTGGTATATTCATTAAATTGTTGCTTACCATCTACCATAACTTGTTTTTCCAACACTAATTTAGCCTGTCACAAATTATCACTTGTTCAGAAAAAAAAGCACATGAATAATAGTTTCCACTCATCTTGCCAAACCTGTGAAGAACATTCCATTTGTTCTTCCAAAGCTAATGTTTACCTTTTAAAATAGACAGTACTTTCATTTGAAGCCTGATACTTTGTTTATGTTTACTGGTTTAAGGGAAATATTTTGCTCATGTTACTTATATAGACACTCACCACCATGACTTTCACTGACCTTTGTATGAAATAGAATTGTGAAACAAGTGAACAGAAACACTGATAAGGATAAAATTATTCTCTTACTATTTTAGCATCTAGCTGAAGTACCTTCTATTTATACAGATGTGGGAAATACTACACTCTTAGACAAATACTATTTTAATCAGGAAAGAAAATAAGTTTTGCTTTCTAAATAAAGTTAAGCAATCTACTCAGAAGTAAGATTCTACTTCTCTGGTTTTAGAACATTCTAGAAAGAGCAAATGCCTTCTGGAATTTTATTTATTCACTGGATTTTGAAATATATTGCTCAATAGAGGTTATTTTTTGTTGTTAAAAGGAGTCAACGTGTTATTTCATTTCTTAGTAATTCAAGTACACTTACTACACACCAACTTGTTCTTTTATAAAGTACCAAGCTGGCCTCAGATGTACATAATAAATGATCTTCAAAGATAATGAATGCTTTGAAGCATTTCCTTGATTTATGTTACTGGCTCACCAACTATTCCCAGGGAAAATGAGGTGGACTACTTCCAAATATGCCCTTCTCACCTTCCTGCTCACACCTTTCTTTCCTGCCAACATCTTGTTTTCACAGTTGTGCTTTGTTACTGATGCTCATTCTGTGTGGTCCTTTTCTAATAAGGAAATAGAAATAGAGAAACACCCTGATTGATTTTCTCTCTTACTGTAACCCTGGCCTCTTGAGAATTTGGAGGCCAGTGATTTACTCTCTGCTCCCTCTCCTTCCCACTTTCCCCCAAATGACTTTATTGGATGGAGAGCCCAGGGCACTGCCTCCTGACTCCAAGATGAAGTAGATGCCTGGCATAGTACTTTTCCCTGGGTGTTCACCTGCAGTCCTAGCTCTGTGGCTCAGTTGTCATGCTGTGAGTCACTTTGCTCTTTTTTTTTTTTTAAACAAATTAATTGGGTGCTTCACTAAAACACCAGGCCACTGTCCTGAACTGACGGGGCAAAATGGTCATCTGTGTGAGGATAATGTGAATGATTCAGAGAAAAGTGTAGAGCACAGTCATGGCTGGTTTGTGACCTAGAAAGAACCCTAGAAAGTTATTTATTCTGTCATGGTACAGATGGTTAAGAGAAAACGTTCCTCATTTAAGTTATCACTCAGACATACTATAGGAGTGAAGGTTAAATGCAATACTTTCAAAATATTACTATGTTAAGCTAAATTCAAAGAGCAGATATTCTGGGAATTTAAACAAGTTAAAAACAAGCAAACAAACTAGACTGGTGAATTTATTTAATTTTAAGACTGTCGTTAATACTTGCTTTGGAGCATCAGAGGACAGTGCACTCTTACATGTCGTTAATAGTTGCTTTGGAGCATCAGAGGACAGTGCACTCTTACATGTCGTTAATAGTTGCTTTGGAGCATCAGAGGACAGTGCACTCTTACATGTCGTTAATACTTGCTTTGGAGCATCATCAGAGGACAGTGCACTCTTACATGTCGTTAATAGTTGCTTTGGAGCATCAGAGGACAGTGCACTCTTACATGTCATTAATACTTGCTTTGGAGCATCATCAGAGGACAGTGCACTCTTACATGTCATTAATACTTGCTTTGGAGCATCATCAGAGGACAGTGCACTCTTCCATATCGTTAATACTTGCTTTGGAGCATCATCAGAGGACAGTGCACTCTTACATGTCGTTAATACTTGCTTTGGAGCATCAGAGGACAATGCACTCTTACATGTCATTAATACTTGCTTTGGAGCATCAGAGGACAGTGCACTCTTCCATGTCGTTAATAGTTGCTTTGGAGCATCAGAGGACAATGCACTCTTACATGTCATTAATGCTTGCTTTGGAGCATCATCAGAGGACAGTGCACTCTTCCACGTCATTAATACTTGCTTTGGAGCATCATCAAGGACAGTGCACTCTTACATGTCATTAATACTTGCTTTGGAGCATCAGAGGACAGTGCACTCTTACATGTCGTTAATACTTGCTTTGGAGCATCAGAGGACAGTGCACTCTTACATGTCGTTAATACTTGCTTTGGAGCATCATCAGAGGACAGTGCACTCTTACATGTTGTTAATACTTGCTTTGGAGCATCATCAGAGGACAGTGTACTCTTACATGTCATTAATAGTTGCTTTGGAGCATCAGAGGACAGTGCACTCTTACATGTCACTAATACTTGCTTTGGAGCATCAGAGGACAGTGCACTCTTACATGTCATTAATACTTGCTTTGGAGCATCAGAGGACAGTGCACTCTTACATGTCATTAATACTTGCTTTGGAGCATCAGAGGACAGTGCACTCTTACATGTCATTAATACTTGCTTTGGAGCATCAGAGGACAGTGCACTCTTACATGTCGTTAATACTTGCTTTGGAGCATCATCAGAGGACAGTGCACTCTTACATGTTGTTAATACTTGCTTTGGAGCATCATCAGAGGACAGTGTACTCTTACATGTCATTAATAGTTGCTTTGGAGCATCAGAGGACAGTGCACTCTTACATGTCACTAATACTTGCTTTGGAGCATCAGAGGACAGTGCACTCTTACATGTCATTAATACTTGCTTTGGAGCATCATCAGAGGACAGTGTACTCTTACATGTCGTTAATACTTGCTTTGGAGCATCATCAGAGGACAGTGTACTCTTACATGTCGTTAATACTTGCTTTGGAGCATCATCAGAGGACAGTGCACTCTTACATGTCGTTAATACTTGCTTTGGAGCATCAGAGGACAGTGCACTCTTACATGTCATTAATACTTGCTTTGGAGCATCATCAGAGGACAGTGCACTCTTACATGCTCTAGTGTCCATTGTTATGCAGTCCTGGGGCCTTGAACTACAAATACAGTTAAAAGCGGCCACAGGGCCAATACAGCTCCTACAGAAAATATTTTAGGCAACTGAAAGTGAAATATATTAGCTTAAAATTTAGATTGGGGCAATTAGCCATGGGAGTTTTAGTTATGTATGTCATGATGTCTACCAAGACAGAACTTACAACTCCAGTTGTGTTTAAGTAAATTATTTTTGTTTCTTCCCTTTTATTAAAAGTAGATTCATTTCTCATATAATATATCCTGATTACAGTTGCCCCTTCTACTCATAAGAATCAGAGACCCACTTCTTCTTACTTCCAAGAGTCCCATAAAGAACACTAGATGGAAAGCAGTTGTGGTGGTTTGAATAGGAATGGCCCCTATAGACTCATGTCTTTGAATGCTTAGTCCATAGAGAATGGCACTGTTAGGAGGTGTGGCCTTGTTGGAGTAGGTGTGGTCTTTTTGGAAGAAGTGGGTCACTCGGTGTGGCCTTTGAGGTCAAAGATGCTCGATTAAGCCTAGTGTGACATTTACATCTGTTGCCTGCCCATCAAACTGTAGAACACTCAGCTCCTCAGCCAGCACCATGTCTGCCTGAATGCCTCCATGTTTCCTACCATGATGATAATGAACTAACCCTTTGAAACTGCAAGTCAGCCTGAATTAAATGTTTTCCTTTATAAGAGTTGCTGTGGTCACGGGGTCTCTTCACAGTAATAAAAACTCTAACTAAGACAGCTATAATATAAATGTAGAGGAACATGTCAGCCCTGTGCTTGGTGCTTCAGTCTCTCTGAGCTCATATGAGCTTTGCCAGTTGATTGAGAGGGTCTTGTTCTCTTGGTGTCCTCCATCTCCTCTGGCTCTTATGCTCTTCCCACCTTCTCTTCCGTGGGGCTCCTTGAGTGACTTCAGGTTTATAACTGAGTCAGCATTTGGCTGGTGACAATCACAACAGTGACAGTTATTTATTTACTCATTGTGTGCTGTTACTAAGAGCTAAGCACACATCAACTTTGTCAGTTCTCACAGTAATCCTGCTAGGTAATGGATTAAATTCTTACAGCTGTAATAGAAAAGATTTCCATAACAACTTACCATGTTTCTGAAAACTTAAAACAATGAAAATGTATGCTTCCTCACCTCTGGAATCAAAAATTCCAGCAAGGACATGGTACTTCTGGCTCTGAAAAAATGCTCTTTCTTTGTGTCTTCTGTCTTTAAGGACTGCTGGTATTACTTAACTTGGGGCTACATCGTTCTGATCTCTTCCTGTCACTTTGGGGCCTCCTGTCCCATGTTGTTCCTATCTCACATAGGACAGTTGTCATTCAATTTAGAACCTACCCAAATAGTCCACAATAATCTTATTTCAAGATCTTTAGCTTAATTACATCTTCAAAGTCCTTCCCTCCTCTCAACTCAGTGAATATTTCCAGCTTATCTTTGAAGGCCACAAATCAGTCACTGCAGGTAACTGGCATTACCATTTCCACTTTACAGATTAAGAAAGGGAAGCATGCTACCTAACATTTATTGGAGTATGTGCCAAGAATGTCATACCAAGAAATGTCGTTGACATACACTGTGCTATCAGTTTAATGTTCTTATGAACATCCTGGGTATCAGGTGCAATTGTGATTACTGGCATGTTATATATAATAAAAGCCTTCTAATTTGCTTAAAATTCCATACACAAACATACTCATTCACTTAAGGGAATTATCTGACAAAAAATACAAGATAAATAAAAACATTCAGTAGTTTAGCTTGTTTTTTTTTTTTTTTTTTTTTTTTTTTTTTTTTTTTTTTTTTTTTTTTTTTTTTTTTTTTTTCTCTTGAGGCAGGGTTTCTCTGTGTAGCTTTGCACCTTTCCTGGAACTTACTCTGTAGCCCAGGCTGGCCTCGAACTCACAAAGTTCTGCCTGCCTCTGCCTCCCAAGTGCTGGGATTAAAGGCGTGCAAGAAAGAAGTAAAGGAGAGGAAAGGATGGTATGAATAGCTTACATTCCTCAATGCATAGTTAGAGAAGTTCTTATAGAAGAAATGGAAGGGAAAAGGAGATGAGCAACAGAGCTTCAAACATGCCTGGGAGAAGAGAATTCCAGGCAGAAATAATAGTTATGAAAACCGAGGCATGTTCTACACCTACAAGAAAGAAGGGTTTCAGTGATATCTTGTATGGGTGTGTGGATTGTAATGGGAACCATTGATTCTTTTATACAAAAGCCAAGGATGAGATACTGAAAGCAATAGTGGGGTATAGCTAGAGTGACATATAATACTCTAGAGATGGAAGGTCTGCAGGCAGGAGAAAAAAAAATTGGAAGCCATTATCTCTTAAGCACTCCAAATCCGGTGCTCATTCCTCCATTCCAGGAGGAAAGGATGAAAGCAACAGCACTTTTTGTGTGTGAAAAGTGCCAGTTCATGTCATGTTGACAATTGCATTTTTTGAAAAGAAGGATTTTAGAGTTAGTTTTGATATTGGCACACTCAATGAATTTCACAAAATGAAAACATATGTCTATAGAAGTATAAAATAAGCTTAGATGGCCTGAACCATTCTTCCTAAAATCATGGCCTCAGATGTGGGGTATGCTCATTGTCAAAATGCCATTTGTCCTCTGTCATTAGAGTGAGGAGGATCTGAGCCTGGATCTTTAGTTCCCACTGCAGGAGGACAAGTAGGCCTAAAACAGACACACCGGCTTAAGCAGCTCAACAGACTCCACAAAGCAGACAATCTGAAAAAACACAGCCTAATATGTTTCCTGTAACTGGAAGTGAGAGGGTTTGTTTTTTTTTTTTTTTCCACTACCAACTTTGACATCTAATAAAGTAGGAAATTCCAAACAGCCAACCCAAGAAAAGCCTTTTTAATTTATTAGCTAATCCTTGACAGTGATAATTATCAGACTATACCAAATAAGCACTAAGTGCAAACAAAATCAGGCAACTGGTGACTTTTTTTCATGCCATTTATGAGCTCATATTCTTCTTTCTTTCATATTCTTCCATTTAGGGAGTGAATATTTTGGTACAGAGAAAATTCTTGCTAGATATTGTACGTGTAAAAGTTTTTAGAATTGTGTTTGTAGAAGCCTAATGGTCAGTCCCTAATTTTCTTGACTCTTACTATGCATATGTTTGTTTTTGCCATAGGAAGAGGATGGTGGAGAACTCAGATGGCTCTGGAATTCAACCAAAGTTTTTGGAGAACTGTGTCTAAGGCTGGAGCTCAATCAGAATCTACTCTAAGAGAAAGTCTTGCTCCACTATCTCTGGGAAATAGGCTAACTCACATTCTAAGCCACAGCTAAACTACTCAGAAGGGAGTCAAACTCTGGATGATAGATAAGATCAGGTGAAAATGATAGAAATCCAAAGGTTTGGATCCTGAGAGAAAAAGTGAGCAGCAGCAGCAGCAGCCAAGGACAAAGAGAGATTTATTGGGTTGGACCCCAACAGTGATGGTGATGATAGCTGTCACTCATAGCTTCCAAGGATTACTTTTTCTTTTTTCTTTTGCCTCCCTCCCTCCCTCCCTCCCTCCCTCCCTCCCTTCTTTCTTTCTTTCTTTCTTTCTTTCTTTCTTTCTTTCTTTCTTTCTTTCTTCCTTTTTCTAACTCATACTCTTAAAACTGATCGTCACTGGACTCTATTGGGAAAACTCGTAAATATTGTGTTCCAAGGCTCCACTGTTATTGGCCTGGATAAGTTGGATAATCTTATGTTCTCAGCATAGATCCAGTTAGGGAATGGTAACTAAAGTATTATTTGTAAAGAGAAAAGACTGAAAATGGTGTAAATCCCCTTAAAATCCTATTGTCATAGCACATTTAATGAGAGCAAATACTGGCAGCTCATTATGATGTGCACATATAAAAGAACAGAAAACAGGTGGCTCTGTCTAAAGTTAGATGTATTATTTTAAGTTTCAATTATGTGTCACACAAAAAATAAAGTTAGCTGAGCTTGACTTCCAGTAGATTTTTGGGTAGGAGGGCTGTGAGTTCTGCTTTAAAAATGAGAGATGTTAGCTTTGTACTTTTTGTACGGTTCTTTCCAGAAGATGCTCAATTTGGGAGTGGCCCAGCTTGCCCAGCCTCCTCAAAGTACAGTTCATAGAAATCAGACTTAGGAAGTAGAAGTGAATGACAAGTATATGGTTAGCATTGTTTGGAGGCTGCAAAGCTGTTTATAGTCTAACACCCTGTGTTACTATAATAATAAACTGGAGCAGGTGGTAACGAATTACCTTGAGAAGTTGATCAGAGGAAGAACAAGTTGCCAAATTGAAATCACGAGCATTTTCTTTTCAAATTTAAGAATTTGGAAGAAGAGGTCTGGGGAAATGGCTCAATAATGCTTGCTGCTCCAGCATGAGCATATGAATTTGTGTCCCTGCACCCACATAAAAAGCTGAGTTTTGTGCACTATGCCTTCAACCCCAGTGCTGACTGGCAAGATGGTAGAGACAGGCAGATCCTTGGGCCTCACCAGCATGATGTCTATCTGAAACATAAACTCCAGGTTCAGTGAGAGACCATGTTACCCAAAGCAAGGAACTCTGTCCTTCTCATGTGCATGCATGGACAAATACACTTGAAAACACACACACACACACACACACACACACACACACACACACACACACACACACACACCACACGCCGGTTGGAGGAAAGGAAATGTTTTCAAAATACTGGTTATCTATTGCCAGATTGAGTCACAGTAAGACAGGAAGAGTCCCTGGTAAGGTCTGTCATCACCCATGTTTTTGAAGAAAAACAAAAGATGGTAGATGGCATGTAGAAGCTCAGGGATCATTTGTGTTGAATGATCATGTTTTCAAAGTGAAATGGACTAAGACCTGGGATGTTCTTCAGCAGCCAGGTCTACTGTGGCTTCTGTGAACTGAAGCTTTACAGAGCTTTTCTCCCTAGCAGGTCAAATGGACCAAGAGAAAACACAAGAGTGGGAGTTCCCAAATACAAGATAAACCTAGTTAGGGAAGGGCTGCAATAGGCAGCCCTGCATACTGGGTTGCAGTATTTCTAGAATGAGCAAAATAAGGACACTCTGGTCTGACTTCATCTCATTAATGACCTAAGATTTTTCAGATTCCAGAAATAAAAGGAATCTAATCTAAAATACACAGAGCAGATGAAGTGAGCTTCAGTTATGTTGGTTAGCATTTGGTAAGGACTCAAGAGTTTAATATCATGGTCCTATAAGAATGATGATGAAGAAGTATAAGCAAAGAGTTTAAATCCTTCACTTAAGAGGCAAACCTCAGCGAGGGTAGCAGAGATATGTAGGTTGGAGAGTGGATATGTTGTCACTGATAATGAAAACAGCAATGGTCACCTTGCCATTTCTGCTCACTCCTTGGAGACCTTCAATTTAGTAGAAAGTCAGCTAATTTATTTTACTTTCCACTTATTTTAGCTTTTCAAAGTTAACAAAGGCTTAAACTATGGTTGTGAACTCATGGCTCCACGAAGTCTTGCTACTCACCAGTCTACTGTAGTATAAGGAAATAAACCAGGAGAAAGTGACATGCTCATTCTAATCTTTGAAGGCATAGTTAAAAAGTAAAAACAAAAGGGAGAAAACATGGCCCCAAATGTATTGTACATGAAGAGAGTTAATAAGACATGTGTTTCTGCTTTCGAGTAAGGAACATAAATGGTCAAGAAGAATAAGATAGAATGATGGGGAAATAATATATTAAGGTATAAAACCAAACATAACTTGATGTTTGTTGATTTGAAGATACTTGGTTGTGGTAAACTAGCTGGGTGAAAAATGGTATTTTTCTCCATCAAGGTAAACAAGGTTGTGAAAATCTACCTTTCCCTTTCATGTGTGGGATGCAAAGAGAACCTTTCATGTGTGGGATGCAAAGAGAAGTATATTTTACCCACTATTAAGCTGAAATACTACACTATAATAGCCCTTTCTGGTAAAAATCACTGCATTATGGATTTAAAGAGATATGACCACCTTTTTATCAGCAGAAAATATAAGAAGCAATGGACAGATGGCCTCCTGATACTCATAAGAGGGACCAAACTAGGAGATCAATTGTTTTTTTTTTTTTTGATTTTTCAAGACAGGGTTTCTCTGTGTAGCTTTGTGCCTTTCCTGGAACTCACTCTGTAGTCCAAGTTGGCCTTGAACTCACAGAGCTCCGCCTGCCTCTGCCTCCCGAGTGCTGGAATTAAAGGTGTGTACCACCACCATCCGGCCTGAGATCAAATGCTTTTTACCTTCAACCAATACCTCTGCAAAAGGCACAGGTCTCAGGATTCCAGAAGAAAGCAGCAAACATTCACAAGTGATGAGTTACAACCCTACTAACTCTGATATCCACATCTCAGCAAAGTGTGCAAACTATTTAGAAATTGCCACATTATTTGTAGGTATGAATTGCACAAATTAATCTCATGAATAACTCATCTGGGTAGTTGTGAGTTTACAGCATACCATAGGAAACTGAAATCTACTTTTGTGAAGCTAGCATAAATTGTTAACTGTGAGTTAGGTACAAATACTTTTTTCAATTGATGTTTTCGGAACAGCATTAAGATTATTAAGGGTTGAATCAAGATTGAGCAGAATGAAGTAGAGAATACAGTTATCTAGAGAATTTCTGGAATGTTTTGAAATATGCAGAGAATTAAAACAAAAGAATGGCAATGTCTGGTGTAAATTATTGAGACACATGCTTCCCTTTCCCAAATCACAGTGGAGGTATAGCTTGAAACACCACAATAAACCAAAACTTTTAATGTATAAAAATAGTTTACTGTGTCTCTCCTTAAAAGCTCTGAGACAGACATTCATAAGGTGAAATATTTGATAGCAAAGACAGTTGTGTCTTATCCTGAAGGAATGAGAGGCTGTCAAACTCTTTTACCAATCAAGAAAGAATCTAACTAAGATACCTCATAATCCATTTTTAAACTTGAAACAGGAACAAAAATCTTACTTCCCCACAGTAAGACATAAGAATGTCACTGTGGACCTAAGAGAAAGACAGTCTCAAGTTTGTTTGCTGGTAGACTCCTAGGGAGCTGAACACAAAAATCCAATAAATAATTAGCTCTCCTGTGACAGGCTTCTGAATTACTGTGATACATTAATTGGACAAAATTAGCATGAATTAAGGCAAATAAGTATAACATGTAATTTATTACTTACTAAGCATGGTGCTGCAGTGGAAGCTTCAGATTTCCCTTAAGATTGCTTTAACAGCTATAATGCATTCCTTAATTTACTCTGTGGAAAATCAATTTTTTCAGAGTTCATTAAGCACCAATATGTTACAATGCAACCCTCTAGAGCATAGAGCCTCAATACATTATGCAAATCCATGCCAGTGTGGTACCAATATGTAAATAGCAGTGGTACTATTGCCAGTTACCTATTGATGAGACTGACCAGAACAAGAATAATACCTGAAACTTCTTGAATCTCTTGAGTTATTTTGTGTGTGCTACAGATGTTATATGCAGTCATTCCTTTATGTTTCTCCCAATATATAATGGTGCAGGTTAATGAATAGAAGCAGGATTGTTTCAGTTTAGTTTCGGTATTTTAATTTACCCTTGCTAGTCAACCAATCAACAAGTGTTTATGAAATATACAGAATAAACATAACATATATCCTTATTAAACACAGAACCCAAATGGAGTCACTTTACAATTTTAGTTGACATCAGCCTGACTTGACTTTATTTAAATCAGAGGAACATCTAGTTACTAAAGCCACAATTTCATGGAGCTGCAGCTTGGTTCTCCATCTCATGTGGCATTGGCTATATAAGCCACACTGGTTTATCTGGTCACACTAGACACAACAGCTCTAAAACTTGTAGTATAGAATTTGACTGGTTATAATTATTAAAGGGCATTATATTTAATAAAAATGTAATCAAAAGAAAGTTTTTATTGATTTTAAGATTTAATAGACCAACTGCTAATACAATATATGATTTTTAATGGTTGTTGATTTCAATTTTGATGCCCTAATAAATAACATTTATAATTTTATATAACTACTTTTAAATCGCATCTTTTATTTCTAGTTAATTTTATTTCCTTCTGCTTTTATTATTTTTATTTCTTCTCAGGGCTATACATAACACTCAAATTAACTAAGTCTCAGTTTCAAAAATAGATTGCTGTGGACTGAACTGTGCACTCCTCAAATTCTTATGCTGACATCCTTACTCCCTCTGTGATGGTATTAGGAAACGAGGCCTTTGGAAGTTAGATGCAGATGATGGTTTGGCAGCAGGGACCTCATGATGGGATTACTCTGACCTCAGACTTACAGCATTCATAACTATGAAAAAATACGTATTATTTGATCCATGGTATTTTATTGTGCCAATTCTTTGGCTCTGATATAGATGATGATTTGAAACAACATAAATGTGGGTTGTATAATTATTATGTAATTGTAAATATTAGAGTATGATCTAGATGGTGGAGGTGGAAAATACTTTCATGTATGTAGGAAATCTTCATGGATAATGTAAGTCTAAAGAATTGTCTGTAACCAATATTAGTTTGATATGATCAGCTCATGCTGATCTATAAACCTAACAATCAGCTTACATCGATCTATAAAAACTTAACAATATTTGAACAAAAAATAAATCATTTCAGATCATATGGAATTTACTTTTTCCTCCTCAATCTGTATCTACTCCCGTGTCTGCTGCCTTGGTTCCAGTCTACCTCACAGACCATGAGTTGAAGACTTGTATATGTTTCCTTTTCCTGGAACCTTCTGTCTCCTCAGACTCATGATGACTCCTTCACCTTCTCCATGGCACCTTAATTAAATGTCTCTTCATCCAATTTGTCAGACAGTAAGAGGCCTAAATATCACACATGCATAAATCAAACAAACCTTTCACTCTCCAACCTCGCTTAATCTGCCTTATTTTAGCTCCTTACAAAATAATATGTTTTCTTGCCATAACTAGACTATGGAATTTTAATACCCTTGTTTTTTTGTGTCTGTTTCTGCTCACAAGCACTGTAACTCTCTGAAATAAGGAAATTTTGTTTTATTCATAGATGAATTCTAAATGTCATGACTAACACCTGGTATACAGTAGATACTTGGTAAATATTTTTCCTCAATGAATCAATACAAAATTTTGCATAAGTGTGATTCTGCTTGTTCAGTTTTATTTGTATATAGGCACACACACACAAAAGTATTAATGCCAAATGGAGAAAAAATCTTATAGCTTATAAAAATCAACTAAAGTAAGTCATATACAATGATTATCACAGAATAAGAACATAGTAACTATTTAATAACTGATATTATTGAACTCACCATTTCATTGTTGATTATTAGAAGGAGTAGGCTTCTTAGTTTTAGAAATTATAATAATTTATTTCATCCATTTTCCACTTAGGATATTTTTAGTTTTTTTCTAAATTAATACCCTTTCTCAGACATTTAAATTTTCCCAATTTTTTCACTAACACAGATGTTTGTATCATGTTGTCCTCAATGCTTTTTCATGCTTGTTTATTCTTTTCCTTCATGACACTTAACAGTTTTGGTTGCATATTTACTAAAATGGAGCTTAATGTTTGTTTTCCACTACATCATAACTGCAAGGAAGACAAGTGTCACAGAATTCTGTTGACTTGTTGGAGACTAGCCTTGTGCTTTGCCACAAAGTTAGTATTATATATGAAGTAAAGGGCAAACCACAGAAGTGAGAGTAGATTTGATATTACAAAGTAAAACTGAAGGAAAATCAACAAGAAATCTGAAAAAATGAGAAAAATTGCCCAAAGGTTCTTAAATTGTATGCATGGAATGGCAATCTTATGAGTTAATCTGTTTTCCTTCTTTCTTTTTTCCTTCCTTTTTTTCTTCCCTGCTTCCCTTCTTTCATTACTATCCATCTATTGTAAAATACCAAATCCATTAAAACATGCTATATCTTCCTCGATTTTGGCCAAACTGTATCCAACCGATTTGTATGACAAAAAGAAAAAAAAAAAAAAAAGAAACACAGCATCGCTGAGCAAATTGAATTTCTATTCATTTTTTTTTATTCTAAAGCATTTTCTTGTAGTAAAATGAACTGATAACAATTAGTTATTCAACAGTCCACAAGTTGGTCACAGTGATAGACATCAAGAGTTCAGAGTGCTGCTGTGGATATTGATCTGTATAAATAAAATGCTGATTAGCCAGTAGCCAGGCAGGAAGTATAGGTGGGACAAACAGAGAAGAGAATTGTAGGAAGAGGAAGGCTGAGTCAGGAGAAGCCAGCCTACTGTCCAGGGAGCAGCATGTAACCAGCACACAGGTAAAGCCACGGAATACGTGGCAACATCTAGATTAACAGAAATGGGCTAAGTTTAAGTGTAAGAGCTAGTCATTGGTAGGCCTGAGCTAATGGCCAAGCAGTTTTAAATAATATTAGCATGTGTGGTTTATTGGGGTTTGAGCGGCTGTGGAAATGCAAGGATGCAGGAGCTGGGTGGACACAGGAAAGCTTCAACTACAGAGTGCTTTATTTTATTTTATTTTTTAAATGGGGAAAAATACACGGAAACCTTCATATATTCTGTGGTAAATGTTTTCCTATCAGTGTGACAGTGAGTATGATATGGAAGCAATTATGAGTGAGGTCTTTTATGCTTTTCTTTTTATTTCTCTCTTCTTTTTTAAAAGGAAAACAATAGTTGACTATGTCAGCATTGTCATCTTTCTCACCTTGAAGAAATTTTTGAATATCTAGTAACATTTTACCTAGAAATGATGAAAGTTTGGGGAATGGGAGAACTGTTTGTAATTCATCATTTATGTAGTTACTTTTACTTCCATTTTAAAAGGGAAAGAAGCAGAATTGTATTGAGAGTAAAACTGACAAGTGTCAGGGTTTGTGTGTCCTGTTTGGTCATCCTGTCAATGTTAAGAAGCAGTAGGATGTTTAAGACCTAGTAAATGGTCCTTAAGTCACCGAGGCTGCTGCTGTTGATGGGTTCAACTCAGTCTTCTGGTTCTTAAAAAGGCTTCTTTTAAAGAAAGAAAGAAAGAAAGAAAGAGAGAGAGAGAGAGAGAGAGAGAGAGAGAGAGAGAGAAGAGAGAGAGAGAGAGAGAGAAGGAGGGAGGGAGGGAGGGAGGGAGGGAGGAAGGAAGGAAGGAAGGAAGGAAGGAAGGAAGGAAGGAAAGAAGGAAGGAAGGAAGGAAGGATATTGTCCAATGTTCACTAGTGCTAGGGCTTCTGTCTGTCTATTTTTGAGCTATCATCTCTTCATACATGATTCTGTCATGATTTCACCTCTCACCAAGTCCTTATTAGAGTCAAGGCTATGCTGTTTGAAATTTCAGACTTAAAATCTGTGAACATTTGAGTGGCCTATTGTATAGTGTGTTCCTCAGAATTGAAATGCCCCTTCATAGGAGGAGGAGGCTAATGAGACCCAGGAGGCAAATGAAGGTTACATGTCTAACAGAACAGAAACCTGGACTATTTGCTATAGCACTCCCCAGCAGTCTAAAAAGGAATAAGCCACTACTTGGGGAAGAGAGTGAGCTGTAGGGTATTCTTGAACTGCCAAGCAGTAGAACTGCCTACAAACTGCAGGAAGATGAAAGATGGAGGGTTGCATCTTTCACAAGTTGTTATGTTGGGAAGGGCTTTCCAGTGATGCGGTTTCTTTTGAGTCATCCCTGCTACTGTGAGTAACTGCTCACCCATATTCTGGTCAGTAACTCCAGTAGATACTCATTGGTTTGCTAAGTTGGACATTGGTTTGCTGTGGAATGGTCTGTATGTCAAATTGCTCTGATTGGTCAATAAATAAAACACTGATTGGCCAGTGGCCAGGCAGGAAGTATAGGTGGGACTAACAGAGAGGAGAACAGAGAAAACAGGAAGGCGGAGGGAGACACTGTCAGCCACCACTATGACAAACAGCATGTGAAGATGCCTGTAAGCCACAAGCCACATGGCAAGGTATAGATTTATAAAAATGGATTAATTTAAGCTGTAAAAACAGTTAGCAAGAAGCCTGCCATGGCCACACAGTTTGTAACCAATATAAGTCTCTGTGTTTACTTGGTTGGGTCTGAGTGGCTGTGGGACTGGCGAGTGACAGAGATTTGTCCTGACTGTGGGCCAGGCAGGAAAATTCTAGCTACATTGGTTCAGTGTTTACTATGGTCCCTCAAGGATTTCCTTTCTTGGGTGAATAGATCCCTAGGAAAAGTCTCTGACACAACACAGCCAAAGAAGGAGGATTGTGAGTTCGAGTCCAGCATTGTCTACACAGTGAAACCAAGTCTTAAAATATAAACATGCAACAGAAACAAACACATAAAAACCCTATGAGCTAAATAAATCTCTTTCCTTTGCAAGTGATTCAGCTCCATTTTTTTTTATAGTAAGTAAAAACAGACTAATATGTTCACAATTCAAAATTAAGATACACTGGAGAAAACATCCAATAAATTATTGAATAAATAATCTTTTTAGAAATCATCTATTAAATTCCATATAATTTATTTATATATTAATCATCAAAACTATTGTCTATATGTGTAGGACATATATATTATCCATACTGAAATTTTAGTACCTAAAACGGGATGGCAGATATGTTATTTAGAAAATTGGCTGGAGAATTAATATTCAGGGTTTTTTAAAAGATTACCAGGGCACCAATATGTATTTGTAAACATTACAAGGTGCTAAAACAGTTGTCTTAGTTACATTTTTATTGCCACAAAGAGACACCATGATCAAGGCAACTTATAAAAGAAAACATTTAATTAGAGATTGCCTTACAGTTTCAGAGAGGGAGTCCATTGCCATCAAGGCAGGGGGAAATGGTAACAAGCAGGCAGGTATGCACTGCATTAGTATCTGCAAACTCACATTTTATTAGAAAACTGGAGGAAGAGAGAGACTGGGCCTGACTTAGACTTTTGAAACCCCAAAACCCACTCCTAGTGACGTGCCTCCTCCATCAAGGCCACACTTCTGAATCCTCCCCAAACAGTTCCACTAACTGGGGACCAAGTATTCAAAAGAACTTATGAAGATCATTCTCATTTAAACCACCACAATGATATTTCCACATTTATGAAAAAGAAAAGGTATTTTGCTATTCTATATGATGCAAATAAGGAGGTAGCTCTCCATTTGCAGGAAGTCTGTCTCTATGGCTTTGTATCTTTGAGAATACACTGATTTACCTAGACTAAAAGGAAACCATACATTCTATATTAGTGTAACCACCCAGAGTGATGGACACTTTTCTTTTTCTGAATTTTTTCCTGTGAAACACCTGGCCTTGACTTTGAAAATACTTGAAAAATATCCATTTAAAGGACATGGTTGGGATTAAGACTTGATCTAGCATATTTATCATTTTATTTTATGTATAGTATGTAGTTCTGTAGTTACCCTAACACAAATACATTGCCAAATACTTTTCTTGTACAACAACTATCTCACTGGAATGATTGGAGTAATTTTCTAATTGCTAAAAAAATAAATTGTTTAAGAAAGTGGGGTGAAATACACATGCTTGTGAAAGGTGGTATTCAATGTCTCTGTGACCTCACACTAGACTGTGTGGAAACATTTTGGTACCTCTAAAATGTTTTGACCACAGCTAGTTAAATTTTGACAACAACAGTTCATAAATATTTATTATACAATGTAGGTTATGTGAGTGTTTGATAAACACCTGTGATAGAAAGGTCAACAAAGCATGACTCAAAAAGATTTTACAGGACAGTGTTATGATATATTGAATCAGAGCTCTGATTTATAAGGAGTACCTAGAAATGAGTTTACACAATAAAATAGAGCTTTTACAGCCTGTAGAGTATATAAAATGCATGCCCAATCTGTGCTGCAGATGTTTGTGTGATTTTTATTACAGGTACTTGGATTGTTTCTATCTGCTTCATTATTTACTTTTTAGAATCCTTATAATATTCGTTTTAAAAATTAATATGCCGAAGTTACAGCCTATCTGCTAAATGTATGTTGTGAAGGAGTACATTGCAAATGGGAACATTTTCTGAGAGTAAACTGGCTATACACTTGTAGTTTGTCATCTGAGGAATGCTTCTAGAATAAAATGCCTGATTTCACAGACATTTTTTCCAAGCAAATTTTTGTCCTTTACATTCTATCACTATGTGTTATGAACATGATTTGAATAACAGAATCTATTGGCCTGAGATTAATAACTCCATCCACTGCTTGCTTACTTACACATTTGATAATAACCATGTCATATTTTATAGTATTTTAAACATGTTTTCACATCTATTAGGAGATTCTTTGCTTACATCAGTCAAACAAATGAAAAGCATTTCTCAGGGAGGACAACTTCATTTGAACTTTTCCTTTGTAAACATTGGCTCAAATGTCTGAGTTCAAGTTAGGGGCTAGCTTTTTACCTACATAGAAGACATATGAGTTGTTTGCCCCAGGTTCCACAGCTTGTAAATGACAGAGCTAATAACAGTACAATGGCTGACATTATTTAAAGGTCTGACTTTAAGCACAGCCCCAGAATGAAACTGTTGAAACCACAGTTCCCACTGCATAATGCTTTGCACCAAGTAGCCTGCTTCTTGAAAGAGAATTTGTGGGCTTCATTTCGCCACAGGGACAGCTAAATATTAACATTTTTTTTCTTATAGCCATCACTCCTTTGGGGGGGGCAGTTTTTGTCATTATCTATTCTAACACTACCCAATTAAATATGAGATAAAAACCCTAAGAATAAGATGTTTATTAAAACATTTCCTAGTCTTAATGTTGCTGGCAAATCCCCACTCCCACCATTGCAGTGATTCAGAACTAAAGATTCTAGATTCAGAAGCATCTTTGAAAAATGAAAAGAAAAACCATGGGATGCTGGAGAAAGCTAAACAGGACTGCCCTAGGAAATGTAGCTGAAAGTTTTCCTGTGTCCTACCTGGCCCACAGTCAGGACAAGTCTCTCTTACCGCCAGTCCCACAGTGGCTCAGCCCCAAATAAACACACATTGGCTAATATTACTTTTAAACTATGGCCATGGCAAGCTTCTTGTTATCTAGTTCTTATATCTTAAATTAAGCCACTTCTATAAATCTATGATTTGTCACATGGCTCATGGCTTACTGGTACCTTTATGTCTTGTTTATTCTGGTGGTGGCAAGCAGCGTCTCCCCTGCTTTGTCTTCTTCCTTCCTCTCTCTCTCTTTAGAATGTCTTGCCTAACCTTATTCTGCCTCACCATTGGCCAAACGGCTTTATTTATCAACCAATCAGAGCAACACATTTTCACAGCATACAGAATGATATCACCCATCATTTCCCCTTTTCTTTCTATTCAGTAGGAAGGTTTTTAACTTCAACACAGCAAAATTACATATAACAAAATAGTTATCAAGCAAGAATTATAGTTTTAATACCTTGTCTATTTGTATTTGGGAAATCAAAGAAGATAACCTATCTGTCCTATATTTGTGAGTTCAAAGTTTCATATCTACCTTATCTCTTAACAAAACCAAGGAAAATTATAATTATAACTATCTAGTCTTCAACTACATCAAAGACCTCAGAAGGATACAATATTATCTAAGTAAACAGGAAGAATATTGTAAGCAACTTCCAAAAATCTAGAATGACAGAGAAAGCTGCCTGCCTGGACAGAAATTCAAAGTTCCTCTGCAACATTGGGACATCCACATTCAGCTCATAGGCCTAGAGTCTCTCACTCACTTTCCTCTGTGTCCTGTAGAATATCTGGCAGTTTCTTCTGCGAAGCAGGAACCTGAAGGACCATTTTGCCTTGCAAAGTTCAGTGGTCACCTTCCTGTGGGTCCTGCATGTCCAGTCGATACAACATTTTGTCAATCAGTCCAGACAAGAACAGTTTCTTGCTCAAATGGATATTTTTGCCCAGAAGCTAATAAACTCCATATAGAGTGTCTTCAATGTCCATCTTTCTCTTTGAATGTCATCTTTCTCAGTGCTGCCAGGAACAGACATGTATCATTGTCCAGAAAGTCTGTTTTTAAAACATTTTAAATGTCATATTCTGTAGGCCTTTGAAGTGTTTGAAGATTACCTACCTAATTGAATTATATCTATGTATATCTACAAAACTCAATATGACTATAAGTTTGACTATCATAAAAGACTAATTATTAATCTGTATTTCTTAATTATCCATTTCAATTTAAATGAGTTACATAAACATAATACCTTAAATGAGAGTACAAATATATATATATATATATAGTATAACAAAATTAACTTTAAATTTGTATCAATAAACTAAAATCTATCCCAATGTAAAACATTTTAAACAAGTTGCTCTTTAAAAATAGATTCAATTATCTACCCTTTCACCCTATCATATCTATATCATATATATTTCTTATCATATCCCCCTTTCTTCTTTAGAAAGAGACTGCATTTATAATCAACCTACTTTAAATAAAAATGAACATTTATGAACAATATTTTCGATATTTGGGCATAGGTTCTCATACTACTTTCTGCTGGATGAAGGCACTGGCAAACTAATAGGGATCCTGAGAAAATTCGAGATAATGGTCCTGGGAAGACCAGTTATAACCTTGTTGTTAAGGTTCGGGAGGTCTGGCTTGATCTGATACATCTCAACCTGGAACAAATCCACAGCCTCTTGCTTCCTGTGGAAATAAAAGCAGAGTCTCCTTTTCAAAGCAACATATCCTTAGATGCATATTTTGAAGTCAAGATACCTTGAAAATATACATATTGGTTTAACTGAGCAACCTTTACAATTAAATGTCTTTCTGCAGTTAAAAATCTCAAAGACAATATAATCCAGACTCTCTGTAATATCCATCTTTATGTGGCTTATTTTTTATATTACCTTTACTGTCTCTTTAAAGACTTTATTTTTAAAGCTATTTCTTTATATAACTGTCTATAGTCATTTTCCTCTCTCTTTCAAGCCTATGTACATTTTTACACATACCATAAACCATTTATTTAATCTGAATCTGACTTATTGTGAATCTATTGCTTTAAACTGTAGAACAACTAGGACCGAAATGGCAGCTTTGGCTGCTGACTTCACCCACATCAGCTTCCCAACATGGAGGAACTGTTTATAGCCAGCTCTGGGAACCATGTTCACTGCTGACTCTTGGAAGCAGTGGTCCTATGTTTCCATCTAGCAATGTGCAGCCCAAGAAACTTTTTTTTTTTTTTTTTTTTTTTTAGCAAAAGCTATATCCACCATGTTGTGCAGCTTGCAGAAACCTCTGTGTGACTTGGCAGGAACCTGCCATTCTCTCATGCTGTAGTTCCAGCCCGCATGTCATGAACCCACCATCGCCAGGGGACACATCATTGTACCTAGGCCCTTCATGAGCAACATGAACTAGAAAGATGCTTTTAGCTACATTTATAATCTCTTCTTAAGCTCACTCAGGTTTTAGGTGGAAACTCTTGCCCCACATTGGGCACCATTTCTAGCTAAAAGTTTTCCTGTGTCCCACCTGGCCCATGGTCAGGACAAATCTCTCTCACATGCCAGTCCCGCAGCCACTCAAAGCCAAAGAAACACATACAGGCTAATATTATTTTTAAAACTATGACCATGACAGGCTTCTTGTTATCTAGTTCTTATAACTGAAATTAAGTCATTTCTATAAATCTATACTTTGCCACATGGCTTGTGGCTTACTGGTATCTTTACATTTTGCTTCTTCTGGTGGCTGCCAGCAGCGTCTCCCCTGCTCTGTCTTCTTCCTTCCTCTCTTTCTCTTTAGAATGTCCCACGTAAACCTTATTCTGCCTCACCATTGGCCAAAGAGCTTTATTTATCAACCAATCAGAGCAACACATTTTCATAGCATACAGAATGACATTATCCATCAAGGAAGGACAAAGTAAGGTGGGGGGCATGTAAAGATGACAAGTGGAGAAATAGGAAGACAGAGCCAATGGTCAGTTCTAAACAGGAAGCACATAATGACTCAAAAATGTAAGAAAGCTATGAGAAAGGGAATGGGTAAGAAACTTAGATCTAAGATAGCAGGTGTCATTTACACAGTCAGTGGACAACATTATTAGAATTCTGAGTTAGTCTTGATTCTGTCCTGTTGTTAAAGTGATGTGAATCCTTACCAAAGCTGAGTATAAGGGAACAACAACAGTAAGAAATGCTTATGGTTTTTAAAGAAAGTGGTTGATGGTTTTACATCATTCCTGTCACAAACTTTTTTTTTAATAGAATAAGGTCTGGTCTGATGGGCAAATTAATAATATCTATATTGTACATGCATTATTTAATACTTAGAGTATTATATGCCCTAACAAAGTCTCTAGATTTTCTAGCTTTGTTGAGTTATCTAAATTTTCCATCTCAATGTTTCTGTCTTTACACAGCAAGTGATAATAACATCCATCTCAGAAGTCTTATTGTAAAGAAATTAAATCAATTAACATCTATAAGAAGATTAATAATATTTTCTTCCAAATGGCCTCACAATTGAATTAGAATAGTCCATTGGGAACAGCCTATCTGGGGGAGGAAGTGTTTTGACTCACATTTCAAGAGGGTTCATCCTATCATGATGGGGAAGGTGTGATAAAGCAGCTTAGCCACAGCAGAGGGAACAGGGAGGGGATATTGGCTCTAGGCTGACTTTCCCTTCCTCTCTTTTTCCCATTTTTATGACACTTGTGTTCCCAACCCGTTAGATGGTGTTACCCAGATTCAGGATGGGTCTTTCACCTTCGATTATTTTTTTCTTGGAATCATGCCCAGATAAGTTTCACTGATCTTATAAGTAATTCTAAACCAAGTTAACATGATGCATTATTACATACGGGAATCTAAGGAAAATAGGTATCAATATTTATATCATTGGACACTAAATAATCTTTGTTATGCTATGCCATGTACCAATTGCACATGGACACACTGTCTTCATCTTAATTTCTGTATCATCCTAAATGAAGCTCAGAGAGTTTGCTCACGGTTTTTACTGTATCTTCAAATATTGTCTAAGATCTTAAATAAGTGAGGCATTAAAAAATACCTCAATATATATAGACTATTTAACCAGAGTTTTCAGTTCTATTTAAAATATATGACAAAATTCAAATGACAGTGATAAAATAGATCAAAAAATGTTTAATTATAATGGTGTGGTAATATTTTATTTGTGCTTTAATAAATAAAGCTTGCCTGGAGATCAGAAGAAGTAGCAAGCCATTTTAAGTAAACAAAGAAGTCGGACAAAGGTAGCACACACCCTTAATCCTATCACTTGGCAGGCAGAATCTCTGTGTGTTCAAGCACACACTGGAAACAGCCAGGTGTGGTAGCATATGCCTTAAATTCCAAAACTGGTTAACCATGGTGGTCTGGAGGTCTGTGCAGACAGACAGGAAGTGACAGAGCTGGATAGGAGAAGGGAGTGGTGTAGCTGAATGGGAAGAGAAATCAGATGGTAGAGCAGCACGGCATATAGACATGGGTAAACAGGAAGTAGAGGCATTTGGATGGAAGCTGCCAAGTTGGTGAGGTAAGGTTAGCTGTGGCTTTCCCTATTCCCCTGATCTCTCTCAGGCTTTCACCCCTATATCTGGCACCGTGTTTTTATTTAATAAGATCATTTAGCAATTGGTCTACATAACGGCACCAAGTTTCTTTTGACATGATGCATTGTACAGAATCAACCTTCAAAAGTCTAACCTAGATCATGATTGTCACCTGGTGTGTGTCCTGGGCTGCTTGTCCTGCATCTGTTTGTTGCCACTTCATAGTTCCCCCTGCAATCCTCGATACACCTTGAGCTTAACTGTGACTTCACATGTCTCAGCATCTTTCAGTACTAACCCTCATTTGCTCATAATTCCACTGATACTGTCTTTACTGATGATGCCCATGCTCTCAAATGCTAACATTTTCTACTGACCTTTCCCCCATTTAGTTTAAAATATGTCTTTTTAAAAATTCTTTCTTCAAACAGAATCTCATGGTAGATATTTCATATATTGGGCCACTGGCTCGTTCTTAGTCAAATATTACCAGTACTTTCCAAATTCTGAGGCCCAACCCAACAGAAGCCTCATTTTCCTGATTTTTCGGCAATGGAAGGGCCTTCGTCCACTCTTCCCTTAGGATACTCTCTGGAAGACATGCTGGAAAGAAATGTGACTGCTGAATGGACCTCCAGGAAGTCCACTCCCCTTAGGAAATATTTCCCATTCTTTCATTGTGTAAAGTGCATCAAAAGGTTTTGCAAGTTGCTTCTGTGTTCAGCTCTGTACCACATATTAACCATGGCTTAAAATATATACAAGTTTAAGCAAATTCATTAATATTTTGGTTAGGGATAAAAGAAAAATATGAGAACTTTGTCATAAAGGAAACATCATGCCAAAGCAGCAGGGTATTTCTGATACGAAAAATGCTGTGCACATTTTTTTGTTATTTACTCGTGTTCAGTAAGATTTTATTTAACAGTAGATGTACATTTGTGAAATGCAGTAAGTATTCCCGTCTTAAGTAAGTACAGAAATTGACTGAGTGCTTTCCTAGTCTTCCTCCCGTAATCCCCCACCGTATTAATAGGAGTTATACCTGAGTTGGGGAGAAGGAATCATCCATGAGTTGAGAAGCAGCCTGGAACATGTGTGTTTTCTCAGAGAACACAGTGACCAACATTGACAAAGTGGGTTTATTTTACTTTTCTCTCATGGATGTCTTCTTTCTATTTAGGCTGATCATCAAAAGACTCTTTTAACAGGTTAAAAGTTCAAATTCTCACATCTTAAACAAAAGATTGAAATTACTGGCTTCTGAAAAAAAAAGTTAATAGAAAGCCAATCTACACAAAATTGGCTTCCACATTCTAGCCGGTCCTCAGAAGACCTAGAGGAAGCAGTCAGGGAAGGAAAAACTCCCAGTGACCACTAAGGAAGTAATTCTTTTCTGTCTTCATGGTGTATATGGAGTGTGTGTGTGGAGGGTGTCTGTGGAGGTTCTGTATGGAGGGTGTGTGTGTAGGGTGTGTGTGTAGGGTGTATATAGAGGGCATTATGAAGGGCATATGTGGAGGGTGTGTGTGAAGGGTTGTGTGTGTGGAGGGTGTGTGTGTGGAGGGTGTGTGTGTGGAGGGTATGTATGGAGGGTGTGTGTGGAAGGTGTGTATGGAGGGTCTTTATGGAGGGTGTGTATGTGGAGGGTATAGCATGGGCAGATTTGGTTTGGTAATATATTCAAGCAAGCTCTGAAGGAAGGCCTCCTGTGTGAGAACCTAGCATGCCACTAATACCTATTGCAGTAACCTGGCTCTAAACATAATTAGTCAGCTTTGCTTTTCTTTCCTCCTCCCTCTCTTCCTCCTTTACTCCCTCCTTCCTTCCTTTTCTCCTTCCTCCCTTTGTTTCTTAGTTACATCCTTATCACACTAAACACCACGTTCGTGTCTCACAATAACGTTATACTGCACAGGATTTATTTGCACAGTATAGTTTGCATGATATTTTCAAATGCTCTGAGATTCGGAAGAAAAGCAAGTTAACAGTTTACTTCACTGTGAGTCAGCTGGGGTTCCTTCTGGTGTAGCCTTCTGTGTCATCCGGTCAGTGGGAGCCTGTAAGCCGGGGCCCGCAGGGTTAGCACTTGCTGTAATGTGGACTGAACATTGTGAGGTGTCAGGTGGCAGCTCTCTGGGACTTCTCGGTGGGAATGTCGCCTCGAGTTCCTTTTCATTCCACACTTAACAGGGCCTCACATTTGCACATGTGGGCTGGGTCTCTGTGCTGAGAACAGGAAAGGAGAGTAGTTGGCCAGCCTGTCTATGGACTCTCACGGTGCAAAGTTCAAGTTCGGGTAAGTTCTCAAAGGTCAGGGAGTTCGGTGTCCATGAGTGCAACCGAATTATAAAGAATGGAGTTGAGCACAAGTTACCTTTCAAGTGGGACATTAGCTACTGCATTCAAAGGAAGCCACCTCAAACTGCATGCTCACTTATATTTCTTAACTAGCCCCTGTGGCTGATGCAAGAGTAAGAGATACATCATCTTGTGTTAGTAAGTATGATTTTGAAAAAAAATAAAAGAAAATAAATGTAATGTGTGCATAATGGTTGTACCCCACTGACTTTTCTTCTTTTTGAATGACTGGAAATAGATCACATGGCTTCATAAATGGTGGACAAGTGCTCCACCACTGTGCTGCTATGTCTCTAACCCCTATCCTGACTGAAAGGTTAGAACAAAACTTCCTGTGCAATCACATTGGGATTAAAAACAAAGCAAAAAACAAACAAACAAAAACAAAATGAGTATGTCAGGGTGTCTTAGGATTCTCCGGTAATGTTTTCTACCGGCAACACTAGCCCCAGGTCTAACTGGTCCTATTTTTTAACCATACCTAGGAAGTTACTAAATGTTTGAATATATGTTGTATCATTTAGGATTTAGTGAGAGCTGGGTAGTTAAGGAAAACAATACCTAGTTATTCAGTGCCATCTCTCAGAACCTTTTTAGTGATATTCCGAAAATTCGAAAGGCTATTTTGGGAACACCTAAACAAAAGCCAGCGGAAAAATTTCCAATCTCACTGAAATAACTGAACTTGAGACATTATACAACAGATAATAAAAGTCAGCCCACTGTGCGTGCCTGTTACTTTGAGCAGTAGGAGACTCAACTCCTGCTGAACTTCGCTTTCCCCTCAAGCCTGTATTCACGGGGCTTGTTTCCAGGGCTCCTGGGTGCCTCTCTGATTAGAAGTGAAGAATACAGTTATTGAAACATGGCTGCAGCCCTGGGTTTGGCTTTCAAAGTTCTGTATTCCTGGGATATCACAACACTTCTGAAAATACATAAAGCATTTTTGTTATGCTTAGCATGAGCCGTGTAATACTTCCATTTGGGGAATTTATTTTGATGGAAATAGCTCATTAGACCAGAAAATGCCGATTTTGTTTTCACTTCATTTAAAAAAAAAATCTGTGCATGTCTGCATAGCAGGTAGAGTTAAAAGCCCAGTGTGGCGAGGCTTTAGCTGGTTTTTTCTTCTCTTTCAAAAACAATAACAGAAAGTATAATTTATATTAAAATATGCCATAATTTGCTCAAGTAGGAATACATATAAATTTGCATCCTCCTGTATTAATTATAGCAGAATTTACGGTAATTTATAATGCATTAGAAGATTATTTTTTTTGAAGAGAACTTAGCCAAGCCAATGGTAACCCCAGTCTCATTTATAGTAATGAAGTAACTGCATGAAAACTTGATTTTTTTCCTAATCATATAATTGAAAAATAACACTTAACATTCCTCCAAACACGATGAATTCATTAAAAAGCTTTTTATTTGTTATTTTACAGTATTCAAAATAATTATGTTTTCAACAAAATTTTAGCCATTATTTTCTTTACTTGTTCATAAACTAACAAAAGTAGAGATGTGTCCAAATTAACTGGAAATCATTGAATTACAGTGGATGTAGTATTCTGTTTAAGAAACATCTCTAGTTGCAAATTGGAATAATATTTATATTTTTATATAAAAGAATAAAAAACAAGACTTTTCTAATGCTATAAGGATACTGAAGTCTCTGTTCAACAGGATTAGGTGGAATTTATATATTTATTTTTGCCAATTTTCCCTTTTTTAACTCTCCTGTACTAAATGCCACCATGGTTTTATTGTCATTTGGTAAAGTGAGTACCATGGTGTTTTGATTGCCCATCTGACCCAGCTATAGTCTGAGTCTTTACAACCTGCAATGCTGAGAAAATCATTCATTCAAGGAAAACAAAAGCAGCAGTATAATGAGATCATTGGACTAATGCAACATGATGTAATTTTACCCTGAGGTTACTGTTATCTCTTTTTTGGGTACCCACATGCTTGTCCATTAAACAACAAAAGACACATTTTATCACTGACCGATGGTGATACCTTTTGAATATGCAGAACTCTCCAGGTCAATAGGAAGAGCTACAGGTAGAAATACCATTCTCATTTCCCACTTCAGACTTCTTTGTTCTGTGAATGACTGGTTGAAAGAACCATCTCTCCTGAGAGCTTCCTTTAGAATCAGACCTTTAGGTTCATCCTATGGTCCGTGCTGCCCTCTAATAGAGAGGGGATGATGCGTTAGCGCCTTTAAGGGTGGATAATCCTGAGGGCTCTCCATTAAGAGAGAATATGTATCTATTCAAACAACATGGCAGATCCACTTTGGCAGTGTTCAGTACTTTGAAACAACATCAGTATCATTTTTTTTTAACGTGCAAGTGTGCCATTTATACACATAGATATTCCAAAGAGCCTTATGACAAATAAAAATTATGCACCTTTAGGAAAACATATGGCTCTCTTGTCACTCTCTTTGTTATGTGTGAACTTCACATTTCTCTTTAGGCAGTAGCACAGTATATGTGGATTTCAGTTTGCATTGTGACTGTTGCAAGCCAACAATTTGATCTCTAACGTACTGAGGGCAGAGGGGGAGCCATGTCCTAAGAAGCATGTTACAAGAGTTCACAGAATATTTGCACAATAAATGGAACAAAAATGTGTATAGAAAACCAAAACACACTAGAGACTAAATATTTGTCTTCCCAGAGACTGATTTTCTTCCTTAATCAGTCTGTCAACATTTTAGCTCTCAGAACTTGATTAGTTAATTAAGACAACTAAATTGGCAACATTTTGGATGTGAGACACAGTGGTGGACATGGGTAGAGATGAGCACTTTTTGTGGAAGGAATTATTTCGATCATCTCTATGGCTACTGTACACAGTATTGTGATGCAGTTGATATTAGGCGTATTGAACGGAGCCGAAGCACAGAACAAACTCCTATTACACAACTTAGAATACTTGGGCCTGGTAGAGTGAGTTCCAGGGCACAATCTTTCATGCAGTTATTTGGGGATAATGGGTTTCTAGATATACTTTTTCCAGTAAGGTCAAACATTGAGAAACAGGAGAGAGAAACCTCCCTTCAAAGTGTGAATCCAAGAAAGCAGATCTATCTCCATCAGCCCCTGAGAGCTACTACTATTGACAGAAAATATTTTGAAAAAAAAAATCAACCTTCCTGAGGCCACTGATAATCTCTAGAGTGAGAACAAATGCCCAGTAATTTCAAACATTACGTTAGAAAGAAAACAGGCTAATTTACATAAAATAATTCACAGAAAGCCAATTAGCAGACAGCTCTTTTGCTGAAAGCCAATTTGCCAAATGACCAATTTCCTTAAAGCTAATTTGCTAAAAATCAATTTAGTGAACGACCTGTTCTTCAAATTATCAGGAATCAAAGTAAGTTTGGGCTCCACCATCGTTCCCACCTCTACCAAGATCCATTGTGTGCTACCTTTGCCGCAGGTCAGGCATTTGGTGCGGTGGCAGACACCACAGACTTGACCAAGGCTTGTTTTCAGGTGTCTTACACCTTCTAGGGCTTATGTCTTCTATTTTGGAGAAAAGAAAACTGAGATATACACCACTGATTAGCATGGTTGCTTAAGTCAGGTATGTTCCCAGTGTGTTACATACACAGTGGTTTTGTTTGTTTGTTTGTTTTGTTTTGTTTTGTTTTTTTGGGCTGCAGAGATTCAACGGCTATTGATTGTTTTGTAGTATGCGATTTAACCAACTATAGTACACTTCTTCCTTCTGTACTAGAGAAGAATTAGTTAGGGCAAAAGAAGTTCTTAATGACCAGAATTTTCCATAAGAACAGCAAAACAAAGCAAACTAAAATGCCAAATTAACGAAACACAAGTTTTGGATTGATTAAATATTCAAAATACTTGTATTATTATGCATTGGTAGATATATCTTAATGTGGTGACATAAAAATATACAATTATCTATACAGTAACAAAGAGAACTTGATTAATATAGGCTAATTCCAAAGGATGCTGGTTTTAGAGTCTTTGTTTTAATAAAGAACAGGCTGTATTCAGTATTCAGAATTTATGTAAAATCAGGGTTTTTGTTTTTTTTTTTTTTTAAGATTTATTTATTTATGTATACAGTGTTCTCCCTACACGCCTGCAGGCCAGAAGAGGGCACCAGATCTCATTACAGATGGTTGTGAGCCACCATGTGGTTGCTGGGAATTGAACTCAGGACCTTTGGAAGAACAGCTAGTGCTCTTAACCTCTGAGCCATCTCTCCAGCCCATAAATCAGGGTTTTAAATGTACTCCAAGTACAGAGGAACCTTTGGAAATTATACATTCATTTGATGAACTGTATTAGTCACCCATCAGAAATAAAGTTTTAGAATGACTCTTGGTGGAAGAATGACTTTGCTATTGATTAATCCACTGTCAGAGGGCAGTCTTACAACATCTGGGGATGGTCCATACTAGCAGAGGAAGAGCTGAAGTTTCATTTCAGCTACAGGCAAACATGAGAAACTGAGGCCACCGTGGTGCAGATGTGATGTGCTGAGGCATGAGATTAGGATTAGTCCCTGTGTGGTAAGCACGGTAAACTGGACCACTCGTAAGCCGGTGTGGGAGGCAGAGATTAACTGTGGTAGTTTGCATTGACCTAAGGCCCTGCTTTCTATAACTTTGAAGTTTATGTCATTGTAACGCAGTTTCAATCTCTCCATTTTTCCCTTTGAATTTTGTCACAGTCGATTGCATCCCTTTACTTTCATTCTCTTTTCTTCTTGCTCATTGGCAATCCCATATGCTCTTGGGTAAGTCGACTAAAACCAAGAATAGAGTTAATGATATGGTTTCATTAAATAAGGTAAAATTTCACTTTTGTCATGAAATTAGGATATACAAGGAAGCAAAGACATCAACCCTTACGATATCTCAAATCCTCTCCAGAATGTATAATGAAATCTTCTGTCTTTTCCTGTTATAATTAAAATTTTAATTTAATTTACCTTAAGTTCCAATATTCAAGGGAAATTTCTTATTAAATGTTACTGTACTTTCAAATTTCGAAATGTATATAAACTTTCCCTAACTTTAGATGAGTGTTATTTTAATATTTCTTCAGACTTCTTTCTGAAGATGATGGCTTCTTGACATGTTTATGTACAAGATGCAGAATATGTTCATAAATGCAGCTGCCTTCTACATAGTTGACTGCTCTCAGGCATTTCCCTACATTGTCATCACTATTGTATGTGCTTCAGGATGACACAGGTTATTTCAATGTTTTCTCTGTCAAGGCTCTAGCCAAATTTCTGCTTAGTTTTCTTTATTTCATTTCAACTTTCAACTGCACAACATGTACTTATGATTTAGATATGCTGGCTTTTTAAAATCTGATTTTAAGAAAGTTTAATTTAAGAAATATTAGCTTTTGGGTATAAAATTGGATATAAGATATAAAATACATCATAAATACTTTTTATGTATGTGTGTATATTTATACATGTGTGCACATGCATGTAGAGATCATAAGTCAGTCTTGAATGCCATTTTTCATGTGCTGTTTACCTTTTTTTTTTTTTTTTTTTTTGGTTTTTCGAGACAGGGTTTCTCTGTGTAGCTTTGCGCCTTTCCTGGAACTCACTTGGTAGTCCAGGCTGGCCTCGAACTCACAGAGATCCGCCTGGCTCTGCCTCCCGAGTGCTGGGATTAAAGGCGTGCGCCACCACCGCCCGGCCTCGCTGTTTACCTTTTAATGAGGCAATGTTTCACACTGGTCTAGGAGTGGTTGGCTAGAAAGCCAATGATTTTGCCTGTCTTTGGCTCCCCAGTGTTTTACAAGCACATGTCAGTCACAGATAACTTTTTAATGTACGTCCTGGGGATTGAACTCATGTCCTCATACTTGCGAGGCAATCACTTTACCTATTGAGCTATTTCCCTTGCACTCATGCCAAGTTTTTGTTTTTGTCTTTTTTTGTTTTGTTTTCTTTTCGAGACAGGGTTTCTCTGTGTAGTTTTGGTTCCTGTCCTGGATCTCACTCTGTAGACCAGGATGGCCTTGAACTCACAGAGATCTGCCTGGCTCTGCCTCTAGAGTGCTGGGATTAAAGGCGTGCACCACCAGCGCCCGGCCATGCCAAGTCTTTTTTGATAACATCCTCTGTCTTTAGAGTACATGATGAGTATTCAGTAAGTTTTATTACTTATTCAAACATTGTCAGGATTGTAAATCTTTGTCAGGGACCTGACATGAAAGCTACTTTCCAAGCCTGTTCCTCTGTTCCTGACACAGATCACTCCGGACTTTATTTTCTTGCAGTAGAATTGAGAAAGGTGGGATTCACAAATTACTGATCCTATGGTTCCTCCCTTGAGATGTTAGTCATTTTGTACATCTTGCTGTAAAGAAAAAAAATGTCATTTAACAAGATAATTACTATACATTCTAAAATTAAGCATGACCTTGATCTTATACTCTATAGTATTGTTATGGTTTGAATATGAGAAATGTCCCTCATAGATGCGTGTTTGATCGCCAGCTGGTGGCACTGTATTTGAGGTTATAGAGGCTTTAGGAGTGTCGCTACTTCCTGTTTTCTCTTAGTCTTTCCTGTGTTCAGACGAAACGTTACCACTCTACTCCTGGATGCCTGGCTGGCCTTAGGATCCTGGTGCTGTGTCTTCCCCATCACAACAGACTATCCTTCTAGACCCGGAAGCTAAAGTGTGCCTTATTTCCTAACCTGCTTCCTGCCAGGCATTTTATCACAGCCACAGAAAAATAGTTAATACAAACATTGAAGTCCTAGGACCCTATAAAGCTGTGTGTTTGTTTCCATTCACATCACCTGACTCTTTTCCATGCTATATTTTATGCCTTTGTGGAGAATTACCTTGCACAAGTGCAGAAACAGTTTGTGGATGTTAGTTCTTGTTCCTTCTTTTCTGTTTGAATCACTGCATTTCTAAAATCGTCTTATATTTGCTGTTTACATTTCTTCTGCACTGTCGAAGCAAGAGGTAGTTTATAAATACACACTCACTACATTTTTCTCATGCCCTCTTAAAGGAGTGTGTGGCGGATTCTCGGATGGCATGCTTTAAAGAGGGACTGCTGAGTCATTGGTTATATCACTCAAAATTTCACTGTACCGCCTTGGTAGTCTCTACAATGACTGCGATAATTGATTTCCACAGTTTGCAAAATTGTTGATATACAACTTCCTAATTTTTGAAAATGTGATGAATGGGAAGTAATGTCTTATTGTGCATTTTTGCTAGTAATTAGTCAGATTTGACATCTCTTCACATGCTCAGCAGTTTGTGACCCCTTGTGTCAGCTCCCCTTCCTGCCTTTTGCTTCTTTGCTGGTTTTTGTTTTGGTGGATTTCCTGTTTTTTTGCTTGACTTGTTAAAGAGTTTCTTTCAGATTACAAACTGCTAATTCTTTTTGTTTTTCGTTTTAATAAATGTTCAACTGTCTCATACTTACCTTTAGTCTATGTTAACAATGGAGAACATCTATCTACAATTCTGATTTGGCCTTTCCCATTCTGAGTTCTTTGGGTCTTGATTCATGAGTCCTCATGCGCCCCAGAGTCAGAAACATTGCCACCTACAATTGCTTTTTGTTAGTTTTCCATTTTTTTCTCACTACATTTTCACATGAAAATTTTCATTGGAATTCGAGTAAGTGGTTGAAAAGCCTTCATGAGACAGTAAATCAAGTTCAGAATTTGGGCAAAAAATACCTTGTGGGAATGATCCAGTTTTTCAGGTCGAACTAGATCCTAGACTTGCTTTCCAAAGAATATACTGCTTAGCATTTCAGAGTTGTTTGAGCATTAACTTTGTGGCTTCATGGAAACTCTGAACATATTGGCTCTACCTTTCTCGATTTTTTGCACATTTGTTGTCTCCTTTGGTTCTTAAATTAACCTAATTTGTAAATTGAGCTCTATTAGGCTTCATTTATTTTCTATTGCCTGCAATTTGTGTCAAAAAACTCTGAGGATACAGTCCCAGAGGAAACAGCCTATTTCCCAAATTTAGATATTAATTCACCACTAAGCTTCCTGGGTTTTAATTTTGTATTTTATTTATCTTTTGATCCTACAACTCACCTTGGAAGGGTGGCCTGGAGAGAGCCAGTATTCAGAGTGTTATCCTGTGTTCTGAAGGAAAATACAGAGAATGTATACATGTACGGAAAATGTTTACTGTTGGTCTGACCATTGGTTTCTGGGGAGTTTGATTCTTTCATGCACTTGCCATTCTTGACATAGCCAGGGAGAGTAATAGGGGTACTGATGTGGTAACCTGCTGAGCCAGCTGTGAGATCACCCCTTCATCTACAGCCACTTTCCAGCTGTGAGGAAGAAACTCCAAAAGAGCTCCTCAATGCAGAGGGGCCAGTATCCAGACTGGCTCAGGCAGGTGGCCTCTTTACTCAGCTTCTCTTTTATTTATTTATTTCCTTATTTCTCTTGTAAGCACAGATGCATGCTCAGATGTGAGGCAGCTGTTCAAAGGACGTCTCAGGATGATAAGCAACTTTTGCATGGTCATTATGATTGATTCTTCAGATTTCATTAACAGTAAATATTAATCACATCACTCAAAAATGTTTTCTAATATTTACTTGGATGTTTTCTCAGTAAGTTTGCCACTAGCAGTACTTTTTTAAAACTATGTTTTCAATCTTATAACATTTTCTATGTTTAAATATATATTTTATAAAACCTCCCTGCCATAGCTGATGCCATAAGTAAGTTGTATAATTGGAGGGTATAGAAAGGCCATTTTGTTCATAAATATTTCACTAGCTTGTTATGAAACCTAAAATTCCTCTTGGAGAGGCATTCCTTTTGTTAAAGCATTCTTTCCAGCCCAATTCACGTGTACAGATTGTCTTACAAGACAATCATTTTATTACAACCCTGCTGTAGGGGAACCCTGCTGTGAACTAAGGCTAGAGATGACAGGATGACGTTTCTGCCCCTGAAGGGTTTTCACTTTGTTGGAAGAGCCAGAATACCTATGTGGACATTAAAATAACAGTATAAGGGAGCATCTACGCACATCATCATGTTTATGTCTGAAGCATCTGCGTAAATCATTCCATTTATAGGATGTGAAAAAGAATCTTCAAGGGCTGGTCTTTGAGATGTGTTTATGGTGACTGAACATTACACTCTGACCCAGAAGGAACACAGAACTTGGAAAAATGAGATATTATAAAGCACCCTAGCTTGGCATGGTGGGAGACACCTTCAATCAGGAACTCCAGTTTGAGAGTAGACTTAGGTATGTAGTGTGACTGACTACGTTTCAAGAAATATAATACAGAGAGAGAGAGAGAGAGAGAGAGAGAGAGAGAGAGAGAGAGAGAGAGAGAGAGAGAGAGAAATAGAGAAAAGTGAGCAATATGTTCTGGAAACAAAGAACAGACTGGGCTACTAGAGTGAGTGAGGTGGTCTGAGGTTGCCATAGTGAGAGGATGTCCGACAAGGCTGATAGGTGGGCTGTGCTTATTATCTGCTTTAGAGCTAACCTGTGAAAAGTCTGATTTCTAAAAACATGCATGAGTCAAAGAGACTCATTCTGTTTATTGTTTGAACCCCCAAATGCACTAACAGATGCTGTGTCCAGATGACAGCCAGAGACCATCCCAACCCAAACTGTGAACTCATACAATCTGGTTTTGATTCCACCTATTTTTAAAGTCTGATTTATTTCTCTTGTTTTCTTTTGCTATTTCCACCTTGTTTGCAGCGGGAATGACACAGATGACAGGTGTGTGCCTGTTGTCTTGCCGTCCCTGCAGATTTCATCGGGGTGGGGTGGGGGAATGAAATACCCCCCCACATACACACACACGGCTGCATCCCTGTCACTGGATGCTCCTGGACTGAATCCTTCACTCTGTCTCGGTATCCCCATGTCTGCTCTGAGCTTCACCTTGGTTGTCTCCACTTTCTACCACATTTCCCTCATGAATACTTCTCTCACCACTGGAATCCTGCTTCTTTGCATCCTCCAACCTTTCATGCAAGGCTTCCTTCCCTTCCGGTCCTAGAAACTGACCAGTTCCTGCAGGTGGAATTTCCATAGATGCCCTTTTCTCTACCACCGCTAATGCCTCTGGGTAGGAACAGCATTGTCCTGTACCCTGTAGATCATCTTCCCTGGGACAAATTATCATTCTTTTGTCCTTTGAAATTTTTATGTGCTTTTACCAAGTTGTAGAAGTTGTTAGGTATTCATAGCTAATTTACTTTTTACTGTTTTTCCTTCAAACCCAACTGCTAGTGGCATTCAGGGTGACTTACGTGTTTTTTTTTAAATATCATATTTAATAAAACACTTTAGCACATTTTCTTTTTGCTTTCCTCCTAGTGATCTTGGTACACAGTTTGTTTCAGGAGCCTATGTGATCTTACTTCAGACATTGTAATCCCTTATACTAATTCCTTCTTTAATACATGGAAACATTGTTTTCTGATCTTTTATCAAATTACCAAACTCATATCGACCTTTGCTCTCCTTAACCTTAGCTTTCTCTGTTCTATTCCACTTTTTCCCATGTATCAGCATAAACCTGTTTCCGTTTTTTGTTTGTTTGTTTGTTTATCTATTCCACTTGGTTGTTGTCATTCATTACTCTGAATACACTGCATCACAGTCTCAAAATGCTTACGTTGCTGTCCTTTTGTCTCAATCACCAGAAAGTATCCAAACCTGGATCAATAAAGCTATATGATTTCTTCAAAATCATGTATCAAATCACAGAAGATTGGAAATACGCACACAATTCTATTACGTGGAGTCCTGCCCCGTAAATGCATGGATGCTAACGTTAGCTGCACATTGGCACTCTTGGCATTTCTTCTAGTGGCCTTGTTTGGCTCTTCCCTACTTCATCAGTCTCTGATTCCTGCCCTTACCCCCATTCATACTTTCACTTCAACAGAGGACCCTACCTCCGCACTTACAGAAAAAAAGAATGTTTGTTTTTCTTTCCCTGCAAACTTAATTGCAGGAACCGTGATCCCTTCCTCTTCCTTCCACCAGAAAAGCCATTCTTCTGCTTGAACACCCACCCCCTCAGCCTGTATTCATTCTGTTACCACAGAGCTGCTGCACCAGCATGTTATTCTTCCATGCACTTCCAGCTTCCTCAACTAGTTTCCGTCTCTTCTCAAAACCATGCCCATACCCATCCTTCTCCCTTCCCTCACTCTCTGGATTCTCCAGTTGTCTGTAATTAGCACATGACACCTGCACTTCCCCCTCCACACATTCCCTTACCCTGACCACTGTGGGACTCTACTCTATTCTAGTCCTCCTTCCTTTTCTGCTGTGCAGGACTGCCAGGTCTTTCAGCCTTCTCTCTGCTTTCTCAAACAGTCCCCTCCTGTCCTGCTGTCCCCTTCCTAACAGATGCACTGCTTGACGAGGGAACACTTAATCTTCTTGACAAAATTCTGCTTATACACCATGCCATAACCATTCTTCCTTTTTTCCCTTCTGTTGAAAAAGAAGGGGTGTCCCTCTGGTCCAAGGCTAATCCTGATCTTCTTGCCTGAGTGTTCTCAACTGGACAAGCTCTTCCTCTCCACAGTGACACGTTCCAGTACTGTGTCCTGTTGCTTCCGTCTTGTCATCTCTTGAATCCCCCGAGTTTCCTCATCCCCATCTTATCTGCTCTGGATTGATTTACCATCATAGAAACCAGGGCTTTGGAAAAGCCTCCTTGCACATCCCTTTCTTTCTAAGCTACTGAATTCAGCCTTAGAACACGTTTTCACAAGCCTCATAACTGTACTCCTTATTGACATTTCTATTCTTTGTCTTGCAGTGGCCACATCTAGACCTGCCCCACTCCCAGCTCTTAACACTTGCCCCCAACCCCCAGGTCTTACATGAAGTGCCTGTTCTTAACCTGTACCTATCCATTCCCCACACTACCAATTGAGTGATTTTCTTGGATGAATATCATATCATGCTATCTTCTTGCTTAAAAATTCAATAGCAGGTAGCCTCCCTGGTGATGTGAGTAGCAGTCCAGTCATCCTTGTTCCACATCTAGTATCCTCCTATGAGTGAGTACATGCCATGTTTGTCTATCTGAGTCTGGGTTACCTCACTCAGGATGATTTTTTCTAGATCCATCCATTTGCCTGCAAACCTCATGATGTCATTGTTTTTCTCTGCTGAGTAGTATTCCATTGTGTATATGTACCACATTTTATTTATCCATTCTTCAGTTGAAGGGCATCTAGGTTGTTTCCAGGTTCTGGCTATTACAAACAATGCCTATATGAACATAGCTGAGCAAGTGCTCTTGTGGTATGATTGGGCATTCCTTGGGTATATGCCCAAGAGTGGTATAGCTGGATCTTGGGGGAGATTGATCACCAGGGAGGCTACCTGGAAAACAGGACGAAAGACATGGGGATCACCCAATGACGGAGAAATGGATGAGATCTACATGAACAATCTGGACATGGTTGGAGGTAATGAAGAGCAAGGGTCGAGGGAAAGAGAGCTTGGGGGAGCGGGAGATCCCAGCTGGATCAACAACAGAGAGGGAGAACAAGGAATAGGAGACCATGGTAAATGAAGACCACATGAGAATAGGAAGAAGCAAAGTGCTAGAGAGGCCCACAGAAATCCACAAAGATACCCCCACAACAGACTGCTGGCAATGGTCGAGAGACAGCCCGAACTGACCTACTCTGGTGATGGGATGGCCAAACACCCTAATTGTCGTGCTAGAAACCCATCCAACTACTGAGGGATCTGGATGCAGAGATCCATGGCTAGGCCCCGGGTGGAGCTCCGGGAGTCCAATTAGCGAGAATGAGGAGGGGTTATATGAGCGAGAATTGTTGAGATCAAGGTTGGATAAAGCACAGGGACAAATAGCCAACCGAATGGAAACACATGAACTATGAACCAATGGCTGAGGGGTCACCAACTGGATCAGGCCCTCTGAATGGGTGAGACAGTTGGTTGGCTTGATCTGTTTGGGAGGCATCCAGGCAGTGGGACCGGGTCCTGTGCTCATTGCATGAAAAAAAAAAAATTCAATAGCAGCTTTTGATTGGTTTCAGATTTTATAGAAAAAAATCTAAATAAAGCACTAAGACCCACTCTGGTCTGGCCTCTGCTTTTCTTTCTGGTAACAACTTCAAATGTGCGCTGTATGTTTTTGTTGTGGGTGTTGTTGTTTTGTGAACTCTGTATAACAACAGCACTGTTCATGGGGGTTTTGTTGTTTTGTGAACTCTGTATAACAGCACTGTTCATGGGGGTTTTGTTGTTTTGTGAACTCTGTATAACAGCACTGTTCATGTGGGTTTTGTTGTTTTGTGAACTCTGCATAACAGCACTGTTTATGTGGGTTTTGTTGTTTTGTGAACTCTATAACAGCACTGTTTATGTGGGTTTTGTTGTTTTGTGAACTCTGTATAACAGCACTGTTCATGGGGGTTTTGTTGCTCTCTGCCATTCTCTCAAGTATCGTGTAGTAAACCACAGGCTCTGTGCTCTTTGCAAATGAGAAAATGACCTTGAGAGTGAATGGTATCCATAAACCTAAGGACCAATGATTTATGTGGCTGAGATTTGGTTAAGCTCTTTGGATTTTTTTATATTTATTCATATTTCCAATATAAATGGCCTGTGTACTCTATGGATAAATGTGCTCATTCTGGGTCTTTGCTGAAGATAGAGTCTTTGTAAGTAATATCTGGGTCATGTGTTGCTTGATGAGGTTTTCACAATTTGATTTATATGTAAACAAAATTATCAGCATTGTTAGTGTGTAAAAGTGAATCTTTTAATTATGGTACAGAATGGTCTACTTACTTAACTTACTTACTTTCCTAAATTTTTTTTATGTTTGTGTATGTTTTGCCTGCATGTATGTATGTGTAGCATGTGTGTGCCCAGTGCTTGTGGAGGTCCGAAGAGAGCATCAGGTCCCTTGGAACTAGAGATATGGATATTAGTGAGCTACCACATGGGTGCTGAATCCTGAACCTGGGTCTGCTACAAGAGCAACAAATGATCTTAGCCACTGAGCCATCTTTCCATCTAGAGGCTGTTCCCAGTTCTGTGTGAAGATACATTCATTTCTGACTAGGGAGCTAAGAGCCTAAAATTTGACTAAACTTTTAACTTCTGATGGTAACTAGTGAGCTCCTTATCCTGCTCATTTCAAAAACATATGCAATTACAAATTATTTCTCTGCCCCCTTTGAAATGGAAGCCTGCTCCCAGAAATCAAATCATCACCCATCTCCCAGTCTCTGTAGCAAAGGAGGAGCCTAGATTTCATAAGGACCAACTAACAAAAACAAGATGGCCTCTTCAGATTGCAAATGTTTCCTCTAAAGGCCCCTAAATACTTTCACATTGCTTAAAAACTCAGTGGAGTTGAGTTCAATTTTATTCTCCTGTTTCCATAATATTGAATAACTTCTGCCATGCCAGTTTTAGCATGTGCCTGGTACAATTTTTTATTTATGCTGCCCACTTATAAGAGCATTTATAAAAACACACAGCATAGTTCAGATACCCATCTTGATTCTTTTCATCTCAGTTGCTGAAAAGATTTTGCAAGATATTTGTTATTTGCATACAGGAGGAAAAAAATTGTCAAAGATTCTGCACATAGTCCACAATATATTGATTTGCTTATGTTCTCTTAAACAGATCTTGGCAAAGCTTTGCAGTTTGGCAAATGTTAGACTTTATTTTCTAGGAAGAATAGATTATTTCTTTATTATAGAAGAACAGGCAGCATTGTTTTCCTTGCTGATAGTGCCGTGAGTTATTTTATGACATGATTTCATTTGTCTCTATAAGAGCAGGATATTGAGAAGGATGCATATAAGGAGAGGCCATTCAGCCCATCAAGCTCTTTCCCTTTTAATGCACCCTAGAGAACATTTAATTGCTTCTTGAATGACCCCCAAGGTCTTCCTAGAATGAGCTTGTTGTCTTCTTTGTGGAGAAGACCATCCCCATTTCATCCGAACTCATTGTGACTTAATTATAGGATACATATAATAAATTGAAGGCAATCAGTAATCCTTAATCAAACAGGGTAAATTTGTTTCACATGCAAGACACAATGGACCCCTGTGAAATAGATGGCACACTTTCATTTACTGCATGATACCCAGATTAATTAACTCACCTGATAGCTGTGGTTCCAATTTCCCAACTGCAAGTCAACTCTATCTTACAGTTGTCCCCTTTCCTCTCCCTCCCATCATTCTATGAAACAGACCTTTAATAGACACTTACACTCAAAGATTATAATTCCTTTTTATGTATGTTGACTTCTCTTTATAGAAAATAAAACATTTATTCATCTAACACCAGCATAAGGATGCTTGTACATCATGTTGTTATATGTGTATACACACATATATCTGACATGATAACTCAGTCACAAAAGCAGTGGTTCTCAACCTGTGGATCACAACACTTTTGGGGGTTGAATGACCCTTTCACAGGGGCCATATATCAGATATCCTGCATATCAGACATTTACATTGTGATTCATAATAGTAGCAAAATTACAGTTATGAAGTAGCAACAAAATAATTTTATGATTGGTGGTCACTGCACATAAGAAACTGTATTAAAGGGTCACAACACAGGAAGGGTGGGAACCCATGCACTAGAGAAAAGGACAGAATTTCTTTTCTTATGGCATTTCCTCTGTTACAGGTCTATTATGGGTCTGAGATCACTGGGTCTATTTTCCAAATTTCATAATTTCTACAAACCTCCAGCAGTGCTTAATCACTTTCTAGAGCAGAGGTTTTCAGCTGTTCGGTTTCTGCTCTCTGTTTTCCTTGAAAATTAGTGTAAGAGATTTAATTGATTTATATTCATTTATCTTGCAAAAAGTTGAGGATTTTTTTTATTAAATTTAAGTGCCTGTTTAGTGCCTCTCATTGTGTACCATGATTACTTTTGGTGACTCAGTGTAACATTTAATAACTATTAGTTTTCTTTTGAAGAGTTCTTAACCAGGAAACAAGAGTTCTTACAGCTACATAGATAATTAACTTGAAGCTTGTCTGTCTCCTGAGAGACATCAAATATGTAAATGAGGAACTTAAGCCTTAACAAGACATGGTAAGGAAATCACTAAAGTTTTATCACATGAAAGCTAAAATCCACAGTTAAAAAAAATATCAATATGCTTTGAAGAACTAATATATGCTTCCTGCTTAGGATTTGTGAAACTTATGGGCTTTAAATTCTCTTTCAAAGCTTCGGGAGCCAAGCAGATCTGTTAACAAAAAGCTGAAAGTAGGAAGGGGGAAAAAAAAAACAAGAACAGAAACCACATTTAAATGTGCCACAATGCTTACCATATTGTTGAGCTTCACAAATATTTAATTACTTGACATAAATTTTCTTCTCTCTTTTACACATTCCTCATTTGTAGTACCTAACATTCTTTCAATCTTTTAATCATACTGCTTTTTGGAGCCAGCCAATAATTGATATCTTTGCTCTGTTTTTATTATTAAAGAGTTAAAGAGGGAAGAGTCATTCATGTTTAATGTTTTAAACTTGATTAACCAAATCTCTTCATTTTTCTGTACATGCTTATATTACATAATGTAACTACAGAAACATATGAAGGAAAAAAGTGATGTTCCTGTGCTAAGTTTTTAATGGGGAAAGAAAACATTCTCTCATTAGTAAAATTAAATCACCAGAATTACATACATACATACTTACACATACATATATATGTACACACACACACACACACACACACACACACACACACACACACACATATATATATATATATATATATATATATATATATAATGGACAGATTATTTTTTCTTGAGATACAGCAAAGCTAGTGAATGAAATTCATGACAGCAAGACTATCTGCTCATTCTCAAAAGTGATTGTTTTCTTGAAAAATAAATTAACTTTTGTATGGTTTTTTTTTTTGGTATAAAATGTCCTAATTAAGACAAGTTACTGGCTTCTGGGTGCACTGTACCTTTTTTAATGGAGTACACTCTGATTCTTTCATGAAATCTGCAGTTGGGTGTGTAGATGGAACATGTGTTGCCCAGAACTGTCAGTAGGGGATAGCATCCATCGCACAGTTCGAAACTGACCCCTGACTCAGCCTTGATTAGAATCTGCTTCAGTGGCTGAACTGTGGTGTTGGCATTTACTTTGGGTTTGCTCAAGGCCACAGTGCAGTGACCTTTCCTTCTTCAAGGCTGGGCCCAGTCATCTGGGTCTAACATGGGCTACAACCAGGATTAGTCTGGAATGTGCAGCGTTTCCTTAAGGAAATGTCATGACTGTTATGTAAACATATCAAATACCACCTGGCCAGAAAAAGAGGGCACCTCTGGGCTTAATCTGTTTTCTGGAGCCAAGATTTGGGAGTGCTTCCCATGCTCACTAACGTGAGCTTGATCGAAGGTAAAATGGTCCAATGAGAAAGGCAATATGGAGAAAGGCCCACAGTCATGCTCTCCTGTTGTCATAATCCTTCTTGTCCCGGCTGCTCAGGCTTTCTCTACATCTCAGTATTTCTCACTTTCCCCAAAGGATGAGATATGAGATTCTATTCATAATACCACCATACATTTCAAAGACAGTTACTTTTTTTTTTTGGAAGGTTGTGTCAAGCAGCTCATGAGCACGGTACCTGAAGAGTGCTGCAGGCTGGCTATCACTGAGCTTCACACGCTGAATCTCTGCAGGGAGTGGGAGCTCTTTCTCTCCTCAGAGGACTTTCCAGCTTCAGAGGGAGGGAGAGTTCGCATTGTGCATGTTCACTGACGGTGCAGGGTGGACTAGGTTGCCTATTGACATCCACCCTCTCTCTCCTGGGCATCTTTTAGATCTCTTCCTATTATGACCCAAGCACAAACAGAGGCTGGCATCTATGTGGCACTTGTCCATGCCCAGTTTGGAAGATTCAAGGTCTCCCTTGACCCTTGTTTCACTGGCTACATCTCCTGTTCTCATCTGCTTCTACCTAATTAGTCACATCTCCTCGGAGTAAAGTGAACCAGGTCATCCAAACAACAAAATTAAAAGGCTTTCTTAGGGCAGAGGGACCTACATGATTGTGGCTAGGCAGTTCAGTGAGATGAGGTCATAATAAGGTTGAACATTCGCTTATGAGTTGATTTATGAACAGCTGGACAAATCATCTGATTCTTTCCTTAGATTCACACATCAGAGCTAAAGGCATGGTGCCATAGCTCACTCCTCCAAAAGAGGAAGATATTAATGGAAATAAAGGACTTTTTGGCTGTCTATTTATGTGTTTGTTTGTTTGTTTGAGACCTGGTCTTACTGAAGGGATTCTAGCCAGCCTGAACATGGCAAATATGGCCCTGGCAGACCTTGCCCTTACCCCATTTCCGCTGCCTTGTTAAAAACCACGAGATTACTTTCCTAAAGCTAGCCACTAAGGCCTGTTCCCTAATTTGGCCACTTTCTCCTCCTGAGGCTGACCACCAAGGTCCAGCTATCAAAGTATTGACGTTCAACCATCAAAAGTCCCCTTTGGCCCCCCTAATTAATATACCCAATCAAAACATCCCACTGGATAGCATCCTAGTCCATTCTAACACAGACCTCCCCCTTTTTTTTTTCCTCTTAAAAACTTAAAAACTTTCAAGGTCATTTCCTGCGTTTTTTCTGCCTGAGTCAGAAATCAGCCATTGTTACTTTTCTTCCCAGATTAATAAAGCAAGGGAAAGTGAAAAATAGGTGTTTGGGTGTTGTTTATGCCTAATCTGGGCTTCCCTCTACCCCTGCACCATGTGGGGGTTGCTTCTCTTAGTTTGCTGCCCTGGCTGGCTTAGAACTCAAAGAGGCTCCCAGCATCTGCTTCCTGAGTGCTGCTATTACAGGCCGGGGACACCTGGAATTGGGTCACAGGCTGTCATAAACCACTGGTGTGTGTGGTGGGAACTGAACTCCAGTCCTCTGGAGAAGTAGCAAGCACCTTTTAACCCCAGAGCCGACTTTCCAGGCTCTGATTTTAATTTTACTTTCATGCTAAACAAACAAAATACACTGTGATTGTCCCTCCTAGTCTCCGCCTTTTTCTCTCCCTTCTTCCATCCTATCTTTTTTTTCCTTTCCTTCCCTCTCTCTCCTCCCTCCTTCTGAAAGAGCCTCAGCTGTCCTCCTGCCTCAGTCTCCTATGTACTATTATTATCAGCATGTTCCTCTAATAATTCAGGCTCCTTTCATAAGCAGATGCTTTACAGGAAATCATGTGTTTGGGAAGACATCAATTTTAGAACATTTGTGGGCAAGTTTCAATTTGTTGAGTTCAACGAATTGTTTATAATTGCTAACACAAGAACAATTAGGCAATAAAAGTTTTCTCCATTCTTATGAAAAATTACAGCTGTCATTGGCTAGTCTCAGTCTCTTGCCATGTATTTCTTGCTTAAGACAATTATTTGAAAAGCTTGTATTTTGATAAACAGAAAAATGAAATACATTTTGCAATCACATTTAATATAATCAAGCTTAATTACAAAAAGGTAAGGGCAACTATTCATAGGGTTGAAGATTATCTCATAACTGAGAAAGTGATCATTTCAATTTTAAAATACATTGCAAAAACATTTAAAATGCATTGAAATTTATTTGGCAAATATTTATCCATTGTTATAAGTAACTAAATTAATTGTCAAGCAACACCTTTATTTCAGGATCCTAAAAATTATATGACAAACAAGAACTGAGTAATTAATCAAGTACTGAACCCAGATTTATTCTATTTTGTTTGTTACTAGAAGTCAAGAAGACATTATGCAGGGATATGCATGCAATCTCATTTCTTCAGGTTGATTTTTCGTGGCTGTCTTCCTTATAACCTCAACATTGTATATTAGCAAAGCAATACTTCTTAGTGCACTATGATTTTAAGCAGGAATTTGTTTAATAAACTTGCTTTTGAGCTTGTGTGTGTAAAAACACACTGTCTTTGATTTGATTTTTTTTCTGACACAATGCACAATGTACAGTATAAGAAAAGTGCAATTGTAGTTTTGTCCTTTATAAAATAGGACAAACAAATGTCAAAATCAAATGGTGGTATCCCTCGAGAGAAAGCACACTTCAGTCAGGAAACACACTTCCTTCCACTTGCCATTCCTCTGAACGTCCAGGGGAAGTTGCTGCAGGACCTCATCAAATGTTGTTTATTGGCATATAATAAAAATTCTGCTACTAAATTTTAGAATGTGGGAAGAAAAATGTATATCCTCAAAATGGTGAATTATGAAAATATATGTATACCAGCTTACATACATACAACAGCTAATAAATACTCAGAGTAGGTTCACTGGACCCACTTCTGATACCCACATCTGCTTGCACTGTTGATGGGTTAATTGCCAGTTTAATTCTCTGCTTTATAAATATCCTCAGAAGTGGCACACTGTTATTTCCTATGCTCCTTGAAAATGCTGTGATATTGATAAAATGTCATCCTCCTTCTTGGGAATGACGATAACAATCAACTTTGCAAGGCAATCATTAAGGTATCTGTGAAAAGGTAGTGATGTGAAGACACAGTTTTGCCTCAGAACTGTTTGTGCAATTCACAAAGCAAAGACAAGATTCTCTAGCTAGGATTACTTCACTCTGGATAATTTGAAAGGCTATATTTTAAGTCATATCATTAATTTTCAGAGGCAATGATTTAAACTGTAAGATTGATTGTTTTGATCCTTGGTTAGTTTATCAGAAAGGAAAAACGTGTTGCAATATTAAAATCTATAAGGTCTAAACGAAACATTTCTAATTCCCATTATATGAAAAGATTCTCTCTCTCTCTCTCTCTCTCTCTCTCTCTCTCTCTCTCTCTCTCTCACACACACACACACACACACACACACACACACACACACATACACACACACTACATGAAATATTCAAAATGGCCTCTTAGTAATAATAGAACTTATTTGGGCATTTGAAATGCTGCATTCTAATTACTTTTTATTTTAAATACCCACTTCCAAAATAAAGCTCCTCAAGTCCTCCTACTTAAAATTGAAATTGTATGCTTGAAGGGTAAGGGAACTATGCTTGGGTTTCAATCATATAGCCTCATATTAATTGTTAATTTTCATTGAATTCAGCAGCATGGGGACACAGCGAATTTGAGTATGTCTCATGTAGTCATAATAAATATTGTTTGTAGGCACAAAATAAATGAGAGAGAGTGTCTGTTTGAAATCCCTGTGGTCAGAAGGAAGAAGGCTTAACTGAAGCATGAGAAAGTGATGGAAGTTGTGAGTTTGTTGTCTACGTTTGAATTAGAAAAGCTCCTAGGGGACACTCTGAGTTTTTTGTATTGGAGTTTCAGGAAGAGCAGCTGTTCTCTTTTGCTGTTGGCATCTTACCTGGAGGGAGAAGAATAGCCAGTGTTTAGCAATGTGTCAGTGGATGTCCATGGAACGAAGCTGAGTTTTGCAATAATGAATGTGTTCCCCACTTCAGACCAGGCCTTCTGAAAAGTAGTGATTATAGAGAATATGACCCCATGGGAACGCAAAAATAATAATCGCAACACCACCAAGACTTTGTTCTGTTATCCAATAACAAGATCACAATGACAGCTGCGTTATTGTTATTTGACACTATCTTGAGATTGCTCTTGCTGGTTAGAAGAAACAGGATTTATATATCTGGGAAATAAAAGCTCCATCTTTCCCTTTGGAAGAAAGAATAGAATATACCAAGAGGTACTAGTTCTTAAGCTACAGGATTCCCAGGCAAACTCTTCTACTCAAGGGACTGGTCGTTCACCAAGAAACACTAGAACCCCAGTGGGCAGCAACTGTGTCTACATCTTCTTCCTGTTACCAGGGTCTCCATGGGCTCAGTAAGTGTTTCAGGCTATCATCAATGTGGTTGGGTGTATGAATGAAGTGCACATCTAGTGGCCAGGCCTTCTGATCTATCGGAGGCCAGGTTCCATTTACAGGAGCTAAAGCTGTGCTTTTATTTACTCGTGTACTGAGCACACATGGGTATGAAGATCTCTAATGACAAGTGTGCGGTCTCACAGGTGGATTCATCTGCCCCACGCAACCAGAGATGCAATGGAGTAGATGAGATCACTTCTGGAATCCATAACACATAAATGTTTGTTGTGTTTTATTTCTCTTTGTGTACTCATTGCAGAGGCAGACTGACTTTTCTTTATTAACAATATTAGTAAGAGTCCCTTTAGGGTCTCTATGCTCACCCCTCGCTAGGGATGATACCACTTACTGTTGCCTACAGGAAGAAGTGGGAAGTTGTGATGGCTGATTTTTGCAATGCACAATTGTGACTGAACAGGGAGACAACATGTTGTTTCAATCACTGCATCTTTGTTGAGTTCTTGCTAGAGCCAAACCCCAATAAGCTAGAAGCCTATAGATGTTGAGTAATTATAATTTCATGAAACTTTCAATAGAAGTATATATAGTATTTGGTGGGAGAAAAGTAAATCACACAACAACAAAAATTAAAGATGAAGAAACTACCATGTGCCATTTTAGGCCTCTTATAGGATGAAGGGAGTAAGGAATGCTCTTGGCTCAATTGTGGAGTTCTTTGAATAGAAAATAAAATGTACTCTGTGCCAAAGATTAATCAGCCATAAGTAGTCCTGCATTGTAGCAGTCGTTCTTTGGTACTAAGCTTTTCTTATCACCAAACACTTAAAAGTACTTATATGTCATACCTTAGATTAAGACACTTATATCCTGAATATGTAAACTATTATCAAAACAAACAACTCCATAAAGATGGGGGAAATTGTAGCAGACATTTTATCAATAAAGGTTCATGCATGAAAATTGCTAAACATAATTTACCGTTAACAAAGTGCCAATTAAAAATATCATGAGATATCTATACATCATATACATATTAAAATGACAACAATAAAAGAGGCTGATGATGTTAAGCAGGAGTGAGGCTACATACGAATTGAATCGCCTTCAGGTTCCCAGAATGATTGTAAAGTGTAAAGATCAATTATTTTGGAAAATAGGTTGGTATCCATCTCAACAAATAAAATGTATGCCACTACTGAATAATCCAGATATTCTATGTTTGGGCAATTACCCAGAGGAAATAACAGTGCATGTTCTATTGAGACTTATACATGAATGTTCACTGTGCTTTACTTAGCAACTTAAATATCCATCAGCAGGTGACTGGTAAACAAAATGGAGTACATTTCATAAAATGAAACTCCATGTAATAAAAAGAGTGAAATATTGATGTGAATTTCAAAATAATTGCTCAAGGAAAAAAAAAGAAAAGAACAACAACAACAAAAGACTGAAAGCTACATGATTCTAAGTATGTAAAATTCTAGCTATGTGGAAGAAAAGCCAGTACCTAGCCAAGGCATCTTATTTGTATCACTTACTAAATATGTTGGTGTATCATTTTGCCCCATTTTTACATCTAGGGAAAGGATAGTTCCCTATCGGGGGAAGTGGTAGAGATGAATTTAAAAGCTGTCAAGGCAAGATTTAGAGTGGTAATATTTTCATTTTCTTTCTTATGTTGGTGGCTTCACCTATGTATACACCATCCAAACTTATCAAATTATATCCCTTAAACATATGTAGTACATTGCATGTCAATTTTAACTCACCAAATCTATTTTTATTTAATTGAATATGTGACACATGACTATTACATTGAGTGTTATTGCTTGGAAATGAAAGAATTTTATAGAAAAAAAATTTTCCTCTTCCCCTCTATTTTTAGTCTAATTTATCCATAACATCACATAATTGGTGAAACTGGTCAGTCAGATCTATTGAAATACATGGAAAGAAACCATAGCTTATGGTATTTCTTAAGGGGAAACTCTATGGTCTTTGGTTGTGTGGGAAATCCATTTTTATGGAAGCTTTTCTTGCATGCGATACAACAGAGATTAGAGGCCTTAGCTACCTTTTATTTAAAACATGTTTGCTTAAATTACAACAAGTTATTTTACAGCTAGACATATGAATGCCACGTGCTAAGTAAATTGTACATTATGTAGCAAGAAAGTTTAAAAATACCCTGAAGTTGTAGAAATGTGAGATGCATATAGAGAATGATAATTTAAGCTGTTTCAGTCATCTCACTGATGTTAAACGGAGCTTTCTGTAGCTCCTGTAGCAGAAGAGACATGTGTCTTGAATGCATTTTAAATATACGCCAAAGCTAACCCCTTTTAAGGGCATCATTGCGTTGATAATTTCAAACAGTTTGTCAAACTCAGACATGTTCCAGACAGGGTAGGGAAATCTTGAATGCATCATTTAGTATATTTTATAATTTTTTTTTGAGGATTCATGTTTACTTTGACTGCCTATCCCACTGCACCAAACAATGAATAAATGAACACTTGACTTCTACATCCTTTCACGACAGTGTTGAATGAGAGTTAAAGTAAATGTACTTGGGTGGAAGTCCTAGCCTCTTCATCACCTTGTTAATTTGATAATTACCAAATGCTGATCATGATGAAGTTAAAGTGCCTGTGATCTACGATCACAAAACGCTCCTGTTATAAAGCAGTTTCACTGTGAATAAAAGAAAAATGATGTGATCGGTCACACAAAGTAGCATGCAAAGTGCCGAACAAATTTGCTTGAATTTCACAACACTTTTTGTTGTGTGAAGAAAACCTTAATTTTTTTTAAACAAAAGGTCTTGATTTCCCTGCTCTTTACTTGAACAAGGAAATTTAATTTATCTGTTACTTTAGGAAGCGTTTTGATGTTGAAAAACTGCTACTTGTTTGCACATGCTGTCTACGTGGCATTCTTACATGATTTCATGCTTTGCCGATGGAAAATTAGGCCCTTGTGTATTCTAAAAGAATAGAAGATCGCTATAGAATCAGGATGCAATTGCCTCAGGACATTCTGTTGACAGCTAGAAATATATACAGACAAAGCAATGTCACCGGATGCTAATGTGAACTATACCCACTGATAAGTAACTGTAAATCCCTATAAAAGGAAAAGCCAACCCTTTCATTGAACTGGGTTTTTTTCCTTAAACTTTGAGTGTGGAGTGAATTTCCATACTTTCATACAAGGAAACCTTAATGAATATTTCATAATTATATTATGTCCATGAATTCATAAATATGATCCCAGTGGCTGATTTATCCAGATAAAGCTACTTATAGATATGGGATAATTCATTCCTGTTATTTATGTATTAGACTAATAATAAGGTGTCTTTCAGAATACCCAAGATGAATCATTTATTTCTTGGATTTCTTTGTACCATGCAAGTTCTTACATAATAATTTCCTTGTCTGTTAGAAGTTTTCAATTTTCCCCAGTGTGAAATTGAATGAGAGGTATACTGTAATTTAGCTAACAATACTATGCACCAGTAATAATATCTCTGATCCGACCTCATAGAAAATTCTAGTAAGCGATGTCAAAACAGCATTAGAAGCCACAACGGCTTTCTTGGCCTTTTTTAACTTTCCAAGTTATCTTTAAGCATCATCACAAACTGTTTGCATTGCAAGCTTCCAAGCAAAGGGGCGACTTGGAGGCCAGTGAACCAAATTCTCCAATGATTACCTGGCTGGGTTCCCATGTGAAAGGATTTGCCTTGCAATTCAGGAAACTTCTCTTTGCTTTTCAAGAGAGAGTTGGGGGCTGGTTGGGGGGTTGGGTGGGTGGCAAACTGTGGTTGACGGATCCCGTCCCATTTCCAGAGGCCCATGGCACTTTTTAACTCGCGACTGATCTACTCATTTGAGAGAAATGTCCACAAGGCAAGTGCCGAAGTCTTTGGCGTTGTGAATGTTGCTGGTGGCTTTGGCACCTGGAGCGATTTTCCATTACGAGGAAGCTGTAAGAGGAGTGGAAACATTTTCTTTAACCAAACAAGCGAGTAGGCGGGCTGTGTGTAGTGTTCCTTGAAATGAGTCTGGCAAAACAAAACAAAGCCCTTCCTTGTTTCTTCTAATTGTCACCCTCTGAAATGAACTGTAAGTGAAACCTGGTAAGTAGAAATGTCAGGACTATTTGGTTTCTTACAGCAACCGCTTCATGGTTCTCAGCATCGGAGACCTGTGTTCTGCCAGGTTTAAGAACCAACTGGACAGAAGGAATATAGAACAGTCCTTGAAAATCGTAGCAGATATTCACAGTGAAAAAAGACTGGCCTAGACATGCTGGTGTCACGTGAATTGGTTTGGGATTCTTTTTTATTCAGGGACTGAGGAAAACAGATGGGCTCGGAGTAATCTTCACGAGACAAGTCCTCTGCTGCCAGCCTGGGCTGAACCTAGCTTTTAAGCCTGCCATAGGCAACTGCTGGAGCAAAACTGAGCACAAGAAACAGTGAACCACAAAACACCGTGGGAGGAAAGATCAGAGGTCCCAGGACCATTAGTCCCTGTTTTAAATCAAATGATCAACTGAAACAGGTTGATGCCTGGATGTCCACGTGCGCGTGCAAGCGAAGTAAGTTCACGTGGATTTCTCCTAGTTCAAAGCGATACCAAGCCTTCTCTAGGTCAATTCAGCAACTAACCTCCCCTAATTTTAAAATAGGGGAATGGTTTACTAATATGTAAGTGACCTCACATATAATTATGGGATATATCAGGCTCCTGTGAAGTCAGATACAATTTTACTTGGAAAAAATTCTCAAGACAGAAGGAAGATATTTGCAAATAATAATAAAAGAAAAATGGCACTAAAGAGACAGAAAATTATACTCCAGTTCATCAATACTACTGTTTGATTAGATAAGACAGTTGAACGGGCCCTGCTAAAGAAGATGGCACTTCCACGCTGTTTCTAAGCTGAGCCTCCTTTCTTATATGACTGACACTGTGCAGGTATTCTATCCCAGTAATACTGTTACTGCTATTATTCCCAACTGATGCCTGCTTCTACTTAAGCTCCCCAACCCTCACCCTAATTTGTTGTATTATCCCCACTTAATTTTCTTAAAATAGTATGTTATTATGTCAACCTTCTTAGAAGCATTCCCATTACCTCCAGGCGACAGTAAAATCACCTACTCTAGAGGTTCGAAACCCCCCACAGTCAAGCACTGTGTTCCCATTTCAAACTCTTCCCTTCTCATACAGACTGCATATCGCTGCTCACAGTATTATTCTTGCTTTCAAGCTTTTGATTAAGCCATAGTCTCTTCAAATTGCTTTCTATCTTCTTTGCCTTAAATAAATGTATTCATTCACTCATTCCACAAAGAAGATATTTACCATAAAATATCATCAATGTGTGTCAGCATTTGTATTAGGCAGAGAAAGCAAAGGAATAGACAAAGACAGCATGGTCTCACATTTCAAAGAGCTAGGGTCAGACTAAGTGACTGATATGGACTATAGACATCCTGCTAATAATTAAGAGAGAGACAGTTTTCAATAATATAAGGGAAGTAGAAGAGACTGACCATATGGTGGCTGGAATAGTAATAGGTTACAAATCAGGGAGGACCTCAAGGAGGAAGTGTCATTTGAACTGACAACTGAGTGCAAGAGCCAGCCTTGCTAAGGTGTGAGGGGAGCTTTTCAGTGAGTTACAAACATCAAAACCGGAAGCAGAAAACGACCTGGCATGGTCTGGAAAAAAAAAGGAAAGGCAATGAAACCTGAGGGGTGAGTTCAACTTTGAACTCGTGAAGTTTTCAACATCAAATAGCTCTTAGAACAATTCTAAATTGACACAGATAATACTTCCTTTTCAAGAGCGTGCTTCACCTCTTAAGTTGAATTTTGTTTAATACGTGATAAAAGAAACAAACAAAGTAATGACTGGTTCTGCAGCCCCACAAAATGGTCCAGTATGCTGTACAGGAGCAGGCTTTAAAAAAATCTCCCCCTGAATTGATACACAGGTTTAAAATAATTCACCAAAATTCAAGCAAAATATTTATGTAGCTATAGAAAGATAATTCCAAAATTCTAGTGGAAAATGAACTAGAGTATATAAAAGAGGGGGAAATTCAGTTTATCCAAATTCATAATTTATACATCTACATTTTTTATGTACCATGTATCATTTATATATCCTGATCAGAAACATGAATCATTAAGGTTCCTTATATTGGTATACAGGGATATGTTTGTATATCCTTGGTATTGACATGGGAACAGATTTTTGAATCAGTGAAAATAAACGCCCCAGAAAGAGCCCCCCCCAAGTTTTGACAGCCAATTTTTTTTTGACAGAAATGCAAAATTAGGATAATGTAGGAAGAATGGTCTTAACAAGAAATGGTACTGGAAAAATTGGGCCTCATGGGGCATTAATTAATAAATGATCCTCAGAACAAATCTCACAATTTTCATAAAAATTAACTCAAGCTTTGTCAGAACACGGCCCAAAGAGTGATGCATGGTGATCAATGCCTTGGGGACCCGTGAGAGAGGATCCAGGAAAAATGGCAGAGGGTCTGTTACCTCAAGTGTATTTCATTCCCTGGATTGTTCTTGGACGTGATTTTGTGCCTCCAGTGACCAACGTTCAACTTATAAGACATGTTCATTCTTGTTGGATGTCAGAACATAGCTGTAGAACCCAATCTGGTCAGTGTACCCTGAATCTGCATATGGCCCTCTGCCTTGCTTTTGTGCTTTCCCAGATATAATCTACAGTACGTGCCAGGCAATTGTGTTTAAATTGGTCTTTCCTGAGAAAGTTCTGGGAAAGGGCTGCTCTGTTGTTATTTAGTATGTGTTTACTGATATTTATTTACATGTTTTTCTGATCATGTTTTCTGAAGTCAAACAACCTTCCTTACATCTCTGCTTTCTTTGTTTCATTCATGTATAAGGTACACTGAAAGTGAAGTAAAGTTGTCTACAGCATTAGACGACAGTCCGTCCCGTTCTTTGATGTCCTCAGATCCCAGGTTCAGCAGACATGATCTGCACAGGTTGGCTAATAAATCTACAAAATATTGTCACAGATTTTGAAGAAAGACATAGATCCATATGTGGTGATATTGTGTTCCCCCAAATATTGTGCACCCTAATAAACTTATCTGGGGTCAGAGAACAGAACAGCCATAATATTAAACATAGAGGTTAGGCAGTGGTAGCACATGCCTTTAATCCTATCAATTGGGAGGCAGAGATTCATCCAGATCTCTGTGAGTTTAAAGCCACACTGGAAACAACTAGGCATGGTGACTCACGCCTTTAATCCCAGGGAGTGATGGCAGAAAGCAGAAAGATATATAAGGCGTGAAGACCAGAAAACTAGAAGCATTTTGGCTGGTTAAGCTTTTAGGCTTTTGAGCAGCACAGTTCAGCTGAGAGGCATCCAGTCTCAGGAAACAGGATCACCTGAGGAATTGGCGAGGTGAGGAAGCTGTGGCTTGTTCTGCTTCTCTGATCTTCCAGCATTCACCCCAATACCTGGTTCCAGGTTTGATTTTATTAATAAGAACTTTGAAGGTTCATGCTACCTCCATGTACTTTTCAGAAGATAGTCTCAGCTTCCAGGCTAAGAAAATTAGACATCAAAACTCTAGTCCACAAAATAAAGTTGGTAAAGTAGACTGCATTCATATTGACCTGGGCACAGTGAATGAGTGACCTTTGGAGGAAAAACTGATGCATTCTGAGCAAAATATCTGCAAGGCAATTGAGGACTAGTATGAGAAATATATTAAGAATATTTTGAACTCTAAAATAGTTAAATATGGCATAGGTAGAAATACACGATAGACATTTCACCGAAGCAGATAAATGAATATGAAGACTAAGAACACTGGACGTGACATGTTACATCACTAACTACTAAGAAAATAGAAATCCAGACTACAGTAAGACACTACTATGTGCTACAATGCCAATAGGCCCATAGGGAAGCTTAATGGCTCACACAGTACTGATTGAGATAAAAATGCTATAGTCACTTTGAAAGTAATGTATCAATTCAAAAGAAGTGAAACACATAACAATCATATGCTGTAATACCAGAAATACTGTTACAAACCATCGATACCAGAGAAATGAAAAATTTTGTATATAGAAATATTCTGTATATAAAATTTATATAAAATAAAAGCTGCTTATTCTAGCTCTGTGTGTACTATCTTAAAATTTCAGTATATCCAAAGATATAGAGATTATGGAAGACTCCTGACATCAACCTCAGGCTTCCACACAGACACACAAACACACACACACACACACACACACACACACACACACACACACACACACACAGACAGACAGAGACAGACAGAGAGAGAGAGACAGACAGCAGACAGACACACAGAAACACACACACACACAGAGACAGAGACAGAGAGAGAGACAGAGAGAAAGACAGACAGCAGACAGACACACAGAAACACACACACACACACACACACACACACACACACACACACACACCACATAAAAAAAGGAAAAACTTACAGAAAAAAAATTGTTGGCTGACTCCTGAGGAACAACATCTGTAGGCAGAGATTTTGTCCTGCCAACTGCTCCCCAAATAACCACACAGAGACTTCATATTAATTATAAATGCTCAGCTGATAGCTTAGGCTCATTTTTGGGTAGCTCTTATAACTTAAATTAACCCCTTTCTATTAATCCATTGCTGTCCTGATTCCCTCCACCAAGACATCCTCATCACACATAGCCCCAAAATGATCAGATCGCAAACTGTTGCAGTGAATTATCTTTATCATTTTACACAGAAACACAAGACAACCACTTGTCCAAAATAAGCACACAAACTTCTCTTTTGAGAATAGGTGAAGATGAATCATGGTATAGATGCCATCCTCTTATAATTTAATAAAAACTACACAAGTATTTTCTTTGTGGAAATAGAGCTAAGTGGTGCTGAGCATCTACATTTGCATGGGCTTCTTTCAAAATCTATATGGAGATATGACTGAAAGCTCTCTACAATTATTTTATCTATCAGTTACAGTAGTGGTGACCTATGAATAACTCTGGAACTCAGTGTTCTGTGTGAGGACTTCAAAACTCTCTGTCCTCTCACTAGCTGTCCTAAACGTATTTCAAGAACATATTTACTAATCTTGAAATAACAAAACTTACACAAGTTTCCCATTCATCAACCAACTCAGAGAATGCTTCCAGTAAAGAACAGAGTGCTGACAGATGTCAAGGCAGGTCATTCTCCTTTGCAAAGATTTATATTGTCACCTGTTCACTGTTTGCCTTAACAAGATGCCTTAAAACTACTGTCTAAAGGTCTAATGACTAAGCATGAAGCTGCCTAATAATTAACTGTCAGATGGCATTTAATGCAATTATACAAGAAAGCTATTCTCAGAAAGTTTAGTGTGATATGCATGATAACATCCATATGCATTAACTACCATATTCCATAGATGAAGAAATGGAGCTAGAGGAGGTTCAGGTTCTTCAAGATAACTTTCATAATTGCTCTTCTTTTCACACTTTGTGTTAGAATTTGCATGTGAGCATTGTTTTGGCAGGTTGTGACGTCTTTGAGACTTGGGCCTAGCCTGTGGAAGGAGTTTACTTGGAACAGGCTTTCAGGTTATCCTGCCTCTGGTTCCAAGCTGTGCTTCTTGCATTGTCATCAGAGCTGAGGAAAGAAATCACCACTGCATTATGCTGGTACCGATGGCACCACTATAGACACTAAATCTTTCCTGCAGTGATGGATCCTACCCTCTGAAACTGAGCCAGCAGAAACATCACCCCTGAGATCACCTGTGTAATGTTCTTGTCATGGCCACATGAGAACTAAATAAAATCACGATGCATCTTTGGAATCAGGATGGTGCCATTGGAATACCTGAAGAAGCTGCATAATTTCATTTCCCAATAGCCTGCCTCATTCTTCTATATAATCTAAATAATAACAGCTACCTACTATCTATACAGAATTTTATGGAAATACATATTTCAAGTGTATGCAAAGGTAATACTATTGTAAAATTAGTATTTTGTCTTACAGGTAAGACAGGTTCATTAGTTGATGTTTTATCTGCCTCAAGATGGCATAATATTGAATAAAGGGACAAGATGACTTTGAGCAATATAAAACATATTATGTAAAATGAGAAGTTGTGAGATCATAACAGGGACCCGTAGGCTATCATCTGAGTGACAGTTGTGGGATTTAGTGTTTGATTGAGCACCTTCAATTGAGTTGTCTCCTGATCTGGGCCTGGAACTAAGCAGAGAGAAGAACACTGTGAGGACAGTGATGACCTGCTCTTGGTCTACCAGCTACTTTACATTGCGTGTTCTCAGTCTAGTCTGTAAAGCTGAATTTGCAGTTTTGGAAAATAATAACATTTGAAGCAGATTATTTCTTCCACATGTTGTTTCTAGGTACTAGGATTTTTGAGGAAGCAGCAGTATTTAGGAATACACAAATACAGAGTGGGTTCTGTTTTATGGTCATGAATTCTGATTGGCCGTGGCAGGTGCTCTTCTTAAAGGAACAGATGAGCATGGATAAACTGATTGACTTAAATGAACCAACATTAATACTATAAACTGCCAAATTTGTCTCCTTTAAGCAATAAAAACATGCAGTTTTCCTCCCCTACAAAGACTTTCTATAAAAGCACTAAGGTAATGGCATGAAGTGTGCTTATTGCTCAGTAATCACACCCCAGGGGGAATGAAAGGGGTGCCACTGTTCCTTGTGCTTTGTAATGACCCAGGGGTGTGATTATCTTGTGATAACCACACTTCCTGTCAGGCCTTATTGCTTATATATTCCACATGTCATAATGAATCATGAAGCACTCTCCAGGTTTCTCAGCAAAAGCAATGACTGAAATATAGGAAGTTACCTTGTTTTCTAGGTACATAAACATATTAAGGGAAATTATGAATGGCTGCTTTTAAGTGACAACCAAGTCACAGATATTTGGTGAATTTTGCCTTTGTGACTTAAGAACATTCTTACTTTGGCTACCTATAAAAAAATGTTATTATCCCCTTGCCATAATTTTTGTGACTGTTAAATTATTCTGTCTATATATGATACATTATCATGCTCCAAAATCATCTGGACATAACATATATAGCATAATTTTTTTATGATTATCTCCTACGATGTTTTAGTATGGAAATAGAGTGCCGAACTCTTCAACACAAAAATTAGTTTCATTTGATGTTATATGTCCATTACTTAAGCATAACAATACTTATGCTATAGATTTCTACATCTCCAGCTGAAACACTGGAGGCAGGGACATTTTGTAAACATCTACATTTATTCTCCATGATTAAAAGTAATTTTTCAAGTGCTAGAGTTGCGATGTTAGTTCTCATCATAGTGTTGGTTTTATGTAATTTAAAGATATTGACAGCTCTGCGGGTCTTTGTTGCAATTGGTCATATATTCAATAAAAAAGACTGAGGTTAATGGTAATCCCAGGGAAAGAGAGAAAAATCAACAGGAAGAGATTTCTGAATCTAGGGTGAGCCTTTATTATAGTAAGACAACAAGGTAATGAACGGAGCAATTATTTGTGATGCAGGTTGCATGATTATCACAACACAGAGTGAATCTGTACTTCAGGGAGAGGTGTCTAAGTTATTCTGTAACCTTTGAAATGCACAGGGCAGTCTGTACTTAAATCCCTCTGTCTTTCACTGAGAGAACCCTGCAACATGGTACCCTGTCACTGTAACCTAGGTGATGGAGATGGTGGCCTTTCACTGTGACCGCTGATGAGTTGATTCAATGTCTGTGTCAGCTTCAGGATCAAGCTGTTAACCTTAGGTCACTTCAAGGGAAACTGTGTCTAAAGTGATGATTATTTAGTCACCTACTGCATAAGCAGAGATGCTTCTGATTACCATAAAGGTCAAATATGCACATCTTGACTGGTGGTAATGAGTAGTTTTAAAGATGTTTTAGCCTTTTCTTAATCTTACAGTGTCACCAAGGCTTCTATTGTTATGCACCAAAGAACTTGCCTCTAATTGTACCATTTGCCCTATTCTGGCTTGTACATAGAGCCAGGAGTGCGATGTTACCCTTGATAAGCGCCTACCACATGTCTTAGTAATTATTGGCTTTCAATAAATTATATAATAAGGTAACTTGAGTCTGGAAAAGCCAAAGGTTCTTAAAAGTCAAAAGCAGTATTTAAGAACCCCATGTATCAGATTCTAATAATAGCAAAGAACAAAATAGAATATAAAAGTATGAAAGCCTTTTATGAACTCATAAGCTTCGTAAAAGACTCAAAATACAGATGCATGTGTGTAAGCATGTATACATTCACAAAGAAAGCTTCACATGCATATACATGTATTCACATACATTTACATTTTGTATCATTTAAAATGCTTTTCTTAAAAGGCTTTCATAAGTAAGGTGATTCATTCAAAATTTCATATTTAGAGCACATTTCTTATGAAAAAAGGAATAAACACACTGCAAATAGGTATTAATTTCTGAGAAGAGAAGTGATATCCACATTTAACATTCAGAAGAAACATGACACATGGTTCCACTTTTAATAAACTTAGGCTTGATTGTTTGGACACCTACAAAGAGACCAACTTTAAAACTGGAAAGCTCAAATAGTTAAAAATACCATTATGCATAGGCACACTCAATATGGAACAGATATGTAAAACACAACTTAAAATATAAATCCCAACCCAAATCTGATGCTTCTCAATGAATTCAGTAGGAATGAAACCTTTTCTCTCCTTTCTTTGTATTTCAATGTCTTTTGGGATTTAATGAGGGCACTAACTAACCTTCTTGATATTCTCTCTTTTAATGGCTGTCAAAGTTTTCAAAAATCCACTGTAGGTGAGTAAATACAATAGAAAAATCACAAGCAGCTTGGGAAAACACAAATTGGACTGTATGACAAATTAGCCCGAAAACTTACAAATGTGGTTACTGTTCCACGCTGCCATCAGTTTGGGTTATATTTAAAAAGTTAAAGATGTTAAGGTTATAGACGTTAAAAATGTAAGAAAACAGATTCTATAGAACCATGAGGCTTGTGGATTTTGTTTTGGTTGCTTTTGAACTTCCAGTCTTACTCTCCCTAAATTGTGATAAAATACTATGCTACGGTTAATGGTAGAGTGATTTCAAAGCAAGACAATAAAATATAAGTTTAGTAACATTAAAAGGGAATTTACTAGTTGAATACTATTGTTCTTAAAGTTATTATCAAAATTCAAGCTAATTAAATATAGTGTAATAAATGTTAAAAAAATTAGCCTATGACTCCTTGTGTTGTGTTATAAATATCTATATGATCCAATATGAAATATGTACATATACACACACATAATATATATTTATATATATACATAATTACAATATATTAAAATGTAGGTTAAGTCTTGTATTTGTGACTTGGATAGTTTATAAATATAATTCATATTTTAAGTCTGTATTTCCTGGTTTTATGCAAAAGAAAATGGTAAAACACAGAGCTTAATTTTACAAAATTGTGTTGCTAATTGAACTTTTTATTTGTATGGATGCAGGGATTGTACATATATGTATGTGTGGGGGGGGGCAAACATGTGTTTATAGACCAGATGTATAGAGAAAGCTACCATCTGAAAATGTAATATATTTCTAGTTGTGAATTGAGTGCCTTTGTCTTCTAGTAGTATCTTATTATATCTATTAAAATTATGACAAAATATTATGTGTACTTACCAAACTTAGGAAGGCCTCTTTCTTTTCTTTTTTTTCTTTTTTTATGTTGCAATACAGTTCAGTTCTATATATCAGCCACGGATTCCCTTGTTCTCCCCCCTCCCACCCACCTCACCTTCCCCCCAGCCCACCCCCTATTCCCACCTCCTCCAGGGCAAAGCCTCCCCTGCGGACTGAGATCAACCTGGTAGACTCAGTCCAGGTAGGTCCAGTCCCCTCCTCCCAGACTGAGCCAAGCGACCCTGCAAAGGCCCCATGTTTCAAACAGCCAACTCATGCAATGAGCACAGGACCCGATCCCACTGCCTGATGCCTCCCAAACAGATCAAGCCAATCAACTGTCTCACCCATTCAGAGGGCCTGATCCAGTTGGGGACCCCTCAGCCATTGGTTCATAGTTCATGTGTTTCCATTCGTTTGACTATTTGTCCCTGTGCTTTATCCAACCTCGGTCTCAACAATTCTTGCTCATATAAACCCTCCTCTTTCTCGCAAATTGGACTCCTAGAGCTTCACCCGGAGCCTAACCGTGGATCTCTGCATCCAGATCCCTCAGTAGTTGGATGGGGTTTCTAGCATGACAATTAGGGTGTTTGGCCATGCCATCATCAGAGTAGGTCAGTTCGGGCTGTCTCTCGACCATTGCCGGCAGTCTGTTGTGGGGGTATCTTTGTGGATTTCTGTGGGCCTCTCTAGCAATTTGCTTCTTCCTATTCTCATGTGGTCTTCATTTACCATGGTCACCTATCCTTCTCTGTTGTTGATCCATCTGGGATCTCCCGCTCCCCCAAGCTCTCTTTCCTTCGACCCTTGTCCTTCATTACCCCCACTCATGTCCAGGCTGTTCATGTAGATCTCATCCATTTCTCCGTCATTGGGCAATCCCCATGTCTTTCTTGGGGTCCTGTTTTCCAGGTAGCCTCCCTGGTGATGTGAGTAGCAGTCCAGTCATCCTTGTTTCACATCTAGTATCCTCCTATGAGTGAGTACATACCATGTTTGTCTTTCTGAGTCTGAGTTACCTCACTCAGGATGATTTTTTTTCTAGATCCATCCATTTGCCTGCAAACCTCATGATGTCATTGTTTTTCTCTGCTGAGTAGTATTCCATTGTGTATATGTACCACATTTTGTTTATCCATTCTTCAGTTGAAGGGAATCTAGGTTGTTTCCAGGTTCTGGCTGTTACAAACAATGCTGATATGAACATAGCTGAACAAGTGCTCTTGTGGTATGATTGAGCATTCCTTGGGTATATGCCCAAGAGTGGTATAGCTGGATCTTGGGGGAGTTTGATTCCAAAGTGGTTGTACAAGCTTGCATTCCCACCAGCAGTGGAGGAGAGTTCCCCTAGCTCCACATCCTCTCCAGCATAAGGTGTCTTCAGTGTTTTTGATCTTAGCCATTCTGACAGGCGTAAGGTGGTATCTCAGAGTTGTTTTGATTTCCATTTCCCTGATGATTTGGGATGTTGAGCAATTCCTTAAATGTCTTTCAGCCATTTGAGTTTCCTCTGTTGAGAATTCTCTGTTTAGTTCTATAGCCCATTTCTTAATTGGACTGTTGGGCATTTTGCTGTCTAATTTCTTGAGTTCCTTATATATTCTGGATATCAGTTCTCTGTCAGATGTGGGTTTGGTGAAGACCTTTTCCCATTCTGTAGGCTGTCACTTTGCCTTGTTGACCATATCCTTTGCTCTACAAAAACTTCTCAGTTTCAAGAGGTCCCATTGATTGATTGTTTCTCTTAGTGTCTGTGCTCTTGGTGTTCTATTTAGGAAGTAATCTCCTATGCCAATGTGTTCAAGACTACTTCCTACTTTCTCTTCTAGCAGGTTCAGAGTAGCTGGATTTATGTTGAGATCCTTGATCCACTTGGACTTAAGTTTTGTGCACGGTGATAGATATGGATCTATTTGCATCACCCTTTACAATAGCCACAAATGACATAAAATACCTTGGGGTAACATTAACCAAGCAAGTGAAAGACCTATATGACAAGAACTTTAAGTCCCTGAAAAAAGAAATTGAAGAAGATGTCAGAAAATGGAAAGATCTCCAATGCTCATGGATAGGCAGGACTAACATAGTAAAAATGGTAATCTTGTGCAAAGCTACACAGAGAAACCCTGTCTTGAAAAAACCAAAAAAAAAAAAAAATGGTAATCTTACCAAAAGTAATCTACAGATTCAATGCAATCCCCATCAAAATACCAACACAATTCTTCACAGACCTGGAAAGAATAATACTCAACTTCATATGGATAAACAAAAAACCCAGGATAGCCAAAAGAATCCTGTACAATAACACAACCTCTGGAAGGCCTCTTTCTTAAGTTGCATAGTGTGCTCTCGAAATGAGTAATCAAGATGGTCTTCTAGTCTGTGTTGCTCTTTTGGGAATAGCTATTGGGGAATGCTGACTCCTCTTCTTTTTTAAAATAATATTTTATGTCTAAACTACCTATTTGGTGTGTTTTTCCCAACCTCACTCTCATAGTTTTATGTCATTTTGTGCGACTTATAAAGAACAAAGACTATAAATTAATAAGGTCACAGGAGAAATATAATGAAGACTTTTGAAAGTTTATATTCATCTATGTATTTATCTTGTATATGTGAGTTGTATCTGGGCCTGCATATGCCACAATTTGGGAACAGCAGCCCGAGGCTGAGCAGTTTGGATCTCTCTTTCCACCCTGTGTGTCCTAAGCATCAAACTGGTCTTTAGGGTTGGCAGCAAGTGCTTTTATCTGATAAGCCATTTACTGCATCCTCATAAAGGCCTTCAAATGCAAAGCAGAGGAAACCCTGACTCATTTCCATTCTCATAGACATAGCTAAATTGTTTCACTTTGGTGTTCTCTCTTGGTCTTCCAAAACTTATGCTTGGTGGTTTGTGTGTGAATAAATTTCACCAAATGAGCTGTTATTCTAGTGCTGTGCTTATTGAGAATACATATACATTGATGAATTTTCAGGAACTTTGCTCAGTCATGGTTAAATACATCTGTTAAAACTGAAATATATATATTGACAACTAAAATAAAACACAACTAAGAGTCTTTGGGACTTAACATCTATCACACTTTCATTATTTTATTATATTTTGTTATTTGTATTCTCTTGAAGTTATTAGTCTAAAACCTGCTTAATGGGAACACTCTATCATAATATGGAATTGTATAGCTTTTTATTCATCCTTCAATGTTCTAGTATCAGCGACTTTATAATGTAACCTAAAATTGACCACATGTGAGTATTTATACCTTGGAAGTTGTTAAACACTGATGATCAGGACTAGATTGTCTGGAGTTTAGAAAGCAATAGAGAAAATGTGATACTACACTAATCTTGACAAGTGTCATATTCATAGCTGTCTTATTATGAGTTGTACAAAAGTTGAAGAAATATTCTAACATTCAAAAATATTGCTGAATTAGAAAAGTAGCCATTCATGTTTAAGGAATGCTGTTCTGAAGGAACAGGTCTTCATGAATAAATCATCATTGTTTCCTTTTATTTTGACAATTATTATTGTAATGTATTAATGAAATAATATGCAATGTTAACTTATAATGTTAACAATTATGACATTTATTAATATAAATGAAAGCTAACAATTATTAATCAATACTAAACTTGAAACTCTACTCACCTACAAACATGGGTTGACTAAAGATACATCAAGCTGGGGACAACATGTCAAAATCAAAATCAGTTGTTTATATTGTTACTTATAAATCATATTCCATATGGTTAGTCATTCTACTTAACAGAAACTTCAACTATTAAAAACTTCCAAGATGTTAATAGAATTTACATGTGCACTCTGACTATGTCAAAGAAATTCTGCTTAAATAAAGCAGTGATCTTTGGGAATCAGATTCATTTTTATTCAATTGTAACTTAATTTCCACACTCATTTTCTATGGGAAATATCCCTTATTTCCCAGGCTGAAAATACACATTTCCTCTTCCTTGTGGAGAAATGTCTCCAATTTCTCTAGTGTACATTCATTAATTGATTTATGATAAGTCTCAATCTCAAATATGTCTTGTGTATTTATTTCCATTTATCAACAATGTCCTTATGTTATAAAGAAGACAAACATGAATCTTTTAGAAGAATAAGGACTTATACCTTTACTGTGATAACCATATTTCTACCTATCTCACATCTTGTTGAAAAAACTGGAAAGATTTGACAAGAAGCAGGAATGTAGTATGTAGAAAATGAACTTTATTCTAACCCTACTTTGTGCTAGTCTTCCCATTAAGCCATGGTGTACCTCTTTGAGACTAGATTTCAAAAGCCATGCTACAACCTTTATAAGGCTACTCACTCCAGGGACCTGTCACCACCATGATTGGCATTGCTACAGTTGTCCTCCTGACCATGAAATCAGATGTGCTTGATCAAAAAATATCAAATGATACAATGACAAATAAACAATATTTAAAGAATATGAGCCCTTTCACATTCTTAAATTCACACTGAAATGTTGAATTGTGTAAAATCACACACACATATGTGTGTATGTATGAAGTATTTTAGTGTTATTTAAGATATTCAGAAGTACATAAAGTTTGTTTAAAATCCTTCCACAATCAGATATCACCATTAAAGCTATTATCACAATATATTCCAAGCGTTTCTTTGATGTACACATAGTCATTAGCACTTAGCAATAAAGGGAGCAGAGCATACATTTCATTTTATTCCTGGATCTGTTGTTTCAAAATGCTTTATCATTCTTTTTTTTTTTAAGTTTACTCATTCTCAATTTTTCTTCACTCTTTTCTTCCCCTTGTATGATGGTTATCTTTACTTGCCAACTTCACATAAAATTACCTAGAAAGAGAGTCTCAGTAAAGGATTTTATATATTGGGTTGGCCTTTGGGCATGCATGTAGGAAGTTGTCTTGACTGCCTTAATTGATGAGGAAGACCAATCATAACTGTTGGCAGCACCTTCTAGTGGCTGGTCAGATAAATAGACGTGGAAGAAGGAAAGATTTTCACTGTGTTGCTTGCTTGACCTTTTTGCTCATTGGCAAAGTCATCTATCCTCTTCCTCTCATTGCCAAGTTCTTCCCTGGCATTAGAACCACATTCTTTGGGGACGGAAGACCAGAATATCTCCAGGAATACTCTGCGCTTTAATTGCTAGCTTGGTCCTTCAGAGGCACTCAGCATCATGGACTGAGCAACTACTAGGTTCTTATCCTCTCTGGTGTGAGACATATATTGTTGGGCTACTCTGACTACACTTTGTAAATCAAACTTAGATATCTTCTTCTAATACACTGTGTTTTCAGACCCAGGGATGCAGTGAAGTCTTTTGGGGCAGCATGGGGCAGAGCAGCCAGAAACAGCTTGCATTATTGGGCATATGGTATTGAATTAATTTTTTCATTGTTGTGTGTTCAGAAACCTTTTTAATATTGTCAGTATTTGTACAACCCCAAAGTCAGTTACATGATCTCCATGTGGGCTTGCAACTCACAAATTAAAAAGCTGGACCTTAGATTATGACAATATATTATTATCTCACCTTCACAACAGGATAGTCAAATGTCATGCTTATTAACTTCTCTACAAAGGATTATCATAGAGAAAAGGAACAAGGAAGAAAGAAAACTCTGAATTTCCAATGCTAAATCCATGGCAGTTGTATAAATTTTATGTAAGTACTTCAGCTCAAAGGATACAAACCTGTCCTCGAGGGTTAGTGTTTTTTTCCAAGAATTTTCATAGCTGGGATCTTCCTGTTTCACACCTTCAAATCCCCTAAGGAGAGAGGGATCCGTCAGACACTTCATATTTTGTAGGAAGTCAAAATCATTTCCCCTCTAGTAAGTTAAATGCATGTTGAGATCACAATGATCGATTTTGCACAGAAAGAGAGAAAGTGGAAATAAGCCCAAACCATTAAAACAAAATGCTCATGGGCTGCAGATCCCCTTTCTTCAGCATATACGCACAAGGCTTAGGCCAATCAGATAGCCTCTGCTTCCTTTTAGAGAGTAGTAGGCAGGTAGGAGAAGTTGTGAAGAAGTCGAGAAACAGCCTCCTCTCTGTCTTTGAAAAGCATTCTCAGGGCTAGGTAGATAGCTCAGCTTGTAACGTGCTTACGGCCCAACACTGAGGAGCTGGGCATGATCTCCAGATGTTGTGTAAAAAGCTGCATGTGGAGTCCTAGGCTTGCAATCCCAGGGCAGAGAAGGCAGAGACAGGGGGACCTTGGGGCTCTTAACCAAGCAGCCTAGCCTACTCCATGAGTTCTGGGCCAATGAGAGCTCTGTCTCAAACAGGAAGTGCTGACTTCTGACAAACAACACCTGAGGTTGATTTCTGGCCTCCATATACACACATGTGAACCTGCACACACGTGAACATGCCACATATTGTTGCTTTCTGTAATTCATACTGTTATTAATATGAGTCTTACTTTCCCTAACAGTCACAGTTATAGAACGAAAGACATTGATTCTTTTTGAAATTTATCATCATTATTTTTCTTTATGATATCAATGTGGTATCTTATGTATTGACTGGATTCATCACAAACGTACACATCAGCATAGTTTTGTCTTATGTGCTATTTCATGTCTACTGTAAAATAAAGACAAATAGATATTACTAATAACAATGATCTTTCTTAGTTACAAAGGAGATGATGAATTACAAGAAAGGCAGTATATGTTATATCATGTATAAGTTACCTTCAAATTTACAAAGTAATTAACTTATAATTTTGGACACAATAACCCCAATAAGTTTAACTGAATGTGCCAGCATTCAGTAAATGTGCTATTCATATGGTTTGAGTTTTAAGAAATAGGAATATATTAAGAGTTAATATGAAATTTGACACAAATCAAAACACATTGCCAGCTTTGTGCTTCTGATTTAGTTTTAACTATCTATAAAACATCTATCATATAACATAACCTAGACTTTATGGAGAACTGAAGTCATAGTTTGGGGAGTGTAGAACATCAGACTTCCTTATTAGAAAGCCAATTTTTCCTCCTGTACCCCATCTACTGTTAAAGCTATTCAATGAGTCTAGAGGTAAGAAGAAACAGCTATCACTAATCGCTAATGTTGAGTTCTAGTTAAAGGTAAGACAAAAATATATACATGATTCTGAATGTAGATGGGAGGGAAAACCATACTTTAAGGATTGAGGAATGGAGAAAAAAATAAGAAAATGGTGACATGCTTATCTTTTTTTTTTTTTTTTTTTTTTTTTTGGTTTTTCAAGACAGGGTTTCTCTGTGTAGCTTTGTACCTTTCCTGGAACTCACTTTGGAGACCAGGCTGGCCTCGAACTCACAGAGATCCGCCTGACAGAGATCCGCCTGCCTCTGCCTCCCGAGTGCTGGGATTAAAGGCGTGCGCCACCACCGCCCGGCCGACATGCTTATCTTTTGAGTTCCCTTGTCCAGTGGGGACTCTATCTTTTTAAATGGTTTTCTACTTTATTTTTCTGCGTTCTCCATTCTTTTTTTTAATTAAGAAAAAATTTTATTCATTTTACACACAAATCAAAGATCCCCCTCCTCCCTCCTCCTCCCCCTCCGGCCTCCTCCTCCCAACCCACTCCCCATTCCCTCCTACAAGAAGGTAAGGCCTCCAATGGGGAGGTACATTTAGTAGAGGCAAGCCCAAGCACCCCCCCTCTGCCTCAAGGCTGTGAGAAGTGTTCCATCATAGGTAGTGGGGTCCAAAAAGCTTGCTCATGCATCGGGGATGAATTCTGATCCTACTGCCAGGGGGCCCCTTAGGGACTCTTAAGAGATTAGAAGCTCTATACAGAGAAACTCTGTCTCTGGAATTGAGAGAGAGAGAGAGAGAGAGAGGGGAGAGGGGAGAGGGGAGAGGGGAGAGGGGAGAGGGGAGAGGGGAGAGGGGAGAGGGGAGAGGGGAGGAGAGGGGAGAGGGGAGAGGGGAGAGGGGAGAGGGGAGAGGGGAGAGGGGAGAGGGGAGAGGGGAGAGGGGAGAGGGGAGAGGGAGAACTGAAAGAGACTTTGCTTCACTTTCTTTTGGGGAATAGGCAAGAATCCAGGCTACATGTGTATGCATCAAGTAATAACATATGGCGAGGTAATCATGGACAGCAAGATGAAGAACACTTGGGAAATTCTGGCGTGACTATTTGTGATACGGAAATCATCTGGAAACTTCTTTGTGAACCCAAGAGAAAGTGTAGCTTGTCATGGAAGTGACTAGGGATACAGAAGCTGGTCTGGCCAAGCACTGCCTGTGAGGCAGGCCGCTGGGGTAAACCATCAGCCCCATTTCAGGAATTTATGGTCAGATGATAGGTGAAGTAGTTTGGCCTCAACATGGGCTTCCAGTACCTGATGAAGCCTAATTAAGAGGTCATGATTCTCTGATCCCTGGTGCCCAAAGGTCTGAAATTTTCCTCGAACTTGACATCACTCCTCCCTTACTTCAAAGAACAGGGAGCTAGTGCTCCAGATGTTCCTGTATGGAGCAGTACATTTTCTTTATCACTTGAGAAGTCTATATATGCTAAAAGCTTCTGATAAAACCCTTCTGATGATAAATGGTTGCTGATAGAATTGGGAAGTCCTCCCAAGATAGCAACCTACCTATAGTGGCCCTGCCTTGAGGGTATGGTGTCTGTCTGAAAACAGCAAAACCTTATTGCAAATGTCAAAAGGGAGAGATTAGATATTTTCTACAAATCCTAATATCTTATTGAGGAAATGGATGCTTTAGGCTCAAAAAGACTAGTATCTTCTTGGAAAAGATTCTCATTAACAAGTTCAGACTAGCATCTCTATTATATTTGTAACACATCTCTAAAATTTAAAGGTTTGTACTATTTCCGATACATCAAAGTAAAGATGTTTAATGCTGAAGGGGAATTTACAAATTATGTATTCCTCAGATATGGGGCTCTGGGATCCAAGGAGGTTTGGTTACTTGTCTTGAGTCACACAGGGAGAGAAACTAAAACTAGCTAAGAAGACCTTTGTGAGTCTCCTACCAGAGCCCCCCTCTCACTTGTCATCTCTACAATCTGATGACTCCTTATCCTCGAACAGCTACCCATTCATTTGAAAGTATTAGAAGACACAATGCTTCATTGAGTCTTCCTTTGGCAGATTCAATTTCCTGCTTAAATTCTGGCTCTAAAAGGAGTTTGCTCAAAGAATGACTGCTGGGCAAATGCTATGATGGTCTTAGTAATTTAGGATCATCATGCGATGTACGACTGCTTAATTCTATTTTTCTTAAATTGCAGATATCTAGAGAATTCCTCATTCTGGCCAAGGAAATTTCATGGTAATAGTTTTGATTTTTAAAGAGACGTACATGTTTCTTTTAAAAGGAAGACCTAGAAAAGTCCTCCACTATTATTAATTCTCAGAAAATAATTTAATTGAAACTTACTGAAGCTAATTAAAAGGATAATTTCTCATTTTGCTTTGTGGTCCCATGGACTTAATTCAACTAAAGATATATATATATATATACCTTTTTGAAGGTAACTGTGCTTAGACTCAGCACTGGGGAACAAGATGAGATTTGTCCTCACATTTCTAATCTTCCTCACTTAGAACGAAAACATCTTGTAACAGTTTACTCTTTCTGAATAATTTCACTTTTTCGTGGATGTTTTAATTTTTCTACTGACATAAAAATATATCCTAAACATTTTGAACAAAGATTTTGTTTGTACATATTTGAATAGTCCAATATAATTTAGCAAGCATTTGTTCACTTCTATCTAACACAGTTTAATTCATACCATATGGAAATCGATACTTGAAATATTTCATAAAGATTCATTCAGTTATACCCTATTGCATACATCCCATTTGTAAAGGAAGAAACAGGTACAGAACCTTTAAACCAATAGTGACAAGTGTGTTACATGGTTTCATACCCCTAGTGGTTCCAGGAGCCATTCCTTAGATTGATGCTAAGGTTGATGGGGTGAAAAAAACCGTCATTAATGCCCTGAAAAAACTTGCCTTAAATGTACAATTTACTGAAAAATTGAGAAAGAAAAAGACAACTTATTTATTGACACACACACACATACACACACACACACACACACGTATACATACAAATGCACATACACATAGAGAAAGAGACAGATATATGTGTGTTATATACATGATGGGGCTAGAGAGAATGACTCACTGGTTATGAGCATTTGCTGCTCTCACAGAGGACTAAGGTTTGGGTCTCAACACTCATATAGAGGCTCATAACCATCTATTACTCTACCTCAAGAAGATCTGATACCCTCTCTTCTGACCTCTGTGGAAACTACGAACACACACTGTGCATATATACATCCTCACAGGCAAAATACTCACATACATAAAATAAATACTTCTTTAAGAAATAGCTACAGGAAAATAATAGAGGGACTTGAGACACTGTGGCACTATATTTGAGCTTTCTAATGAGTAGAGTTTTATCAACACAAAATACCATATAAGCAAGGGTTTAAGAAAGTGTAAAGAAAGGAAAACATATGCCAACTAATAGAAGGGACAAGATAATCCTTAAATTGATTTATGTATTGAGACTACTGAGTTAGGAAAATAGATTTTAAAGAAGAACATGAAGAGGTTAGAGAGCTGGGTTACAAATGAAATTCAAGGTGAGAATCCAAGTTCCAGCTGTATCCTGTGGGAAGATATTTTTTTAAAGAGTCCCTTTTTTTTTCACACAGGGGAATGGCATGATCAAATTTGAGCTTTTGCAAGGTGAATCCACTAGCCGGGCGGTGGGTGGCGCACGCCTTTAATCCCAGCACTCGGGAGGCAGAGTCAGGCGGATCTCTGTGAGTTCGAGGCCAGCCTGGGCTACCAAGTGAGTCCCAGGAAAGGCGCAAAGCTACACAGATAAACCCTGTCTCGAAAAACCAAAAAAAAAAAAATAAATAAATAAATAAATAAAATAAAAATAAATAAATAAATAAATTGCAAGGTGAATCCAGTGATGTAGATGGATTTAGCTGAGGAAATCTGATACACTTGCAAAGTCCTGATAACAATAAATATGAAGCTGGAATACAGATCCCAGTGATGAGAAAACCAATGAGGAAAATGGTGAGAAATATGCAAGAGTGGGCACCTTTCAGGACATTGCAATCTGATTTGAGAAACAGTGAACTTTAGGAAAATACACCTGAAGATGGATGAAAAGGAGTTGGGGTTCCTTTTTTATTGATGAGCTGGGAAGGCAGAAAAACTGGGTTTGGGTATGAACACAGAGTTTAAAAAAAATAAGATAGAACAGAATAGGTTTTAGCAGAAAATGAGGTAGTTAGGAAGGCTGTACACAGGGAAGACGCATCTGAAATTCAGTGGGAGGAAGCTTTTAAAGAAGACGCAAGTGGACCCTCCTTATACACAATAGAGACTGTCAGTGTGATGAGGGCCATGTATTTTGTAACTGAGTGTTCAGTTAGTGTAAAAACCTTTCCATGGCTTCAGTTCTGTAGTTTAAATATGATTTGCTGCACAGTGGACTTTATAGATGTCCACTTCACAACACCTGATATCTGTGAAATGACCTTTTATGTCATATAGAATTTTGCACATGTGATCAAGGCCTTGAGACCCACGCTCTGGATTATAGAACACTTAGAGGAGAACAGGAGATCACAGTTGCTGAAGAAGAATGTAATGCTAGAGTTGAACCAAGTTGCTGTTTCTGGCTTTGAAGACATAAGAAGAGGTGGTAAGTCAGAGAGATGCAAGGAAGGCAACTCTCAGAGATGGATAGAGGGGAGGATATGGTTCTGCCCAAGGCACATCCAAAAAAAGATGATCCCTGCTATTCAGTGCCTCTTCTCCTCCCTGCAGCCTGAAGTTAACCATCTCTGAAGGGAAATGGGAAAGTTTTATCTTAACTAAATAGATGTATTAAATGGGGTTAGCATTAAGTGTCCAGTGTGTCTGACAGCAGATGAGTCAGATGTAATGTCAGGACTCCGTGTGGATGCTCCCAAATCAGGTTCATTCAGCATATTTTCGTAACACAGGATGGAAATTCTGGCTTCCGGAGTAGATCACCTAAAGGCTGAAATTTAAAGGAAACACAAACAGGGACAAGTAAGACAAAAAGTTCTCTGGAGAATCAGTTTAATACAAAGCCATGTTTGAAAAAATGGGTGAGTCGATACAGAATAACTGATTGCACCATGAATACTAAGGAGAATGAGAAATGTAAGGCCATGTACAAAAGAGCACACAAGATAAAATGTCTAGTAGAGGCTTAGGAGAACAATATTCATAAAGCTCTTGGTAGACTGGAGCATGTGACCTCTAAAGGAAAGGGCTAATGTCAGTTGTTGTCAGGAGAAAAAGGAGGAGAATTCAATGTCACCAGGTTTTGCAATTTTAAGGAGGGGGGAATCTAAAAATTAAATAAACTTGAAAATTGCATGTGAACTCTTTTAATAATTGACTTAAGCAACTGGATTGGCTTCATGTTACTACTGTGGTATACCACACACTTAGTGACTCAGTACAGGCTTGCCTTCCTACAGCTTGGAAGATCAGAACCTAAAATGGCTTAGTGACTGAGTGTGTTCCTTCTGGTGGATTCAGGGAATCCTCTTTCTCGTCTCCACATAGCAAAAGACCTCTGTATCTTTTGGGTCTTGGTCCAATAAGCAAGATAACATCCTCATATTTCCTGTGTCTCTGTGCATAACCTGACTCTCATGTTACCGCCAGTATTTTTCTCATAAGGAGTCTTTCAATAACATCTGACAATCCAGGATCATCTCTCTATCTATCTCAAAATCTTTGATGCAGTCACATTTGCACAGTTCTTTCTCCAATATAAGATAACATTTGCAGGTGCTGGTGATTAGAAGAATATAGACTCCCTTGTACAGGGAGTGGGGTACTACTCATCCTTGCACAGCAACTAATACCAAAATCACAGTGTTAGGGTACACAAAATGTTTAATTAGACATGTCAACTGGACAACTGATTTGACAGGACAGTCTGGTTGTAATGTTTGTAGCTGTCCTTTGCCTTCTTCAATGTGTCTCACTTTAGTGGCATGTGTTAAATAATAAAGAGTTTCATATTTGGAAGAGTTATGTGATGCACTGATAACTGCAGACAGTAGAGCTTGTTTATATATAACACTATGGGCCAAGGGTTGTGAGGGCCATACTCTGGAATATTATACTTACTTCTTTGAAATGTACTTTAATTAAGCATAGGTTGAGCTGTTTGAATGTGATTTTTAAGTCATTTGGCTGCAATATGATTTGTGGCTCTTAGCACAACTGTCAATCAAAATAGGCATCCATAATTTTTAGTTGCTGAATATTGTGACTTATCAAAGGTTAGTATACTGACCAAATAGAAATATTTATTAAAGAGACACACAGCCATTTTTATCTCAATTGTCTTCCTAATTTTAGGAATTTTTTTGGCATTATACAGAGTGATATGAGATGTTTAACAACAAAATCACCATTCAAGACAAGGTAGGTGATCCTAAACAGAATGCATGTGTTGCTTGTGTTTCAGAAGTCAATTTTGTCTGGAACAGAAGAAAAAGCTTTTGTTCTCTGGTTAATTACCTCATTATGTTGTAGGTACATAATTCTTTCTGGAGAGACCAACACACTTGAAGGGAAATCACAACATTTTGTGGATTATATCTTCCAACTACTTAAAATATTAAGGACAATGTTACATAATAATGGATTCATGGTATTGTGAAAGCCTTTAAGGCTTTAACGTTTAAGCTGAGCCAGTCAATACTTCAGTAATGTTTTAATTTTTGCCCACATAAAACTCTTCCTTTGTTTGTAAATAAAAAGGAGGAGATATTTCATTGTGGCATGCCCATCTGTCACCCAAACAATCACTAAGGACCTGCCGTTAATCACAGGATTTTCTAATGGGAATTAAATTTAAAGCTGCAGGGATCAGCTTTTTCATATGTAGATATAAAACCTTTGCAGACCAGACCTGACTCATTCTCTTAGTTTTGTGTTTTGAACCCATCTTTCAGTATGAGCCAGCATAGCACCCATAAATATGGATTTCCTACCAAGCTTTATTTCTACAAATATCTGTCTTCCATGAAGGTGCACAATCTAAAATGGTTAAATTCAGGATCAAAGAGAGGTTTCAAGGGCAAAATTTGTCTATTTGCAAAATATTCTCCCATTCATTTGATTGTGTTCTAATATATAAAAGGCAAGTAGGAAGAAAATCTCTTGAAGCTAGATTTGTCTATTCGATTCTACTTTTCCTTTCCTCATCCCTGTGGTTGTCTCTTCTCTGAAGTGTGACACAAATCTTTCTAAAAGTCCCATGTTCTTCAGCAGAAACCAAGGGTAGGGCCAGTTGCTTCAGATCTGCCTAACTTGATGAGTGAGAAGACAAACAAACCAACAAAAACCAAACAAGTAAAATGCAGGATAATCCTGACATAGCATTTTTTATAACTATTCCTCTGTAGCAGGAAAATGTGAGCCATCCTTTCCAGCAGTAGACTATTCCTTGAAAACTAGCTTTTACCTTCACAGGGGGTTGCCACTTCATCTACCCTTGGCCTGGCCCAATGTGCCATGAGCACTACAATGTTACCCTTTTACGATGGAAAATCCTCAAGAAAACTGATTTTTGTTTCTGAAGCAAAGAAAACAATTGTGAGTGCCAGACACATTAATTTTCTGCAAAATGAAAGATGGAGTGTTAAAAAGGACTTTCCTGGACTGAATATACCCAGAACTTTTAACTAAGGACCATAACCTCAATCAAGAAAGAAAACTAAGCAAGTGTGTACTCGCTGTTCTATCTAACTATTGCTGAAAACCCGTGATGCCTAACGGAGAATGGTTAACTACCTCAGGGACACATCAGAACATTCAGAGACTGCAAGGGAATGTAATTTGATTGAAATAGGAAATGGTTTTAACTACCTGTTGACAATCATTCTTTCCAACCCAACCCTGAAATAAAGCCCTCTTTGGTAGATAATGTAAGATATAACTGTGAACCAACATATAAAAATGAGTGTGTTTAGTTCCAATCAGAGATGAGCTATCACCGCACAGTTGCATACGTTGTAGTGTTCCACTGTCTGTACGTTAGCCACAGTTTTGGAGAATGAACATCCACACTTTATTTCTATATTTGAGGATGAGGATTTAACACTAATGAATAAGATGTGTATTGAGGTAGAGGGTTCTATGGAATTCCCTCTTTGCCCAGGTTACTAAAATAACACATGAAATATACATCATGATGAATATTACGGTGGTTAAATATTTCAAATTCAGATTACATGTAGGGTTAAAGATTTTTAAAGTTTCAAATTAAAACTGTCAGATTTTACATATGGTAGTAAAGGGATAAGCATTCTTCTGATTCTGAAATCTCAAAAATGTAAATTCCAATATTAAGAAATATTTATTTCTTTAACACACAGTTATTATTCACATAGTCTTACAACAATGATTTTCTATATTATCTCATCATCATTATTGATAGATGGTTTATAAAAGTACATGGAGTTTGATTTTTTGCTGAATGACCACACAACTGTGAGGCACACAAATACAAATGACTAATTCTAAGACATCACTCAGAAAAAGAGTGGAAACTGCTATCTGCTGTTTCAAAGTATGTAAAACTTGATGATATCTTCCCCGGTCAGAACCTTCATCAGGTATCTTTAGAGAAGCTACTGTCTATTGGATATTTTTATTAGTATAATTTATTGCAGGTCTTTATGAGTCTAGCATATTCTGAAATTTTATTGATGGTATGATGATCAGAAATTTGGGTGGGGAAAGTCTAGGTGATCTTTCTTTATAGAACACAGATAGCATATTGATTATATCTTTGTAAAAAATTTTTAAAATTTATACAAGGATGAAATAATGTGTCATTATAATATAGACTGTAACTCATAATAAAGTTAAGATAAAAGAAAGCACAATATTCTTGATGTAAGTCCAACCTAGGCTTATATAGAGTAGGTAAAATAATAAAATTAAAATACAAGTTTTGTTGCATCTTGGAGAATCTATATTAGGACTGGAAGTTATTTGACACCAGAGGTCATGGTTTATGATTTGCATCATCAGTTCCTGGAAAAACAGAGCTGCAGCACAATAAAGACCAAACTAAAGAATCACTTTGTGTCAAATGTGAATTCTAAAGTGAATTTGATCATCTGATGCCTCCAACTCTTTACTGTTTGCTCAGAACACTGAATAACATTAAGTAGCATCCTGAAATCCTTCTGAAGATCTTTCTCTCCCCTCTCCTGTCTTCTCCTCTCCCTCTTACACCTCTGTTAATGATTTGTATCTTTCATCAAGCACTGCCATGTAGCACCTTGCCAAACACCAAAGAGGTGCTCCATTTAGCAGGAAGGTGAAGTTGACAAATACAGAGATTATGTGATTGGCCAATGTGGTCACACTAGTTTCCACATTAAAACTTCTCAGTAGTTTCCTTTGGTGCAAAGTTATATGCATGCCTCTTTTTGGCTTATAGGTGCTCACAGTTTAGGAGTTGATTAGGTAAGACAATTAGTTAGGCAGACAAGAAGACCAGAGGGCTGCAATTCAAGTTCTACCTTCACCTGTCAGCCTGATTGTCCTGCAAACTTAAGTGCTTCCAATAAAATGCTGGGTTAATTCCATATAGTAGTTAGGGCCATTGTGAGGATACAAAATAATGCACACAAAGTGATTAGGAATAAATAAATTTAGGAAACTCTCACTACTATTATGACTACATATTATATCTTACCCTCTTCATTTACTAGTATATTAGCAACTTTTCTTGTTGCTGTGACAAAATACCCAACAAAATGAACTTAAGGAAGGATTCATTTTGGCTCACAGTTCATCATGCGATGGAGGTCATAACAGAATCTTGAGGTATGTGATCACATTGCATCCATAGTCAGGGAGGAGGTAGCAATAATGCTAATACTCAGTTTGGTTTTTCCTTTTTATTCAGTCTAGGACCTCAATACAGAGAATGGTCCTTCCCACTACTAAAGTTAGTTTCCATACCTTAATTAACCAAGCCTACATAATACCTTACACACGTCCTGAATCTTGCCTCCCAGTCAGTTTACTATCCTGTCAAATAGATAGCATTAACCATTGCACATGGTTATGTTAGCTCTAAATTTTCTCCCACTGTTCTACAACTCTGAACCAATATACATAATCTCTTGTCTCTGTGTTTATCTTATGACTCTCCATATATATCTGGAAATCCCATTTTCTTTCAAAGCTTTACTGATAGATATTCATATTAATTTTGGTTCATTATAGCTTTATGCTATGGTGCATCCCAATTACTTTTTCTGTTGCCAATTATATATTAGTAGATATTCATAATGATTATTAACTATACTATCCATTTATACCTGTTAACCATTATCTATAATTATTTACATTGGTAGATAATGGTAATAATTAGGTAGTGATCATACTGATTTGAATAAATAAGTCAAAGAAGTAGAACGCTGATCAATAAGTAATGATTATGTCTGATCACATATCATTTATTATAAATACTGAGTGCAGTAAAGAATGCAAAGAAATGTGACAAAAGAACACAGTGGGGAACCACCAAAGAAAAAAGAAAAGAACAATCAAAGAATGAACAACACAGAAGAGCAAAGTATATAATACACTCCACCAGGGTGACCCAGGCAGAAAGAACTATGTGTGACAGCTAGAGGATAAAGAATGGGCTGTATTAACAAGATATTGTTGAGGTGGAACTGCAAAGATACATTAAATTTGAGATGGGAGAGGATGTTAGGATGACAGCATGATTTCTGGGCTTGGCAACCAGAACAATAGAAAAAATATTCAATACAGAAAACATTAATAATAAAAGCTAACAAAGCCTGTTTTAAACAGCTAGAAAAACTAAATCCTTTAATCTTTACAATAGCCCTGTGAGGAGTATTCTAACACCATGATTTTACATATGCAGAGATGAATGTCCCTAGAAAGTCATGGGATTTTCTTCCAAGGACACTCCACAAGTAAGTAATAGATTTAGGATTTTAAGCAGAAGCTATACACCTTTGATGACAATCTCTTCTCACTCTGATACACTGCTTTCTGTCAAAGTAGGCTCCAGGTCAGGGGTTTTGGCTGAGATAGGAAGATACAAAAACAAGAAAAATCCTTCTTAGAGTGTAGCGAGTTGAGCTGCTGACTCAATCTCCATTACCTGTTTTCTTCTCTTACATCAGTAAAGTGACTTGTTTAGGCAACACATGGGACAAGGAGGAATGGATCAGGACCTGGCAGGTATGTGCTACAAAAGACCTGATTATTTTTTCTACACACTCAAAAAGGGGACCTGTCACTACTCATAAGATGGGTAGTATAACACATGGCTTAAAGTAGAATGAAGAGAATTTCACTGTTAAAAGTTACTTTGGGTCAATAAAAAAAGAGATCAGCATAATGTAAATACAAAATAGTGGGTCAATGTGTTGACTGACAGATTGCCAGCTGACCTAGATCCTGAATCACCTTGACTTGGCTGTGAACCCCAGACACTGCTGACAAGGAAAGCTATATACCAATGATATCCAATTAGTATAAGATGTTTGTTAAAAATTAAATAAGTGTGGGATTAAATATAGATCACTCTCATATTTAAATACTCAATTGTTAGAGATAGTACTAATATTTTGCTATTAATTAATAGGGTGCTTGTATAGCTATGTCAGCTGAAATGATACTTTATAGATATGAAGAATATGTTGAGGATTCAGGAATTATTGCATTTAGGAACTTAGAGCATTGTAGTGCAGAGGGCATAGGGTAAGTTGGTTGGAAGGCTCCTGAGGAGTAGCCCTGCTTGTAACACCAGTCAGCTGGGTAACTTTTGAGTAGTTATTCCCTCAGAACTGAGCAATAACAGCAGTCAAGAATTTCACAACTTTGTCCTTTTCACAGTTCTCATTCAACATCCCACAGCTAAGGCCCAAAAAGGCCCAGAAAGTTCAAGCCACTCTACAAAGAGGCTACCTTTAGGCGTATAAAGTCCTCAGGAAAATTCTCCAACAAATGAATAATAAATAAATAATATATAAGTCTTAAGATTTTGAAATTCTATAATCCTCTGAGCCTTTAAGTTTTACAAAATTTCCCATCTATATTAAAAATATAAAAATGTGGATTTTTATGAAAACCCACATTTTCCTATGACTGTGTAGATGTACTTAATAATTTCTAAAAATTGACAGTCTGCCTTAAGTGATTAGGCAGATAGTCTCTAATTCATCTTGCCTGGGGTAATTCCCACTGACTTCAAGCCTTAAATGAGGTATGGAGGAAAATGAGAAATGAGCCCATAGAGTTATATTATTAAAGAATCACAGAGATTGTAACCATAGAGGATTTTGACTAACTCACATTAATTATCCAATTTGTGAAAGAAATAAAAGAATTATAGAGAGCTAAATTTATGAAAAATGAATACTTCTAGCCTCACTAATGAAGTCATATCTTTCTGCTTACAACACTTGCTTAAATTTCACGTAATTTTTGAAGGTTTTGCTTTTGTTTTGGCATTGCTGATCTCTGCTCCATATATAGCATTGGCTCTCTTATGAAATGTATTTGTTTTTTGAAGGAGAGTTTTGTCACTAGGAGAAATTATACTAACATGGAAATTGGATTTCTAGGTCAACCTAAACAAAACAATAAAAGCTATTCTGGGAAATTAATAAATGCTCACTTGAGCAGTGTGTGAGTGTGTATGTGCATGCACACACAAGATTTATATATATTCATATACATATATGCATACATATAAACACATCTCTATATATGTACTCATGTATTCTTACAGAGCATGGGGAAGGACAAATACAAAAAACATTTGCTATTTTCATAATTTGTTCAGAGTATTTTGAAATACATTTTATAAGGCTTAAAGTCTCACAACTTTCTACAAATTTAGATTAGAATCAAGTTTGAAAAATTATTAACATGTGCATTCATTTCATTCATTGTTTTATTTATATTATATATTTTTCCTTTAAAAATGTATTTTGCTTTTTAAGTCAAGACTTTCAATTCCCATAATAGTAATGGATTAATCATTATGTGGTGATTTGAGTGAGAAATGTCTCCCATAGTCTCAGGCATTTGAACTCTTGGGTGCCAAATGGTGGCTCTTTTGGGGGAGGTTTAGTGGTGCAGCCTCCTGATGGAAGAAAGTTACTAGAAATAGTTGGGTTTTGTTTTTTAATCTTTGGGTCTTTGGGGGCATGCCACCCAGCTCCCAAATAAATTATATGGAGTCTTATTTTTACTTAAAAATGCCCTGCCCTAGCTTGACTTGTTTCTAGCCAGCTTTTCTTAAATTGTCCCATCTATCTTTTGCCTCTGGGCTTTTCTCTTTCTCTATTCTATATATCTTTCTTTACTTCTTACTTCATGGCTTGCTGTGTAGCTGGGCAGCTGGCCCTGATGTTTTACTTTCCTTTTCTTTTTCTTGCTTTCCAATCTCCTTTTCCCAGATTTCTCCTCCTATTTATTCTCTCTGCCTAGCAGTCTCTCCTATCCTTTCTCCTGCCTTGCTATTGGCCATTCAGCTCTTTATTAGACCAATCACGTGTTTTAGGCAGGAAAAGTAACACAGCTTCACAGAGTTAAACAAATGCAACATAAAAGAATGCTACATATCTTTGCATCACTAAACAAATATTCCACAGCATAAACAAATGTAGCACATCTTTAACTAATATTCCACAACAACTGGATGTGAGTTTTGAGATTAAAAGCCTTGAACCAACTCCAATATGCTCTTTATGTTTTGTGTTAAGATAAAAGATGTTATCTCTCAGCATCCTGCTCTAGCCAGCTTTGGGTTGTCATGCTTTCAAACCACTGTGATGACTCTCTCTGCAACCTGAAAGCCAAATAAAAATTAACTTTTTCCTCTATATGTTGCCTTGGTCATGGTGTTTTATCATAACAACAAAAAAGCAACTAATATAAATTATAATATATAAGTGAGAAATTCTTAGATAACTATTATGAAATCATTTTTTAGCCAAAGTAAAAAAAAAAATATGTGAGAAGTCAAATCAATCCTAACCCACCTCCTTTTAATGGTTTTGTTTGGTGGATTAACAATGGGCAATTTCAGGAGCTGGAAAATTCTGAAGTTCTTAAAAATATTGTGTACCGGTTTGTGAAAACTAAAAATGCACCGAATATTAGTAGTAATCAGAACATACTAGAAAATACTTTAATATCAAATATATTAAATTACTTATATGACAGAAAAAGAGCGAGAGAGAAAGAAAGAGAGAAAGAGAGAGAGAGAGAAAGAGAGAGAGAGAGAGAGAGAGAACACGCATGTATTCTTGGGCCTGAAATCTTAAAGTTTGATATTAAAGTAGGTGGGAGAAAATTCATACTGTAGAACTTGTATAAGAGATAAGACTTCCTGCCCTTATAACATCATAACTAAATGCAACATGATACTCATATTGAGAATAAGTTGATTTCAATATTAGGGGTGTCTGAGATGCGGGTAGTCATTAGCTTATTCATAAGAAAATACTTAAGTAAGTGCAGATCAAGGGACCATATACAGCAGAAAGGAGGGCAAGAAACACAGGCATTGTCAGTACCAAGATGGAGTTACAGAGAGAAAGTGATGCCCAGGATGAAGAAGCTATCAGAGATGTTGTTACACACAATACATGAATAGGAACACTCTTCAGAGACAGTTGTGTATATAACTTGAAATAAAAGTTATGGACTATGTTTAAAAATAGTACATTATCTCTAGAGGTTTCTTATGAATAAAACTCCTAATCATTGAGACTCGTATTAATTTTTTTCTTATTTTCCATATATATATACATACACAGTGTGTGTGTTTGTATGAGCACATGTATTTGTATTGGTGCAAGCACACAGGTGTTCAACTGAGCATGAAATCCTGATGTGGATGTTGGAAATCTTCCTCAATCACCTGTCTTTCTACCTCACCCTCTGAGACAGGGTCTCAAACAAACCCAGAGCTTACAGCTATAGCTAATCCCACCAGTCAGCTGTCTCTGGGAAATTCCATATCTCCCTCTTCTGAAACTGGAAATACAAGCAGTCACCATATCCACATGAAATTTATGTGGGTTCTGCGGGTCTAAAACTTGGGCAGCATTGAACCACTGAGGCTTCTCTCTGAATTCTGAGATGTGGCTTGTAACGACATGGGGGCTTTGTTAGAGAAGGACAGGGAAGAGAGAAACTTACTGTACCAGTAGTTAGAGGGAGGAGAGAGACAAGCAGGGACTTGAATCTTTGCAAGACTCAGACAGCAGACTAAAGTGGTTGTCCCAACTGTGATGAGGCCCGGTGAGTTACGCTTTCTAAGTCATTTATGAATATATCTCTATTTTAAATCCATGTGAATTAGGGAACATTAAGTGACGGCAGCTGGAGTGACAGTAGCAGTTTTATATCCTAGCTTTAAAATGAGTCTTTAGTATGCTGGTGCATTTTAATTATCACAAAAAGACGGGTAAAATATAGTTGCAAAGCATAGGCTCTGGAGTCAGAAACGCATGAGCCCTAATTTATCTTCTACTTTGTTCTTTTTGCTCTGTCTGCCTCAGTTTCCTCGAAAACAAAGTGGAGATAGCCATACTAAATTTTCTGTGTTGATATAAATATGAACAGAAATAACATATAAAGTATCAGGCTTATGGTGGTGAGTCAATAAAATGAAGCTATTATTAGCTAATCCTGTCTACAGAAGAACATTTTGGTTTAGTGCTGGGTTCCTACTTTAGTGAAAACTATGATCATCTTTTTTGAGAGCTATACACATAGAAAACATCTTAGCATTTAGGAAGTGACACAGAAGGTCACCGTCATCCTCAGGTACATAGCAAATTTGAGGTTAGCTTGTACTACATCTAACTCTGCCTCCAACAACAAACAAGCAGGCATGGAGAGATGGTTCAGCAGTTCAGAGCACTTGTTGAACAAGTTTTCATCCCACCTATTACCCGTATCATGTGGCTCACAAACCTCCATAACTCTAGCTTCAAAAGATCTGATGCCCCTTTCTGGCTGTTGAGGACATCTGCACATGTGCTTTTGCATACATTGACACACGCACGTACACAGACATACAGACACACATGCACCCCAACATTAATCATAAAATAATTACCAACTTCTCAGATTAGCATGTCCTTTATGTTCTTATCTTTTACATTTTTTTTTAGTTGTTAATTTTTATTTTATCTGTATCAGTGTTTTGCCTGCCTACATGTATGAACACCCTGTGCATGCATGGTGCCCATGGAACTCAGAAAAGGACACTGGATTCCCTGGAACTAGAATTAGGGATGCTTGCTAGCCATGCTGTGGGTACTGAGAACTGAGATCAGGTTCTCTGCAAGAGCAGTCACTGCTCTTCACCACTGAGCCCTCTCTCCAGGCCCTATTTGTGATTTGGACAAAAGGGGGAGAGGTAATCTATGATTCTTAAGGTGTACTCTACTGAGGTAGCTTTTTTGAGGTAGGAAAAGATTTTGTAAGACATTTTAGATTATAATACACACTATTCTTTCTGAGGATTATTATGCTAGTCTCTTGTGATAAATTCTGGCTGGAATATGCCTTTCAAACCTAAGTTGAACTTTGGCCAAGTTGGATTATAGCTAATAGAAGGCATTCCTAAACGCTTAGTTTGAAAATTCCCTCTGCCACATATTTCCACACAAAACAGAGACAGACCTTCCACAGAATGGCTACTTAGAGCTCATTGGCTTCTATGTAGATATTTCACAGTTTCATCAGCTATGTTTTAAATGGCCTCTGAAGACTAATGCTAGGAGAGCTGTGATCTTTCCTATAACCAGGAATTACATGGTGCTACTTTCAATTCCACCTTCTTACACATTTAAAATGTGACACATAAAATGCAAGTTCTTCTGAGTTTATGAGTGGTCCAAAATATTCAGGAAATATACTATATGTAATTACAATTTCTCAAAAGCCCAGATTAATTTGTTTAGGTTTTAGCATTCTGGTGTGCATAGGCTGCTTATTTGGGCAACCATGAGGCATCTAGAACAAGGTTAGATGGCATAAGGAAGGTGCGCTGTTAGGTGAGCTGCACATAGCCTAGAAACCTACTTTATGAATGAGTCAGAGGGATATAGTGAATAGTATATAGCCTTTGCTGTCAGCAAATTATATTCCAGGGATAACTATGTACCTAATAATGATCCCCCAACAAACTTGATGTCTTATAAAGACTAGGATGGTGCTATGCTTAGTGGAAATTAACTTTAGTCAGAGAAATAAAGGGGAATGCTTAAATTCATAGACAAGAAATTGAAGGCTGTATTTCCATGCATGAGTGTAAGTGCTTAGGTAGAATGAAATAACCACAGTATGGAGGGGATGGGCAAAGAACCATCAGACAGCTTAGCTTTATCTGGAATGGTTGGGACAGGTTGAAGGTGGAAAGGGAGTGTGAACGATATGTGACATGTAAATTGGGGTTGAATATGAGCTAAAATGGGTGGATGATGAGTGAGGACAGGTTAACTAGGTTTACAGTATGTTTGCTTGTAAAGGTAACAGAATATTGGGTTCAGAAAAATAGAATTTTGTCCTGAGTGATGGTGTTTGAGTTCTGGGACACCCAACTAGGGTTAGACTTGGCCATCTCCTCTATGTGCTAAAGGATAAATCCATGCTTTTAAAAAGAATTGCAAAATATTTACTGGAGGGTAAAATACAGTATATGTGTAGAAGCTTCTTTTCCAAACAAGACAGCTTGGTCATTTTATTTTTATCCCTGAAAATGCCCGAAGGCTGCATTCAACATCATGGACTAATGATTGCAAATGAAAATTTACTTAAGTCATATGAAGGCTGAAATGAAAATAACATAAAATAAAGAAAGCCAAAAATAAATTTACTCATGCAAGGTAAAATGTTGTCCTTTAAATGTAACTATTTGATATACTAAATGAGTGATTTTCTGGAAAGTTTATTTCCAATAAGTGTATTTACAGGCCTCTGTGCTAACTTTCTAATGTCTCTACCTTCTAATTAGATATTAGTGCATCCAAGAAAGGAGAAAATGGCTTTTATTATAAACACTGCCACAGTATGATTATCATATGACATCACAGCATTCTAATATGCCCTGTTATGTCAGGGAAAGTGAATATATACATATTTTCAGTAACACATCACTTCCACGCCCAAGTGTGTTCAGATGCTGAATCAGAAATCTCATCTCTTTTTCCCACTTGAACTTCTCAGGTTAGTGTTGCCGTGTTTTAAGAACCTTTCTTTTCTAGTACATATTTTTATGGGAAGCACTGTGGCTGGGAGGTCATGGCATGCCTTGTAATAGCATAACCCTATGCTTTTATTTTACTCAAGAAGACACTGTCAATACCATCCAAGTGCAGATGTTACCGAGGAAAGAATTGAATAAGAAATAAGAATGGAACTCGGATGGTGCTGTCCTCAGCGTCGGATCATTAAGGCATCAAGGGATCCAGCTGAATGAATTCTCTCTGTAAACTCCTGAAGCATTAGAGAAGAATGACAGGATCTTTCATGAAAGTTTATAAAAGCAAATTTCACAATGAATTCTTTTATCATTTGAAAGGAAATGTGTAACTTGAACATTCGAAAAAATCTGCAGAGGCTATGTTTTGCGAGAGAGAAAGAGGGGAGAGAGGAGAGAGACACACAGACTCAGACAGAGACACAGACAGAGACACAGACACAGACACGGAGTATGTAAGAGTATAAACTCCTGGTATTCCTTTTCTACCATGCAACTGAGCCCACATTTCTTCCAATTAAATAAACTCATGAGGCTTTATGACCACTCACCCAGAAAGGTCACTAACCATTTTAGCTCCTGTGATTGGGACAGAGAAGGTGAGAGACATTGGCAAGGGCAGTCAAAGTGACAAACTTGGAAGCCACTATCCCTACCACGTACACCCTGAAGCCTACCTCCAGTTGGGGCATAAAATTCTGAAAACTCTTTGTAGAGGTATCGGTGAGGGCCGAGTATAAAAGAGGAATGATGCTTTGCTGCATCCCCAGACTGCTTGGGCCTTTTCACGGTAATGAAGAAATGTCAGTGGAAGTTGATAGGGCATGTGTGCATGTATATGGATGTGGTGGTACAGGGTGGTAGGATAGAAATGCTGCCAGACTGAATTTTTACATCTGAAGTCATTTGGAAATCACTTGTGTACTCCCAGCTCCACTCCCAAACTCTTTCCCTGCTATTAAAATTGGTCTACACACGGTCAGTCTGCTGTAAAAAATTGATTTGACAAGAGCAACTTTAAGTCATTGCTGATTTGAAGCTGACAGTACTTCCTCGTGGTCAGATGTGGTGTGAACGGGAGGATGCTTTCTGTTATTTATGCAGTAGTCTGATGAAGAGCGGAGCCAGTGGGTCCCTCCTGTTTGTCTTCTGCCCGGAACTCATCTCTATGTCCTGTGGCAGTGCTGGAGGTACTGATGACTGAGGCTGCAATCTTTAGTGTTTAATGTGCCACCAACCCAAGTATTAGTAGTCTCACAGCCACCACTCCTGACTTCCTAGGAGTCACTTACTAGAGTAAACCATGAACTCTGAATTGTGACATTTAAGAGTGGAGATTAAATCTTCTGGAAGGAAGAGAAGAAAGTCACACAGAGACCACCTGGTGCCTTAAGTCCAAATCCATTAGAACTTCAATTCCTGAGCACAGTGAAGTGATACAGTTCAAAGCACCATGCCCACCTTTCCAATCACCTGACCGTTTCTAATTATGATCACTATTATCACAGATTTGGACATGACTGGGCAGAAAGACAACAAAAGGAGGAAATGTGTTCATAGCAAAAGATACTTGAAGGGAGAGAGCCGAGCACATTACAAGTTAATGATAAACGCTCCTTACCTGGGTTCTGTGTGCCATCCATGCATCCTTTCCTCACTAGGGGCTTTCTGTCTCCTCTAAGCTGGCTTCCTGAGGGCTACAGAAAGCCATCTTTCTGAGGGGTCTTTGGAAAGTGGGAAGGAAGCAGAGATGGTTCATGACTTGCTTTCACACAGGCTGGTGGAAAATTTTGGCTGTGAAGGAATATAAACCACAGAAACTCACGATCCCACATTGAGTTCTGTACTTTGTTGAAGTGGCAGTTTCTAGGAAGACAAATATTAATGCAAGGTTGGTGGGCATGCTATGACAGCCATTCTCTTTCCCAAAAAGGTGACCTTTACCGCAGCAAATTACTTCCCTCATCAGTGTTAAGATATTTGCAAAGAGATCTAAATAACAAATGATACAAACTACATACACAAGGCTTACACGTCAGGGACTTACAGGATGTTTTGTGAATTTTTAATAATTAATAAATTAATAATTAATAGATTGGAACATTTTCTATATACTATTACCTGAGGAGGAGTAGAGAAAGAGGCAGCATGTTAAGCCTTTATCTCATGCAAAGAGAATAAACTTGTTTATAAGATATGTTAAAGAACTCATTATGTAGAATTCATATTAATCATTGTTGATAAATACTTCTGTTTTGGGAAAGCTTGGGCCATAATAGAAAATGAAATAAAGAGCTCACGTGGGAAGAACTTTTCGGCTTGCTGCAACCTGATTGTTCACACTTCAAAGCAATCCTAAGAAAAACTGTAAATAAGGACGAGGCATAAAACTCTGCAATCACCTGGGGATACTCAGCCCACTGCACAACAGAACAGAGTCTGCATTCTGGCAAACAGCCAGTTTCTGTGGATAAATCTGGAAAGGCTTAATGTGCACTGAAGAACTGATAGACTCAGAAACTATGTGGGTGTACTTAGTTTCTCTCCACTTAGGGAATCGGTTTGACTTCCCTGAATACAAAGTAGATCTGGTCCACGTGTGTTATGCCAGATTCCAGCCCTGCTGGAGCACATGCCATAAAATGCCTACTTTATAGGGAAGACACACCTTCCTCAAGAGACAAACGTCCCTCCCAGCCTTCTGCTCTTTAATGCTCATTTGAACTTATTAGAATTTCCAGAGCAGTTTTCAAACATTTTAACAACATCAAGACATATTAGGGAAAGTAATTGAGTGAATCATGTAATAACCTAAGAAACTCTTTTGGTGATTCATCTGCACAGTTGCTATAGCTAAACACAACATAACACAACACCACACAAGACAACACAGTCTTTCTCTTGTGAGACAATCTTCCTATCAGCAAAACATTTCCATCGCTCATCTTGAAGTATTCTTCACTGTATATATATATACATATATGTATATATATATGGATGGCACACAGAACCCAGTATATATATATATATACATATATACATATATATATATATCACTTTATCACTTGTGTATTTTAAAACAGGAAATGCTCAGATGGAGGAGGAATTTTTTTCTCTCGTGATAGTCTCATAATAAAAATTGTTAATACAGAACCTTTCATCTTCAAAGGGATCTGAGAAAAGTAATTATTCAATGCAACAGCAACTGTTAGATTTCTATTAAGTTAGCTCAATTTTCCAGTTTCTCTGCTCCTTCCCTCAGCATACATTTCTCTACTGCTGGCTTCACCAGAAAAATAACAGCTTCGAATTTATCCCTGAGCTAAAATCCTTCAAATGATTGACAAAATCTTAGCTAACTTGAAAAGTGACTTACATAAAACCTGGTTTGCTACTTGGAAGCATATTCTCCTCTCAGTAAATGAATGTACCTTTTTCTACATTGATCTGTCGCAAGAAATGGAGATTCTTCAAAGGCAGCACATTCCTGTAAAGCTAACTATCTTTTGTGCTGCTGTGACTCATACTTGAACGTGTCTTTTATTCCATTGTGATGTTATCAGAGCTGAAATATTTTTTAAAGATTTTGGAATTTTTCCCAAGTAAGGTTCGAAAACTATAGCCTTCTTTGCATTTTTAACCAACGATTCAGGGACTAATCTAGAGACTGACATACCATCTTCTTCATGTCTAACCAGTCAGCTTTCAACTTGCAAAGATAGCAAAAACTTTAACACTGCAAATGAACGAAGACCAGTGGGGATGTGCTTAAGGCCAAAAAGACACAGGTAGTGAAACTAAAAGGCATTGCCTGCGTGGCTGCTGCCTCCATTTGTTGCTGGATTCTTATTAGAATGTGAGTTGGTAAATTAATTTGAGGCATATATGTAACAAGGCTCGTACTTACTCTGTGTCACTAGATGCATTGTTTAAATTCTGAGAAGCTTCTGTCTGGGTTGGTAGACGCTGGCTGCTGCCCTCACACCACAAGTCTGTTTTCTCTTGCTGTGCTGGTGCCTCTCTAAGGCTATCATTTCTTTCCTATGTGTAGTAGCTGTTTTTTGCCCTACATTGTGGTATCTGTTAGGACTCTGTTTCTAGCATCTATTGCAGATTGTTTTTACCTATGCTGCAAAAATATAAATATTTGAAAACCCACCTCAACTTGTGTACATGGAAAACAATGGGTGAGACTGTCCAGGTTGCATCCAGAATCCTGCTATTGGTTTTGTCTAACTCTCCCAATTATAATACCTCCTTTTCTCCTTTGCAAAAATGGAATGATAATGAAGGTTGACTCACAGTAGTTTCATACACATTAAACAAGATACTGTATGAAATGCTTAAAACAGTGCTTCTCAGCCAGTGTTTCACTTCATCAGCTTTGCTGCCTGAAAGGAATAGAACCCACAATTCTTGAGTATAAGCTTGGATTCCCACACTCACACACACTGAATAAAATCCTACTGTTTTGAAGTCCTAGATTACAGCCATCATTTGATGCACAGAGAAAGCCAGAGAGGCATTATAATGTGCATATCCTGAGCCAAGTAGAATTTAAGTTTCATTGGAGAAGGAAAGCCAAAGAGCACGTCATTGTTGTTTAACACTGACCCTTCAGAAAGTCTGTCTCAAAACTTTTATTCAGGAAAGTCAACTTATCAGCTGACCCAGATGTGGTTCCCTTGTTCAGATGGAAGCAGTCTTAGCAGATAGGAGGGAGGCCAGGAAAGACTGAGATGATCAAGGAATATTTGAAGCTACCACAGTTGGTCCTTCTTCCTGTGGACTAGAACATTATGGGTTGCTTTCTTCTTCAGTAAAGACTAGTGTTTCATTTAAAGACTAGTTTCCTTTATTAAAGGAGTCATCAACATTCCTGATTCCAAGTTATACTATAAAGACATACTAATAAAACAGCATGGTATCATCAAAGAAATAGATATGTATGTTGACAGAATAAAATAGAAAAACAAGATGTAAGTCCACACATCTACAGATACCTGATTTTTTTACAAAGACACAAAAATGCACACTGGGAAAAATCAACATTTCAATAAATGGTGCTGGTCAAACTAGATAGCTACATGTAGAAGAATGAATCTAAATTCTATCTCTCATCTGGCACAAAACTTAACTCTAAGTAGATTAAAGATCTAATATAAGGGTGGATACTTCGAAACTATTAGAAGAACAAGTTGAGAGTACATTTCAACATATAGCCACAGGCAAATAGTTTCTGAATAGGACTCTGGTAGAACAAATGGATTCTCATGAAACAGAATAGGAAAAAAATGGGAGAAAATCTTTGTCAGCTCTCTATAGCTGGCACATAATTAATATCTAGAATACACAAAGGACTAAATAAATAAATATCAAAGAAACAAACAACAAAAAATAGACCATAGATCTTACTAGAAACTCACAAAAGAAGAAATACAATAACTAATAAACATCATTTAAACTGTTCAGCAGCCTTAGCCATTGGAGAAATGCAAATTAAAACTACTTTGAGATTCTGCTTCATCCCATATCAGAATGGCTTCATTGGCAAACAAAGGGGAGCAAACATCCATGAGGACACCCAGAAGGAGGAAGCTGCATTCACTGCCAATGGTAGGGCAAACTGGTACAGATAATATGTAAATCAGTGTGGAGGTTTCTCGAGATGCTAGAAATAGATATATCCTATGACCCCGCTAGACAACTTATGGATATATACCCAAAGGACCCTATATCCTACTACAAAGGTATTTACTCAACCATGTCCATTACTGCTCTATTCACAATAATGAGGCAATGTAACCACCTAAATGTCTATCAACTGATAAATATACAATGAAAGTATGGTCAATAAACACATGTAATTTTATTCAGCTGCAAAGAAAAATAAAATTATGGAAGTTTCAGGTAAATGGAGGAAGCTTAAAAAAAACGTAAACTTAATGGAGTAATCAAAGTTCGGAAAGATAAATGTCATGTTTTCTCTCATATATGGATCCTAGCTTCAAATCTTTATATTTGTGAGCTTTAGAGCCTACAGCAGAGAGGAAACTAGCAAGTGCAAGTTGCTTTAATAAGGGCACATCAAGACATAGATGGTTTCAAAACAGAGAGGGAGGATCCTGGAGGTGAAAATGTCCATCAGGGATGGGGATAAAGAGGTGAAGGAGATAAAGGAGAGAGATTAACCAAAAGGTCTATGAAAAAGCCATCTATGCAGACCCATTCCCTTGTCACTCGATTAAAAGAAACTCATGATTGCTTTCTTTAAATTTTTTTTTTATATTTAAGGTGTGTGTGTGTGTGTGTGTGTGTGTGTGTGTGTGTGTGTGTGTGCGTGTGAATGTGTGTGCATGTGTAAAAAATTGGAGAATATTAATTACAGGAATAATTAACTATCCTATTGATACATTGCCAGATGTCACAGGCTGTAGGAAGCCTATTCCTAACTGAACTCTGAATGATGAAAATAAAGTTGGATATAATAAAAAATATGCTGGGTGAGTGAACCTGGGTTGGTCCAGAAGCAACCAACATATGAACCAAGAAATAGACTTTTTATTGCATTTCTGAGAATCTTCCCCAAAAGGTGTCTCATAAAATAGAGTACCACCCCGCATTCTAGGCATCGAGGAGTGGAAGTTCTTGGTGTTTCCCAGCCCCACAAGCTGTGTGTTTCTCACTTTTGGATTTTATCTGTGCTAATAAATAGGTAATAAAATCTCAGTATCGCTTTAGGTTGCTATTCCATGGTGACAAATAATGTTTAGAACATTTTCAGGACTATCTAAAATATCCTTTGGTGAGTTACCTGCTCACACCTTTTGTACATCTTAAAATTGTTATCTTCTTATTGTGAACTTGTTCTTTTATATTTTGGATGCAAACCATTTGTATGTATTGTGCAAATAATTATCCCCATCAAATCTTACTTTTTTATATTCTTAATGTAGTTTTTCACAAAATAGTTTTTAATTTTAATAAAATCCAAACTATCTTTGGAAATTATGATTTGGGACTATATTTCAGCACATCATGAAAGAGAAGATGACTTGTTTATTTTCTTACAATGAATAGTGTTACAGTTTTGGATTCTTACATTTAGACGCATGATCCATTTTGTGTCAATTTTTGTGAAAGATGTGAAGTTCATCCACGTTTCTATTTTAGTATATGGACATCTGATTGTTCCAGTACAATTTGAAAAATAGACTGTCATTCTCCCTTGGATTGCTTTTTGATTCTTTGTCAAAGATCAATCAGTTGACCATATTTGTATGGGTCTATTTTGGGGCTCTCTTTTCTATACAGTTGAATTTGTATCTGTTCTTTTGCCAATACTGTCCTGTCTTGGCTGTTGTGGCTTCATGTGAAGTCCAGAAATTTGGGAGAATGTGGTTTCTATCCAGTAATTCTGCAGAACATTATATAGTACATGTATTGTGTTAGTTCTTCTAATTCATTTTTCTGTCTATAGAATAATTAAAATATCTACAAAGCATTTGCTTATGTTTTGGTTGAGGATGAAATATATATGTCAAATTGAAAAAATGACATCCAACCAAATTTTCGTTTTTTCAAAGGGACAAAACAGCAGCCCACAGAATGGGAAAAGATATTCACAAACTCCACATCTAACAGAGGGCTGATATCCAAAATATATTAAGAAATTCAAAAACCTAGACATCAACAAACAAAATAATCCGACCTACCTACAATGTGCCTACTTATAAGATGTCCTGGGTAAAGATAGCACAAAAATTGTGGGAGTGACCAACCAATGACTGGTCCTGCCTGAGACACGTACTATGAGAGTGACCTCACCTCTGAGGGTCAGGACCCAGAGGAAGGACAGCCAAGAAACCTAGAATAGAATCAAACATGACTGGCAAAATGTGGTCAATGAAATGATTCCTGATGGTATTCTTCTATACTCATAGATTGGCACCTAAGTCAACTGTCATCAGAGAGGCCTCACGCAGCAACTGATGGAAACAGATGCAGACCCACAGTCAAACATTAGGTGGAACACAGAGAATCCTGTGGAAAAGGGGGTGAAAAGATTGTAGGGGCCAGAAGGGTCAAGGATAACACAGGAAACCCCACAGAATCACCTAACCTGAGCTCATAGGGGCTCACAGAGACTGAAATGACAACCAGGGAGCCTGCCTGAGACTGACCTAGGCCCTCTGAATACATGTGACTATTGTGTAGCTTGATCTTCTTGTGGGACTCTTAACAGTGGGATCAGGAGCTGTCTGTGTGACTCTGTGCCTGCTTTTGGAATCCTTTCCTCCCACCCAGTTGCTTCATTCAGCCTTAATAGGAGAGGAGGTGCCTGGTTTTACTGTGACTTGATATGCTATGGCTGACCGATATCCATGGGAGGCCTGCCCTTTCCTGGAGAGAAGCAAGGAAGTGGATGGTGTGTGTTAGGGAGGGGGTGTGTGGGGAGGTGGGGAGTGGGATTAGGAGGAGAGGAGGGAGGTTTAAAAAAAAGATTAAAAAAATGATACCTTAGCAAATTTTACTCTTTCATTCCATACACAGTGAAGTTCTCTCAATGTATTCAGTTTTAGTGTTTTGTATATATTAAGTAAACATATTGTTATACTTATGTTAAGTTTTTGTTTTAAGGTTCCTAGTACAAATATTAATTCAAAGAATTTAAAATTCCTTTTTTTTTTTCTTGGCTGATACTTTCACATACGGACTTTGTATGCAGGATCCTAGCCATGCTCAATTACTACCTGGAGGGTGTTTTGAGGATGATGATGATGATGATGATATGATGATGACAATGACTGGAGGATTTGCTACAGACAATCCTGTCATCTGTAAATAGACGTGGACTTATATCTTCTGTTCCACTCTATATAGTTTCTTCCTTTCCTTGTCTTACTGACTTAGTTAGAAGATCCACCATAGCTATTGGGTAGGTTTGTTGAGCAAATAAGTATTTACCTTGTTAATGTTCGTGGGAAGACTAGGTCTAGTTTCTTTTAGTTAAACATGGTGAGTTTTTATTCTAGTGCTTTAGTAATTGTGGTTTCTAAGATGGAGGAAATTCCACATGTGGATTCCTTGTTAATTGAGAATTTTGACCTGAATAGCATATTTTGTTCTCTCAGCCCTGCTATTGTCGAGCAGGATATTAAGTGGTCATTGCTACATTAGAAATTACCCAGGAAGATTGTGAAATTATAAAACATGATATACTTCTGAGAAATTTCATACAACCTCTTAGTTGCATATATATATTCTTAAAATTACAGTTGGAGATAAAGGGGAGAATATTAAAGTCAAAATATCTCCAGATTTTACAAGTTTTGTCTGTGAGGAAAGAATCAAACTCATAGAGAAGACATAAACATGATAGAAATCAAAGAAGATTCAGAATGGCTAGAGTGGACCAATCTTTTCCTCTTTTTTTTTCTAGGTGGGAAATAATCAAGAAATAAAGTGTGGCAAATAGTCTGCTGTCAGGCAGTGGCCAACCTTTTTGTATAAGTAGATAATGACATTCTGTCTGATCTTTACTTACTCTATGGCAAGTAGCACCTGCTAGGCAGGGGAGAATTTGAATTGTTCTCTACCATCCTGTTGATGCACAATTGTCTATAGATAAATGGAAGACTCACTAACCAATCTTCTTGACAGGAAAGTTTTATCCCTAGGCTAAAACAGCTTATAATTTATAAAGCTGCAAAAATCATTATTGTGGTTCTTACACATCTATATCTAACAGAATATAGCTGTGGATACACTCAGTCACCACACAGTCATATTGTGTAAATAAACATGTCACCTCAGCTGTGCTTATGAATAGAGGGAGTATGTCTACAGAAAGAGTTCTTCTACTGCATGTTGGTGGATAATAAATAAACCATTATGTCAGAGGTAGATCACTTTATAAAATGCTAGGATATAAAAAGTAGAAATGATACATTCAATTTTAAAGCTCACATTCACCAGGCTTAAGCATAATAAAGTTAAAACTTCCACACACAGTATGAAAACAACTTGGCTCATACAAGCTGCCTCTATTTTGATACTACACCCTATCCTAGTAAAGTCAGAATCTCAGTAACTTTGGGCTTCAGATATTATTTCTTAGGTGATAGCTCCTAATCTAAGGTATTACTTTATATACACTAATAGATCATATTTAGTAATACTTTTTAATTGAAAATAGATTCTTCTCTCATACAAACCAACCACAGTTTCCCTTCCCTCCGCTCCTCCTGGCTCTCCCCACCACCTCCTCTCCCCCACCCCCAGATCCACTCCCCTCCATTTTTCTTCAGAAAAGGGCAGGCCTCCAAGAGACAAAAACCAACCATGGAAAAACAGGATACAATAAGACAAGGTGAAAGCTCTCAGACTAAAGCTTGACAAGGTAACCCAACAGGAGGAAAAGAATCCCAAGAACATGCAAAAGGGTCAGAGACACACCCACTTCCACGTCTAGGGGTTCCACAAAAATACCAAGCAAACAGCCAACACATATATACAGAGAACTTGATGGAGACCCATGTAGGTCCTGTGCTTGCTGCTCAGTCTCTGGGAGCCCATATGAGCCCTGCTTAGTTGATTCAGTGGGCCATAGTCTCCTGGTGTCCTCTATTCATTGCCTCTGTGTCCTAGGGGTATATGCTCAAGAGTGGTATAGCTGAGTTTTAAGGTATATTGGTTTCCAATTTTCTGAAGAACTGCCATATTGATTTCCATGGAGGCTGTACAGTTTGCATTCCTACCAACAATGGAAGAGGGTTCCCCTTGCTCCACATCTTCGCCAGCATGAGGTGTCACTTGTGTTACTGATCTTTGACATTCTACCAGGTATAAAGATGAAATCTCAAAGTAGTTTTGATTTGCATTTCACTGATGGCTAAGGATGTCCACTCTCTCCTTATCTATTTAATACAGTACTTGAAATTTTATGTAGGGCAATAAAACAACTGATGGAGATCAAGGGGATACAAATTAGAAAGGAAGAAGTGAAATTATCATTATTTGCAGATGACAGGGTAGTATACAGAAGTGACCCTAAAAATTCTACCCAGGAACCCTTACAGCTTTCAGCAAAGTGGCTGGATACAAGATTATCTCAAGAAAAAAAAAAGCCAATAAACAGTAGCAATGACAAACAGGCTGAGAAGAAAGCCGGACAACAGCACCCTTCACAACAGACTCAAAGAATATTAACACTTTTATACGTGGAAACTGATACAAATTGAGATAGGTGGGATCTGAGAACTGAAAAATTCAAATTTGTAATATTGACTAACTTTGGTTTTTAAATAAAAACACATTCATAACTGAGTTCTATGTAATTAATTTCGAAAGAAACTTGTATTATATTACATTGGAAATGTACACAATTAAAGCATCAATGTTAAAATACAGAATAAATATGATTGTTGTGACCACCACTTGAACATAAAAGTTTTGCTTAACTGAGTGTAATACAAGTGATATGGTTCCAGGTTTCTGAATGTAGGAAGCTTTAAACTTCTTCCTCCCTTGAGCATAGTTATATGCACAGAAGCTCCATGACAGCTTTCTTTTTCTTTAGTGAAACCCAACAGCAGAACTGAATAATTTGGTACCTCTCTGAACTCTCAAAACTGTATATTCCTAAACATAACACAAACATCCAATGGCTGTGATAAACACCATAACCAGAAGCAGCTCAGGGTAGCAAGAGGCTGGTGTTGGTTTACACTTCCAGGGAATAGACTATCACCAAGGAAAGTCAGGGTGAGGACTCAAGGCAGGAACAGATACAGAAGCAAGGGAGGAATGATGCTTAATGACTTGCTCACTCTGGCTCATGCTCAGCCTTGTTTTTTATAAAATCCAGGACCACCTCTGTAGGGAAGGCACCACCAACTGTGGGCTTGATCCTACCAAATCAATAAACAATCAAGACAGTCCCCAGGAGACATAGCCACTAAACTAGGAACAATTGAAGTGAGGTCACCTCTGTTACTCTCAAAGTTGTGTTTCCCCAAGCCTTTCCCCATACCAGTAAGAGAAAGAAAGATTGCTCAAAAACTTTAGTATTTAGGTGGGCCTTAAATTATTTCAAAGATTCAAAGGTATTCAGTTCCATAATTGATTCATTGGTGTCAAATAATATTTTTAAATAACCTTTTCTACATGAAGGTATTGTGCATTTGTGCATGCTATGACCTGCACATGGAAGTTATACATGACAACTTGCAAGAATTGGTTCCTGCGGTGATATTTTTTTTTTTTTTTTTGGTTTTTCGAGACAGGGTTTCTCTGTGTAGCTTTGCGCCTTTCCTGGAACTCACTTGGTAGCCCAGGCTGGCCTCGAACTCACAGAGATCCGCCTGGCTCTGCCTCCCGAGTGCTGGGATTAAAGGCGTGCGCCACCACCGCCCGGCTTTGCGGTGATATTTTATTTGTGCACCCCAATAAAGCCTAACTGAAGATCAGAGGAAAAAGCCAGCCACTATATTAAACACAGAAGTCAGGCGATGGTAGCACATGGCTTTAATCCTAGCATTCGGAAGCAGAGATACATGCGGATCTCTGTGAGTTCAAGGCCACACTGGGAACAGAGCCAGGTATAGTGGCACACACCTTTAATTTCTGCACTAACCATGGATGTCTGGAGGTCTGTACAGAGAGACAGGAAGTGTCAGAGCTGGGCAGAAAGAGGAAGTGATATAGCTGGGTGGAGAGAGGAAGTGAGATGGCAGAGACAGACAGGCATATAGGCGTGGGGATACAGGAAGTAGTTCTCTTTTTGGCTGAGGATTTCTAGCAGTAAGAATGTGGCTGACTTCTTTCTGCTTCCCTGATCTCACTGTTTTTACCCCAATATCTGGCTCCGTGTTATTTTATTAATAAGATTGTTTAGCAATTCGTCTTACAGTTCTCTTCTTCCATTATACGGATTCTGGGGTCAGACTCCGGTTGTCAGGCTTAATGGCAAGCACCTTTATTTGCTGGGCAGTCTCAACAGACGATAATATTTTTTAATTAGCCAATTTTCAGCCAATTGGTAGTTCATAGATGATAGAGACACCTATGCATGAAACATAGAACTGTAAACACCAGTAGAGGCACTCTCTCGGTGTCTTAAAGAAGAACTTATCTTCTGATTACTGGAAAATCAGGGGTGATTTCAATATCCAATAATACATATTGGTCATTTTTGAAATGTGATACTCACTCCAGAGAGTGCTGTCAACTTTTCCATAGAAATCTCTTTAGATTTATAAGATCTGGATACTTTAATGGTCAAATTTTTTGATTTGGTAGTGATTAGTGTTGGGTACTAAAAATCAAAAAGATAAAGCAACTTTTTATTTATCTCCAAGACTGTTAATGAATCACCAAGAAGAGAAAGTGAAATATATACCCTCCATGCTGAAGCCTTGGAGTTAAAGGCCATGTTCTCTCCAAGTGCCCCTCTCTCTTTGCAGATAATACTATCCAGAGTTGAAAGAAAATCTGCTAATCTTTGACACATAAATCCATTTCAGTAGTTATATGTCAAACTTTTAATAAATTCAAGGTTTAATAATTGAAAGAATCCTTTTTATGACACTCTTGAGGTTTCAAATATTTATCTTACATTCAAGATTTTAGAGATAGCTGGACATTTAGGATAGTATAGTCCACTATACCATTTAATAGGTTAAGACAAATGAGCAACATATCCTAGGTCACAAAGCTAATTAACTACAGAACCAAGAGTAATACCTGGGTCTTCTGGGCACAGGTGAGTAAAATCCAGGGCTAGGAAAAATGAGATTGGTAAGGATACCTCCAATCTAAAATCACATGTTGTTTTTTCTTTTAGTTTTCAATTATTTTTTCAAATATCATTTGCTTACTATAAATTAGACAACTAATGTTTGACAAATATAGAGCCTTTGATTCTGGACAGATACAGCTCTAAACAGAAATTAACTTAACATTTGAAAGTTAATTCTCATATCTCAGAATCCCGAAGGGTGGGGAACATTTTGGCATGGGAATATGGGTAGTTGGCTTTTTGTTTGTTTGTTTGTTTGCTTGCTTGTTTAAAAAAAATTATAAGCATGGGTTGCACAAAATCTGGATTTGCATCTGCATTTGAGCATTATAATTTTAGCATACCTTATGATTTTCAGTTAGTATAATGACACATGAATTAAGAACATATCACCAAGTATGTATTCATTCTTTGCTCACACAAAAAGCTTTACTACTTCTTGGCTCTTGTGATTAAAGATTCTCCAAACATGAGTTTATAAATACTTGTGTGAAGTAGTTTCAGTTCTCTTATATGAATAAATGGTGGTCAAATTGCCAAGTGATATGAGAAAATCTGCTACTCTTTATCCAAAACCACTAGCAATTCTCTGAGGTATCATCTTAACCAATGAGGTAGGAGAATTTGCACTGTTCCATATCTTCAATCAGGTAATTAATCTTTAATTAACTGAAAGCACCAGGCATTTTAGTCATTTTTAATGAACATAGACATTTATCATTTTCAAAATTATTTCAGATTTTCTAGGCATTTTCTGTCATCATCAGAACTTAGAATTGGACCATCAAGTCCACAAAATCTTAGGCTTTTATTGAGAGTAAATGCAATCTATAGATGTCTTTAGAGAAAATTGTTCGGTGTTATCTATTATTAAATATGTATTTCTGCATAAAATTAGTTTTTCTACTTTTATCTTTTACCTCATTTTTCCATTGAGTTGCAGAACAGCAGCAAAACTGAACAGGTGGCAGCGGTTTGCCACATGTTCCTAGTCCATCATCTGCATTGCCTCCCAGAACGGAATGCTCCTTATTATGGTGGTTGAACATAATAGTTCATAACATAACAGTTGAACCATGGTTATGTGAAGATTCTTTCTTATTTCTACACTTTTGCTTTTTCCAAAATGTCTGATGTTTAAAGCCATGCAACGTGTAGTATTTTCTATTACGTTTATTTTAATATCTAATGGTTGATGGATAATGTGAATAAAAAAATTATTTGGGCCAGGTGTGCTGGTTTATGGGACAACTTAAGTTACCTTTTCCTCAAAATAACAATAATAATTACCATCACCATTATTATTATTACTTTGGTAAATTAGTCTTGTATCAGTTTATTTTTTCAAAATAATACATTTTCATTTCAGTTTTGGTAATTTATATATTTCAAACAACTCATTCATTTCATGTTGAATAAATACCAAAGAAAAATCTTCTGGGTGTTACAAATTTTATATATGATGTTTATTGTTATAATAATCCCTCCAACTAGAAGTTTATCAGTTATACCTATTTTTTTTTTATCCCAATGCTTAAATTTTGGGTTCCTTTCCTTTATCACCTTTTATTTCAAGGAACTTAGCTCTTGTCTTTTGTTGTTGCTTTTCTTTCTTTCTTTCTTTCTTTCTTTCTTTCTTTCTTTCTTTCTTTCTTTTTTTTTTTTTTTTTTTTTGGAGCTGAGGATCGAACCCAGGACCTTGTGCTTGCTAGGCAAGCACTCTACCACTGAGCTAAATCCCCAACCCCGCTCTTGTCTTTTTTAAGTTCATTTCCTCAGTTATCTTGCTTATTTCCACTTTTGCACAGTAGAAGCTTAGAGTTTAAATGGAGATCATGCTTCACTTGAAATACAAATATTTAAATGTATGATGTTCTCTCTATTCATTGCTGTATATAATTTCCACAAACACTGATGTATATTTTCCTATCAATCAATTAAAGATATTTTCTAGTTGTCTTTTAAACTGCTTTGAATCATGGGCTATTTAGAAACTCATTGTTTATGTTTTCAGGTTTTTAAATTATTTTTCTAGATATCTTTTTAAAGGATTTATATATATGTATTTATATATATTGATTCATACATAATATATTAATTCAAAAAAGACAATTATGCAAAAATTTAAGGAAGAAACCTGAGGACAGGCAAACTAAATCTCAGCAGCTTCCCGCAGGAGGAGAATTGAGAGGAGAAGGAAAGGGGCCTTGATTAAGATAAGTTGGCATGGAGGCCAACCACATGGCACTAAGGCAGCTGCATAGTGGTGATGGGAGATTTAGACAAAAAGTAATGAAGCCCAAATTACTAGTAAAAGCATAAGTTCCAGCCAGCATTCAAAGGAAAGAGGCAGAGGAAATAATGAAGTTGCAACTTTCTAATTCAGGACTCAAAAATGTGGGTACACTGGCTATGTGTATCTCATGGCAGCTTGTTGGAACTGTCCTGGGGCCAGAAATCTGGAAAGGGAAAGGTTCTATCCCATTAATGGAATAATTATCCCACCTATCTCTTTACTGTAGCTGATGTTTTCCTGTGTCCCACCTGGCCCATGGTCAGGACAAATCTCTCTCACCAGCCAGTCTTGCAGCCACTTGGACCCAAGGAAACACACAGAGGATTATATTAATTAAAACTGCTCAGTCATTAGCTCAGGCCTACCAATGACTAGCTCTTACATTTAAACTAACCCATAATTCTTATTTATGTTTAGCCACATGGCTTGGTACCTTTTCTCAGTTCTGCCTTCACATCTTGCTTCCTCTATGTCTGACTGGCAACTCCTGACCCAGCCTTCCTGTTCCCAGAATTCTCCTCTCTGTTTATCCTGCCTATACTATACTTCCTGCCTGGCTACTGGCCAATCAGCATTTTATTTATCAACCAAATCAGAGCAACACACATTCACAGCATACAGAGAGACATTCCCAGCACTTTATCATGGCTTAAGATGAACACACCTTCCAAGAAATGGTTCTGCCTTTCTGTACTGACTTCTAAGTAAAGTCTGTGGGTAGACAATATCTATATACATGTTTTGAAATGCTTGACACAGAGGACCTTTTCATAGCCTTACTACTTATTAGGTCAGTTCTTTAAGGCATCATGGTTTCATGTACAAATTTTATTATTTGGGGTATGAGTAAAATATTTTTTAATTGATGTTATTGGCAGAATTCTTCCAGTTCTGAATTTGAAGAACACTTTGAGTTTCTTCCCATGACCTTTTAAGTGCCTCATCCTTGTCTTTTTAGATCTCCCTATTTTCTGGTACCACAAGATGCTTTCAGCACATTTTATGTTCGCCTTTGCTTCCACCTTCCAGCCCTAGGAAAAGGCATTTCTCTAAGGGACATTTTTTTCCTATTAATGGGCGATGTTCTTTAGAAAAAAATGGTGGCTCATTTCTGTCAACTTTTTCCACATAACTTCAGTTTAAATTGTTTCTATTGGTATGATTTCAATTTTATATTTTCTTCTCTGTTTCCAATTTTCTAAGACATTAGTGAAAATTTTCATTCCATGTATTTTTCATCACTGTTTTTTTTTTCTCAAAGTGATTCTATTTTCCTATATATCTCTGCCCCATTTAATGGTAGATACACCTAACTTTGGTTTTCTTAATTCTATTATATTTGGCATTTCCAAGCCTCTTTCTGTGGACTTCCCTTCTGCCTCTGCATGCATTTTGCCTCCTTATTCTCTTAATCTGTTTGGCATTAGAGTCAATACATTGTGGATGCTGTATTGTTTTAAAAAACATGTATTTTCTTAACTTTTACTAAAGATCTGGATACTATTTTGACTGCCAGTTAAATCACTTGTAGATTAATTCAAATCTTTCTTAAGTTTTGTAAAATGTGTCCTTTACTTTTGGGTTTGTTTTCTTCATCAGTATTCTTTGCAAGGAATCACAGTAAATGCCACAGTTTTCAGGAACATCCCCATATAACATGACTGAAGCTCTGAGCTTTGAATTCTGGAAACAGGCTGATAAATAGCGCATTACTGTTTATTCTCTGTCTGACTTTGTGTGATTCTCAGGTGATATGAGTATCTTACTATCAAGAACAAGATTCAAAGACATCCCTCTATACATTTGGGAATCTCCCTGTAGCTTTGTGTTCCCTGTTAATTCTACTCCACAAATGCCAAATTCCTCATATTCTTCAGACATAAACCCCTGGCTCGCCGGGCGGTGGTGGCGCACGCCTTTAATCCCAGCACTCGGGAGGCAGAGGCAGGCGGATCTCTGTGAGTTCGAGGCCAGCCTGGTCTACAGAGCGAGATCCAGGAAAGGCGCAAAGCTACACAGAGAAACCCTGTCTCGAAAAACCAAAAAAAAAAAAAAAAAAAAAACCCTGGCTCCTCAGCTCAGCTGGATGGTGGTGCTGTTTGGGTTTTTCTTTCTGCATCCTTGTGTGGAACATGGTTTCAGATCGAGGCTGTTATAGGGATTTTTTCCACTTATTTTCTTCTTTTCATTGTTAACAGTATTGCAGAGCCTATTGCTAATTCCCAATAATAAAGTTTTTTGTTTATTTTTTATTAGTTATTTTTGGAGAAGAGTACCAAATATCAAATAAATTATCAAAACTGGAATTGGAAGAAATTTTAACAAAGACAAATATTTGGTTATTTAATTTTGAAATTGCTAATTGTTTTTAAAGGAATTTCTCATTTTTATGAACAACATTTGTTTATAGTTACACAAGCAGACAGGTGAAAATATGATGCTGTATGTAACAGATAGAAAAGCAAACCCTAATATAGATATAACTGCCTGGGGTTTATATACATATATGTATACACACACACACACACACACACACACACACACACATATATACATACATGTGTATATGTAAACAGTTTCTGACTGATGAATTTTGCTTAGTGTCCTTTAATAATTTAGAATTCAAAATGAGCTGAAATTGATGTCCATAACTGAAGATTTCTCAAAACTGTTTAAATAAATAAATCCATGCTCTAAAATAGTCAGCTACCCTCCACACTGTCTTCTGTCTCTCTTGGTCTCTGCCTCTGTCTCTCTTTCACACACACACAATCACACTTCTTACTTTTCTTGTTAAACTGTCAGATTTTTTTTCCCTTTCTCAAAACCCAGCTATTTGTTAGGTAAAACTGAATGCCAACACCTTTTAAAACATGATATTTTAAGCCCCAAAGTTAAGCTGTGGGAGTTTAGGAAAACTTGCTTTAGAGATATAATTGCTCTCAAAAACATTTTCTAGGACTTGAATGTCACCAAAGGAATAGAAAATGAGGAGAAAAAGTAGACTATGATCCTGAAAGTATTTGAGGAAGGATCAAAAAAAAAAAAAGTGGGTTCTGATTTGAGTAGTAAATGTTTTGGTTTCTCTAATTTGGCCTTAGTGTCCCCTCCACACCTTTTGCTTGTACTATACCATTAGTTAAGAACCGGAAGCTTGATTATAGGTGCTAAAAACATAAGGGGAAAACCCCAAAGCTGGTTGGTGATAGTTTAATTGATTCTGCGGCTGTCCTTTAGCACGCAGTGGAATGGCAGGGAAGTCTGGCCTGTTAAATGATGATGTGGTGTCAGGGGAGCCCTGGTCCAATTTTTCACTAGAATGCAGTCTCTCATCTTTGTCTGACATTCTACTCCACTTGGCACCGTCAATGTCAGAGGAGGTGTCATTATTTGAACACTAGTATCTTCCCGTAGAAACGACACCATGTTTATTTTTAAGAATGTCAGCCGTTGGACATTTAGAAGCATTTTCTGGGGTTAGCTGAAACATATTTTGACTGGACTAAAAGCAAAACTCTTTTTCAGTGTTAAACCTCACAGACTGGAAACTCGAAGGACCTGGAAGGGGCTACTCTGTCCAGTCTCCAGCCTTCATGGAACAGACAAGGTTGTCCTGCTGGTTTCTTAAGGCTCCCTGCGAAGTGTATTCCACAACGACTTATTTCTTGAGGATTCAGTTATGCTGGGTGGGTTTCTCATACTGTTAGCTTGCTTTCTTAAAATATTTATCACATAGAAATTTTGTTGACAGATGCATATTCAACTGCTTTCATCTGTAGCCCGAAAATTATGTTCACTGATCCCATTTTGAAGCAGTTGGCAGCATTTTATTGCAGGAACTGTCAAAGCATTTTCTGAAAAGGGCCAGGAAGTCCTGCTGCATTACTCTGCTGAGAATCCTCTCACAAGGAAATAAAACTCCCATCGTCACACAAACAAAGCCAAACAGACTAAGACACCAATGCCCATACTAGTATTCCAAAAAGTATTTACTTTAGAAGCCAGCTATGAGGTAGGGCCTAAAGCAGTGGTTCTCAGTCTTCCTAATGCTTTGACCCTTTATACAGTTCCTCATGTTGTGATGACCCCAATCATAAAATTATTTTCATTGCTACTTCGTAACTGTAATATTGCTGGTGTTATGAATTATAACAAACATCTATATTTTCTGATGGTCATAGGTGACCCCTGTGAAAGGGTCATTCAATTTCCAAAGGGGTTATGAGCCACAGGTTGAGAATACATGGTTTAAAGGTAGAAGTTGACTGACGCCCATTTTACTGTGTTGATAAACCCGCTGTTGGGAGACACAGTCGCATGTATGGATCTTTTTATCCCTACACGGCTGTATAAGATAGAATAATTACTTAGAAAGATATAAAAATGCCTTCTTATGCTGAACACATCTCTTCGGGATTACTATAACTGTTCCAGACTTGTGCATCTTTGGTTAGGCTTGAGATCTGTGTCATTTGGCTCCTAGTCAAGCCCATTGTTGTGTCCAGATGATTACTAAACTGTCCTACCCAAGAACTGAGTTGCTAATGTTCATTTCAGGATAATTTGTTATCAACACGCTCTTTTTTTTTTTTTTTTAAGAATTTTTGATTCTAGATACATTCAAAAAGATCACTTAAGAAACACTAAAAAATTTCTATTATAAATTTGATTTGAAAAATTCTGAATTACTATATTGTAGTATTGTACAGTTAGTAAGGTTTTAAAAAACAAACTTATATAAAAGTAAATAAAAATAAATAATGAAATAGAGATTTATTAAGAATTCATAACTAATAAAATAGTCTTTCCTTTTTCTATCTGGAGGGGAAATTCACTTTGTATGTGATATATTTTGTTTTTTGAGTAATGTTTTGGGATGAAAATTTTTGTGTAAGAATATGAGTGAAAATAAATTTATGTTGAGTCATGTGATGGTGGGGAAATGTGTGCAGTAGTGTACACTTATGTTTGTCCCTCATCTATTTCCTCTGAGTAATAAGAATTGTTTTGCTTAAGAATTTTAAATTGATAAACAATTGTTATATATTTTTATGGGGTCAAGTCTAATGTTTGAAATATATCCAGAATGTGAATGACTAAATTAGACCAACTAACAAATTATCTCACATACTATTTTTTTGTGGCTGACTTTTTAAATACACCATGTATGATTATTGTAGTCCCTTTTCTGTCCTCTCTTAAGCTTGTTCATACTAACAAACTCTGCCCAAATAATGTAGTCAGTTTCTCCCTTTTTACATCTGGTCCCTTCTCTCAGTCTCTGGTAGCTATCATTCCATGCTAAATGATTTGATCAATTTTACCTTCCAAATATCAGCAAGACCACACAGTATTAGTCTTACCTTGCTTCCTTTATTTCACTTAGTACAGTATTTTCAGATTTATAACTGTGGTTGTGTACATATGACATCCTTCATCTAGTCTAGTGATGATTGAGGTTGTATCTATTATAGCTTGGCTATTATGAAGAAGGCAACAATGAACATGAAAGCGCAGATATCCAGACATCTTTTGAGCATAATGATTTCAATTTCTTTGGGCAGTATGTCCACACTTTAGTTGGGACATATTTTAAATTATCCTGATAATTAAGTCTTAGACAGTGTGGCCTAGAGGGAGGATTTTGTCATGGATTTGTGCCCTTGGAAGGCCTTTGCAGGTTGGAGTCCATTCCTGCTCACTCCTTCATCCATGAGTTGAATATCTTTTCTTTGTTGTGTACTTCCATCATTCTGTGCTTCCTCAAGCACAATGAATCATCATGACAAATGGGTATGAACTGTAGCTTCCAACTGTGAAGTGAAATAAACATTTTCTCTTTATGTTAATTATCTCACTATTAGCTATCGTAACAGAAAGTTAACTAACACATATGAGTTACATTTTGTTTTCTGTGGAACTTTTACATTTTTTTCCCATAAGGGCTCTATATCAGATTCTCACTTATAGTGCATCCTCTTTGACCCTTGTTATCTTTCTGTAACAATGAACATTTTAATCATACATGCTGGCCACTTCTCCTCTTAACATGAACGTGCAGACATCTAGACATCTTTTGAGCATAATGATTTCAATTTCTTTGGGCAATATGTCCACATTTTAGTTGGGAGTTTTAAATGATCCCAATATTTATTGGATTTTGTCACGGGCTTGTGCCCTTGAAAAGCCTTAGCAGGTTGCAGTCCATTCCTGCCCACTCCTTCACTCATTTCATAGGTATGAAGTCATTTCTGATTTCCACTTTAATTTACATTTTCCCGATGATCAGTGACAATGAACATTTTAATCATATGTGCTGGCCACTTCTCCTCTTAAGAATGCTCTAGTTTGGTCCCTTGTCCATGTATTGATTTTGTTATATTTTCTTGATATATCAATCAAGTTCTTTCCTCCTTTCCACCCAGTCCCTAATCAGATGAATGGATTGCAAATATTTTCTTTCAATCTGTGTCATCTCTTCACTCCATGTGGCTTTTTGCTGTGTGGAAGCTCTTCATTTGGGTTCCCGATAATGCCATTTTTTTTTATGCTGTTGTTTTTCACTGTGCATTTGTTGCTTTGTTGTTAGGGTTATTTAACTTTGCATAAGTCAATGCTGTGGAATATTTATCCTATGTTTCTTCTAACAGTTTTACAGTTTCATGTCTTCTGTATTTGTCTTGAATCCATTTTGAGTCGATATTTTACATGGTATGGGATGAAGGCCTCTGATTTTATTTTCCTATTTGTAGATATCCAGTTTTCCAGTACTGGATATTAAACAACTGCCATTTTTACACTGTGTGTTCTTAGTTCCCTTGAAGAGTAGCCATAGCTGTGTGGGGTTTTCTCTGCCTTCTCTATCCTTATCAATTGACCAATAGGTCTGTTTATATGCCAAAATTGTGCTTATTTTGATTATCCAAGTTTTGTAATCGATTTTGCAATCAGATGTCATGATACCTCCAATTTTGCTTGTTTTTCTCAAGAGTTCTTTGGCTATTCAGTCTTTTGGGGTTCCATGCAAATTTCATGACTACTGTGTCTACAGTTAAATTTCAAAGTAAGCCCTTTATAGTTTAGAATTTTCATTTCAAGGATTTTCATTAAGCTGTAGGTCCTCATGATAAATTTTTATATGACTGTTTTGTTGTATAATCTTTAAATCAGTATTTGAATTAATAAAGTATTTTTGAAGAAACTGTATTACTGAGGATATTTATTTGTAACATTAAAAATAGAGGACATAATTTTAGAAATGTTTTTAGATATATTTTAAAAGATAAACTTTGTGCATTTTTCATCTCACTTCACATCCTCTACCAGAATACACTATGTATGAGTCCCTATGACAGCCCAGAAATAATATTAATAAATCACAGAGTGAAAATTTCTGCGGACATGATGAAATAGAAGATCTTGAGCCTAAGAAACTGTGGATAGGCTGAGCAGTGATTTTTATCCAATAATTTTGGTGCATAATCATAGTGTGAACATGAAGGAATGCCACTAACTTTTTTTTGCTCATTAAACAAAGAAATAAATAAGGAAAACTGTAGATCTGATCCTTTTGGTGGAAAGGGAATAGCTTCCTTTGCAGTTGCATTAACTCAGGCCACTAAGGGATCATTTAGAACACTAGATGAGGTAATTTACTAACAGCTCCCCTGGCAACATGAAAGAATTAAAAGACTCCATAAAAATTAACAATGTATAATCTACTTTTATTGGTAAGATGAGAACAAATGTGTGATAGTACATTTGGAATGTTGGGTTTTGCTGAATTCTTAACAAGAAGCATACATTATGATATTAAAAATAAGTTAAGTTATAAAGCCTTGTCTACTGTTTTTAACACTTGTTGGTAAATTCTTGGCAGGTTTTATATTTCTTAAACAGTTATGGTAAGATAAGTGAACTGAAAAGAACTCTTAGTTGATCGAATTAAAATAAACAACAATGAAATGAATGTGTGTAGAAAGTTACACGTTTTATCGGGAAAATATAATCATACTTTTAAAGAATATTATCTTTATGTATTTTGAGTGTGCCAGTGTGTTTGTGTGTGGGAGGGCATGCAGGTGTGGAGAGGAGGGGACAGCTTTGAGGAGTAGGTTCTTTCCTTCTAACATATGGACCCTGGGAATCGAACTCTGTCAGTTTGGGGTAGCAGACATATTTACCTCTGGGCTATCTCATTGTCCTTAATCATAGAAGATTGGATAATGATTTAATGTGTTTCTTATTTCTATTATCTCATATGGAGGTTTGGTACAGAGAAAAAGAGTTTATAGTGGGACATAGTTCTGAAAGGTACCAAGCCTTAGGGCTGCATCTGGTGGGCTTCTGGTGACTGCCTTGAGGTAGTTCATTTTGTGATAGGAAAATGAAAGGGCAATGAAGAAACTGGGAACTCACAGAATATCTTGAGCATTCTTGAGGGAAGTACTTTAAGATCTTTATGAGAGCATTAACCTCCTGACTCAACACCTTCCAAGGGCACCACTACCTTTCCACACAGCCACATTGGCAACTAAATTTCAGCAAGCTTTGGTATAAACAAGCCAGTGACAAACCATGCCAGGTACTTAATAAAATGAAGTTGGCTATGTTTCCAGTTAGGGCTTCATCATTATTTACTATATCTCCTTGTCACCACAATACAGAGAAGAGAAATAGATTGCCTCTAAAAAGAAAAGTATGAACACTCTGTTATAATAATATTAATCAATTCTGCATCACCATAACTAAGGCAAAATTCTATAGAGATTTTACTCCATCCACCACAAAAATTAAGTTGTGCCTGAAGGGCAGGGACAGGGACTGTTTTCCTCATGTCACCAGATGAACAGGTGAGGGCGAAATGGACTTTTCTCTAAGTTTCATATGAAAATAGTGTGTGAATTTATGTAACTTTCATTTATTTTATTGAAAATAAATTAACTTTAAAATCTTATATTCCATAATCTCTGATTTAAAGTTAAAGTGGAATACTTATAATTATTTTCACTAAAATTTTAAATTTCATTTATCATTTTCTTGTGAGTGTGTGTGTGTGTGTGTGTGTGAGGGTGTGCGTATGTGTGTGTGTGTGTGTGTGTGTGTGTGTGTGTGTGTGTGTGTGTGTATGGTGTATGAATGGGTCATGCTTATGCCATAGAATATTGTGGAGGTCAGAGGATAACATTTAGGAATCAGTTCTCTCCTACCAAGCAGAACCTGTAGATCAAACTAAAGTTGTCAGTCTTGGTCGCAAGAAACTTTACCTGCTGAGCAGTCTTGCCAGCCAACAAATTGTTTTGAGTAAATATTAATTTTTATTTCACTTATTCTTACTCTGAGATTTTATTCATATATACAATGAATCATATCAGTCTTTCATTTCCCTCCTCTAGCTTCTCTAGGGACTACTGAATAGGCTCCCTTTCCTAACTTTATGTTCTTTCCTTTTTTCTCCTTTTTCCTTTTGCTAGTAACTACTAAGTCCAATCAATACTGCCCATATATGCATGGATGTGAGGCTGCACACCAGAACAGTGGATACTTTATTAAAGAATATTTTTCCCATCCCTAACAGCTTATACTTAGAATGTTGCCATTGTTAAAATTCTCCTTAAAAGCACATTTTTTTCCCTGCTGATGAAATTGGTGCCCCTAAAAGATAAAATGGTTCAGTAATTAAGAGTACTTGCTGCTCAGTCATGAGTCATTCCGATCCCACTGGAGACTCACAAAGGCCTGTAACTATAGCTGCAAGGGATACAATGCCCCCTTCTGGCCTCTGTAGGCACCCAGAAACATATGAGTGCAGACACTCGCACAGACACACATACACACAAACGTGTAAATAAAAAAATCTTTAAAAAAATAAAAATATTATTGCATTTATGGTTATTGTAATATTTTCACTTCATCAATAATGAGGAGAAATTCTTTAACATAAAACCACTCTGCACAATGTCACTTATGCTTTGTGTTCATTCTTTGTGCCACTTGTTTGTGTGGTTTTCAAGACAGTCTCAGACAACTGAGGCTAGCTTTGAACCACTAATCCTCTATCTCCAAAGTGTTGAGAGTATAGGCATACACCACCATACCCAGCTAACCTTTGTTTACATTCTTAAGATTTTCTAGTCATTTCTGGCCTATGAGAAGAATATGCTACTTTTAACTATAATTAAATGTTTTATTTTTCAAAGTAACTGTCTATAAATTTTATTTCCAGTGATGTTCTAAGTTTAATAGCTGTATAATATTGTACTTCATTAAAAAAAAACTAAACTTTGCATAGCCTTTGCCATATTTTTAAAGCACTAAATTTTATTAATGTAACTAATGTCATATTTAACAATCTATAGATAACATTTTTCAGTCTGAATTATTTAGAATTGTCTAAATTTCTAGGAAAAATTACAAAGTCAAGTATGGCAAAGTCCACTGTAGCCCTCATCTGTCTGTTGATTCTCTGCCATAGAATTATGTTACTGTGACCTTTACCATGTCACTTGATGAGGCATTTTGTAATTGGGCCTCATTGTGAGAGTTTGGATGGCTCAGTTGGGGCAAATAGATGTGAGTTGATTGAGCAGTTGTATGGATTGATGCACAAGTTTTAACCACTGTGAGCTTTACTTTGGTCTCGTTTCAGCTGTGAGTCTAGAAAGCCCTAGAAAACTGGTATTCTCACAGCCTGCATCCTAAACTAAGTATGATGTGGAGGCGTGTTCCTGCAGTAGGAGTGAACCTGCAGTCTACATGGACATCCATATCACCAAAAGTATAGGTGAGGGTTAGGTTGTTCCTGCAACTTAAGTGGACTGATGCTTGGAATTCCTAGATCAAAGGTTGTGATTATTTTAGTGGATATATACTGATATACTGAACTGATTTCCAAAATATTTTACACAAATGTACATGAATTCCAGCCAAGTGTGAATACATTAGTTTTCCTACATCTACTCTGGGTAAGGTAAGCTGCTATAAATCTTAAGAAACTAGGCATTGTAAAGGAGGAAGCTCTTATAACCAATTCATTACAGAATTTGTTTGGGTTGGGGCTATGTTGTTGGGGGATTTTACTTTGTTCTTTTCTCTTTTGGGGGAATCTACCACCCAGCTCCCAAATAAATCATACATGGAGTTTTATTCTTTCTTATAAATGCCTGACCTTAGCTTGGCTCGTTTCTAGCCAGCTTTTTTACTTTAAATTATCCTGTCTACCTTTTGCCTCTGGGCTTTTACCTTTCTCTTACTTTTGTGAATCTTACTTTCACTCCTACTCTGTGGCTGGGTGGGTGGCTGGTCCCTGGGGTCTTCCTCTCCCATCCTCTTGCTCCTTCTTTTCCTCCCAGATTTTTCCTCCTCTTTATTTGCTCTGCCTGCCAGGCCCACTTATCCTTTCTTCTACCTCACTATTGGCCATTCGGCTCTTTATTAGACCATTTGTGGTGATATATTGTGTACCACAATATATTGTGTACTCTAATGAACTTACCTGGGGATCAGAGGACAGAGGCAACCACTAGACCAGACATAGAGGCCAGGAAGTAGTTGCTCATACCCTCAATCCTTTCACTTGGGAGGCAGAGGTCCATCTGGATCTCTGTGAGTTCAAGGCCACACTGGGAACAGAGATAGGCAGCGGTGGCACACACCTTTAATCCCAGTACTTGAGATCTCATGCCTTTGCTTGGAAAGCACACACGCCTTTAATCATAGGAAGTGACATGGTTGGGTGGAGAATGGTATATAAGGTGTGAGGAGACAGGAACTAAGCAGCAGTTCAACTGATACCCTCAGGGGTGAGGACTCAGAGGCTTTCAGTCTGAAGATTTATGGAAACAGGATTGACTGAGGAGTTGGTGAGGTGAGGTTTGATGTGACTTGTTCTGTTTCTCTTATCTTTCAGCTTTCACCCCAATATCTGACTCTGGTTATTTTTTTTTAAATTAATTACACTTTCTAAGATTCCTGTTACAACTATCAGGAGTTTTAGACAGGCACCGTAACACAGCTTTACAGAGTTAAACAAATGCAACATAAAAGAATACAACACATCTTTGTATAATTAAAACAAATGTTCCAGAGCATAAACAAATGTAACACACCTTAAAATAATACTGTCCAACAGGGCTACAGTTAGGAGGTAGTGCTGGAATGCAATACTCCCTCTATTGAGAAGAAAAAAAAAACACTTATACCTATATGAAAGAAAAAAAATGGAACCTTAGAAAACACAATTAATAACTGCAGAGACTAGCTATATTTCTAAGGATATGTATGACACTTTTCATATAGTAACATTAATTTTGATATTTAAATAAGAAAATGCTTTCAAAACTCTGTCTACATGGTTGCAACTCAGTTACAACTGAAACTTATAAGCTGACTACCAATATGCTACTGTCCTTATTAACTGGATGAAGCAGATAAATCAGGCATGGGAATTAGCTTTCCCTTTTACTTTTAGTGCCTTCGATCAGATTAAAAAATGTATTCTTCATTATCATATAGTTCATTCACAGCTTAGCAACCTCAGCATACATTAGGAAAATCAGTCTCTATGAAGGTCACATCCAAATTCACAAATCTGTTCGAATCGTTTGACTGATCAGCAGCCAAGTCATTCTAACAGCCAGCCATCAGTCAAAAATGTGCCAGTCAAAATAAAAACTCACAAGGATTTTTTAAATTAAAACTGTGATTTGACTTTTGGCTTTCTCATTTTGCTCTTTTTAATTTTTCATTCTTTAAAATTATGTTTTACAGCTGTCCATTTTACATGCAATATTTACTGATACTAAATGTCACAACTAGAATGGTGAGTTCTAGTAGTCAGTTACCATAGCCAGGATAATGACACAGAACCCTCATCTTTCTCTCACATCTTCTCATTGCTCATCTTGGTCATCGCCAATCTATTTTCTTCACTGCTGTCTTGTCTATTGTAGTAGATCCAGATAGAATTGAGATACATTTAGTCTCATCGTTCTGATTTCCTTATGGTAGCATGCTTCTTTTTAGACTCATCTATGTGGTTAACAAAGGTAATAAAACCTATATTACATTGCCAACATCTTTGTCTCACTAGTTATCTTTTAACAATGCTATACAAGATGAAAAAGTCTTAGTTAACCACGTTTACCATATCTCACACTCAACATTCTCCCTGTAGGATGGAATTTCCAATGGGTACCACATTTCTCCCATGCAAAATTTGGTCATAACATTCTTCTACTGCTGGTCTGGTTGTCATTAATTCTTTCAGCATATTGACCTTAAAACGTTCGTTTTTCAATCATGTTTTACTAGTTTAAGAACTTTTAACTAAAGTTTTGTTGTTCTTTTACTTTTTTATCAGGTCTTGAATGATACATATTCCCTGGCTTCTGAATGCTTAGTTTCTGCTAAGACTTTGGGGATGTATTTTAAATGCCTTGATGCACATGAAAGTGCCTTTCTCTCTAGTGGTTGTTTTTAGGATCAGCACCTTTCAGAAATTTGGTTAAATGCAATTAGGAGTCTTCTTTGAGACAGTGTTTCTCTGTGTGTATAGCCCTGGCTTTGCTGGAACTCTCTCTGTAGACTAGGCTGGCCTCAAACTCACAGAGATTCACCACCCTCTGCCTCTCAAAGTGCTGGGATTAAAGGCATATGGTACAACTGCTCAGTGAGATGAGGAGTCATTTATTTATGTTTGTTGGCTTGTGCCTGGTGAGGATTTGGATTTATAAAGGCCACAGTTTTGTCATATTTGAAAAACTTTAGCCATTTTTTTCTTTGAATTTCTTTCCTTTCGCTCATATAATAAGAACAATACTTATCATTGTCTCAATGAATATTAGTATTTGGTGAGTTGTTCCACAGATTTTTCTTGTCACTCATTTAGCATCATTCATATTGTTATTCTTAGAATTCAGATCTTTTCTTTTGCCATACTGCACCAGCTTTGGTTGTTAATGTTATCTATTGTGCTCTTTATTAAGGCATTATATTTTTATCTCAAGGAGATGTCTTTTCTATTTGGTTTTCTGCTAACTCAGTCCCAGTTTTTTTTTTTTTTTTTGGTTTTTCGAGACAGGGTTTCTCTGTGTAGCTTTGCGCCTTTCCTGGATCTCGCTCTGTAGACCAGGCTGGCCTCGAACTCACAGAGATCCGCCTGTCTCTGCCTCCCGAGTGCTGGGATTAAAGGCGTGCGCCACCGCCACCCGGCTCAGTCCCAGTTTTTTTTTTTTTTTTTTTTTTTTTTTTTTTTTTTTTTTTTTGGTTTTTCGAGACAGGGTTTCTCTGTGTAGCTTTGCGCCTCTCCTGGAACTCACTTGGTAGCCCAGACTGGCCTCGAACCCACAGAGATCCGCCTGGCTCTGCCTCCCGAGTGCTGGGATTAAAGGCGTGCGCCACCGCCACCCGGCTCAGTCCCAGTTTTTTTTTTTTTTTTTTTTTTTTTTTTTTTTTTTTTTGGTTTTTCGAGACAGGGTTTCTCTGTGTAGCTTTGCGCCTCTCCTGGAACTCACTTGGTAGCCCAGACTGGCCTCGAACCCACAGAGATCCGCCTGGCTCTGCCTCCCGAGTGCTGGGATTAAAGGCGTGCGCCACCACCGCCCGGCTCAGTCCCAGTTTTTTAAGACACCCTTCTGAAAATATTTTCTTTGGACATTTTATGTTTTATGAGGTCTTCATATTCATCTGATAAAATACTGACTGTCCTTACCACTGTGTTAAGCTCCTGGACTGTGTGCTCCTTTCTTTTTTAATTCTTCCCCTAGCCATGGGTAGTTTCTCATACAAATCTGCATTTGAGTATTTAACATGAAATAAGGAGGACCCTGCTAAAGATTCCAGAGATCTCTAAGTGTCTTTCCTACCCAGTGCTTGGTATTACAAATTGAAGATATTTTGTTTTCCCAATATTCATCTTCTGATTTCTCCATACAATGCAACATTCAAACACTCTATATATTAGTTACTTTTCTTGATAAAATACCATGACCAAAACAATCTAAAAAGAAACCATTTATTTTAGGCTTATGTCTTCAGATACTTTGGGCCTATGTTGACAGAAAGAAGACACAGTAACAGAGACATCTGAGCTCACATCTTGACCCACAAACAGAAGACAGAAAGCACACAGGGAAAAGCATGAGTCTTTTGAAAGCCTGCCTCCAGTGAACTGAGCAACCACCACCAACAAGGCCACACCTCCCAATCCTTCCCAACAGTTCTACCAACTGGGGATGGAATATTCAAACATATGAGCCCAGGGGTTCATTCGCAGTCAAATAACCATGTTGCACTACAGAAATAACTTCTCATGCCCCCACCCCCCCAGTAACTCCTAGTGAAATTTGGGTCACACTTAACTTTGGTTCTTCTATCCAAGGATCCTACCAACAGTTGCTATATGAAGTTTGGAAAATGATTTTTATATTTTATTTCCAGTTTTCTAGTTGAGGATGCTAAAGAGTAAGTATTTCTGTAGCTTACTTGGCTTCATAGTGTATTGTTGAGTGATTATTAATTTTATTTTAATTTTAATTAATTAAATTTGTCTTTTGACAATTCACAATGCTCATGTACACAATAAATAATGGCATACAAAGGTATATTATTTTTATCCAGTAATCTATTATATTTAGTATAAATTGTAATAATATTTTGACAACATGACAAACATTGTACAGTCTACAATTATTTGAAAAATTATCAATATTTATATAATGAGTTTGACATTTTAATGTAAATTATAGCTGACTGTAAATTTAAATGATGTTATTGGAAAATCAAACACAGCCAAACAATAGTTTTCCTTTGGGCCCTATTCATAATGAGCTCCTCAGACAGTGAGTCACTACAAACTTCCTTAGAATGTCAGTGTTCTAAGAGTGCGTAAGTCTTGACGGGAGAATTGAATTTGGGTTCCATGTTATGAACCATTACTGACTTCAGCCTACCTATCTATTGATCTATCTGTCTATCATCTATCTGTCTATCCATCAGCTATATTTCTATCATCTATCTAGCATCTTAAAATCTCAATGATTTATTTATTTATTATGTATACGGTGTTCTGCCTGCATGTATGCTTGCAGGCCAGAAGAGGGCACCAGATCTCATTACAGATGGTTGTGAGCCACCATGTGGTTGCTGGGAATTGAACTCAGGACCTTTGGAAGAACAAGCAGTGCTCTTAACCTCTGAGCCATCTTGAACTATGAACCAATGGCTGAGGGGTCACCAATTAGATCAGGCCCTCTGAATGGGTGAGACAGTTGATTGGCTTGATCTGTTTGGGAGGCATCCAGGCAGTGGGACCAGGTCCTGTGCTCATTGCATGAGTTGGCTGTTTGAAACCTGGGGCCTATGCAGGATTGCTTGGCTTGGCCTGGGAGGAGGGGACTGAACCTATCTGGACTGAATCTACCAGGTTGATCTCAGTCCTCGGGGGAGGCTTTGCCCTGGAGGAGGTGGGAATGGGGGGTGGGCTGGGGGGAAGGTGAGGGGGGAGAACAAGGGAATCCATGGCTGATATGTAGAACTGAATTGTATTGCAAAATAAAAATAAAAAAGATAAAAAAATCTCAATGAAATGCTATAGTAGAATGCTGTCAATCTTTGCATTTCTACAATTGCAATTCTTTAAATACTTTTTTGTTCTTTTAATCATTTATTTTTATATGTACTTTAATATAATTGTATCTTTCTCCTTCCCTTTCCTCCCTCCAATCTCTCCCATATAACCATCTTGCTCGATTTCAAATTCATGTCCTCTGTTTTTTATTATTTGTTGTTACAGACATATACATATATGTATATTCCTAACTATATAAATACAACCTGTTCAGTTTGTTTGTTATTTCTATGTATAATTTTGGGTTTGATCATTTAATTTTTGTTAAAGCATTGGTGTGCATTTCTCCTGCTTTTCAGTAATCCTTAGTTGACAGTAGTTCTCTTTGCAAAAGACAAACCATTACAGAAAACTGTAACCAGTCAAAATGCAGAATTGTGGATTCTAGTGCCAAGGATACATACATTTTAAAGTGATTTTTACTTCACAAGAAAAATTCCTTTTCAAAGACACAGCATGTTATTTGCTATAATTTCACCTAATTTAGGTATTTCCCTTTATTCATTCTTTCCTTCCTTTAATCATTTCTCTAATTAACAAGACATTTTCAAAATAATGTTGGATTTTAACCTGTGGCACAAAACTCCCATACCAACCCTACAAACTGTTGCTCATATTACACTTTCTTTTGATGATATTATATATAAAAAATACTGACAGTACCATTTGTTTGTTCATTTGTTTTTCTAATACATTATCAGCAAAAAGAAAATTAAGAATTAATGATAGAATGACAGGGAACTATGAGGTGACTTACTTTTAAATATAAAAATAAGAAAGCAAGTTCAGATCCTAGAACCCATATAAAAACCAGGTTGGCATGGAAGTCAGCCTATAGCCCCAGTAGTTGAGATGAGGAGACAGGGAATCCTAGAAGCATTTTTGGCCAGGCTAGCCAAAAGGTAAGTTATTGGTTCAGTGAGACACCCAGTCTCAATATATCAAGTGACAGGTGATCAAGAAAGGCTTATAACATCAACTTCAAACCTGTACATACACATATGTACCCACACACAAGTTAATGTACATATAAAAATGAATACTAGGTAATGCATATAAAAATAATAATTATTCTAATCCAGCTATACTATTTACTTCTCTGATACAAAATTATAGTCACTCTTTATTACTCAGTTTGAAAATAAATGTTTCTACAAATGGCTGATAACTGGACGTAAAATTGGTGGCACTATTATTATTATTACTAAATTCCTCATTCTAAAGATGAGCGTTAATTGTCAACTTAAATGGATCAAATATCGTTTGAGAATTAGGTTTTGGGGTATGTCTCTGCAGGTTTGCCTGGATTTAGTTCACTGAGGTTGGAAGGCCTGCCCATTACTGGTGTTGCCATTCACTAGCTAAAATCCTGGACTGTGTAAATGGAGAAAGGGAACCAAGACTTGCGTTTACATTCACTGTTCTTTTCTCACCTCAGAGATAATGCAATCAAGCTCCTGAGATTTTTCCTTCCACACCATGCTGGTCTGTACCTTGAACTGTGAACTAAAACAAAGCTTTTCTTCTTCAGGACATGATATGATGCATTGTCTTCCTATTCTATCACAGCAGAAAGAGAAGATACTCAGTTACTGTCAAAGCATGGTTAGTTCCTTGAGAACAGTAATTGACCATTTGATCTTATGGGCTCAGAATCACACACAGAATATTTAGGAAACGAACATGGACTGTTTGGTTCATAACAATATTCAATAGGTGGTACAAATTAAAATACTGTTACACATCAATCAAAAAATTAATATTGGATATGGCATTTAAAGAAGTTTTGTTAGAAAAGACAAAGAATTGATCAAAAGCAGTAAATAAGACACAGTTATATAAAGAAGAACACCACAATGTCCTACAGAAAGAGCTATGAGCAGACTTGAAAATAGAAACCAAAATACCAGGTAGAAAAATAAGAAAATTGACCTAATGTAGTGGAAGATACATTTGTGAAATTACAAGAAAGTATTTGAATTTTTTTGTTACTCCATTGCCATACTTGGTACACTAACTGCATTAGACAACACACTTCTTTTTGTTTGTTTGTTTGTTTGTTTGTTGAGACAGAGACTCTGTATAGAGCTGGCTGTACTTCAACTAGCTCTGTAGAACAGGCTGGCCTCTAACTCAGAGATCTGCCTGCCTCTCCCTCCCAAATGCTGGTATTAAAAGTATGTAAGACTACAGCTTGGCTGAGTTCATTTATTAATATGATTTCATTGTTGCACGTTTGCGCTCTTCTCCAACAACAAAGGGACTCCTTGAAAAATCCAAATGTATTCTTTATTTTTAATTTATCATTTGCTAGAAATAACTAGGTTTACCATACAGCACAAATACAGGGAACTGAAAAATGGCCTAGCATTATGACATGATTTTTCTAGTCTGTCTGCTGTGCTGCTGTGGTCATCTGACCCTCTGCGTACTCAGTCTCTGGACCTTCCTCAAATTACATCACCACTTGTTTCTTCCACTTTTATCTCAGAAAGAATGGGGCCTTAGAATCAACAGAAAGGCAAGAAAATTACACATATATTCTAGATAGACAGCTTAAACTACAGTGATGTTCATGGGAGGAAGGAAGAAAGGCTAGTTCAGGAAGAAAGTGCATGGAAGAACTGATGATACTCAACACCATTCAGGACTGTGGTGGTGATAAGACAAATGATGGTGTGGCTGGATGATTATGGTAGTGGAGTAAAAACTGACCTGAAAGGGCCAAGAGACAGACTTTGTTCCACAAAAGGTGATGACATATCATTCAAAAGGAGTGATGTAGCATTCAATAATTTCTGAGGAGAGAAACAAGTTCAGGAGAGAATTAGTGTCAGGAGAGAGGAACCATCTGTGTACAGGTGATAATTGAAGTTACAGGACACTTTTCAAGAGACTGCAAGATCAAGAAAAAGTGATTTCTACATTTTAATATCAAATACTTCCTCCATCCGAAATAGTAAAAAAAAAATTGGCTTTGCTTTATTAATTGAACACTTTTCTGTAAAAGCTGAGTGTAAGTCAGAACACTCACAGAAGCTGCATCTTTCATAAGAGGCACCATGAAGAAGGAAGAAAATTGTTTCCCATGACAGGTATCTTACAAAAGAAATGGCGAGTGCCAATCACTGCTACAGTACAGATAAGGTCTATCATTCATAGGAGAACCTGCCATGAACCAAGGCATTTCAGATGTTTCTGGAAAGAAATAGGAATTCATTTCCAAAATCAAATTCCATGAGGTATAATCAGGAAATGAAGTCTGCATAGCAGCAGAAAAGTAGACACAGTAGGACACAATCATGGGGATGGAAGACAGAGGATAGCTCATTCTGTAGCCATAGAATCTTTGTTTTTTAATTTTTTCCATTTCTTTTTTCATTGTCCTACTGAAATCTTTTGTATTATCAGGAATCCATTACCAGGAGTTTTTATGTTTACATAAATAAACAATTATTTTAAAGCTCCCTTGAATCCATGTGAATAATTTTGTATACATAGATTAGAAATAGGCATATATATATATATACACATATATATATAAATAATCTTCTACATAATCTATTTATAGGTAATTCTATATATGTAATCTAGGTTTGGGGTTGTGAGGTATAAAAATGTCTTATTTAATAAAAAGACCTCCTTTGGAATAAAGTGATAACACAATAGGTCTCAAAACATGTCTTAGTTGCCATACATTGTTTTCAACATCTTATTATGAAAAATTCAAATAAACTGAAACATAGATGAACAATGGTAATAAATATTCACATACTTTCACTCTACATTAAGTAATTGTACATGTATTGCATGTTTACTTTAAATGTTTATTTTTCTTTCTGAAGTTGAAAATTTCTTTCCCTCCTTAGAATACACCTTATTTAAGGTATTGTCAAACTATTTTATTTTGGTAGCATTTATAAAATCTTTCTTTTTTCCTTTTTGATTGGTCACATTACTGGTTTTATTTGCAACTACAGTAATTGATTTCGTCTTGGCAGATGCATTCAGATTTATGCATGATTCCAAACAAACATCACAAAGCAACTCATTAGTGAAGTCTACTGTTATCCAATGGTTCTGATTCTGGAGAATCTCTGTCCTGGATATTATCATTTTAGGATTCTTTTTATTTTATTTCTTATTTTTGTATTTATTGGATTTTTGACAAAAAAAATTATCCATTCAGTATAATTTGACCATATTTCTTCTCTCCTACCTCCTTCTACATTCTCTCTATCCACCCAAATTTATGATTCATGTTCTTTCATTCAAAGAAAAACCCAAAATAAAATAAAATAAACCCACCAAAATAATTATATATATATATATATATATATCACTTAAAATCATGCAGTTTGTTTGTTTTGGCCAACTACTTCTGATATTAGTAACAGTTCATTGGATTTTTCCTTTCCCAGCAAAGATCAATTGCAAATAGTTTCTTCATTATGGGTGGGACTTTGTACCCACTTCCCTCCCTCAGTGCTGAGACTTTGTCTGACATGAACTTGTTCTGGTCTTGTGCATGCTGCCACAATCACTGTGAGTTCACAGATGCATCAGCTCTGTTGTGTCTGGAAAGTTCTGTTTCCTTGGAGTCATCCAGTACCTTTGGCTTTTAAAATGTTTCCACCTTCTCTTTAGCATATATTCCTAAACCTTGAGGGAAGGGGTTTGATAAAGACATCCCATTCAGGGATGTGTAATTCAAAGGACCCTCTACACTGTCCAGTTCTGTGTCTCTATGTTAATTACCATCTACTGTCAGTAGAAAGTTCTCTGATGAGAGTTAGGCAATGCTTTCATCTATGATTATAGCAGTATGTCATTAAGAGTAATTTTATTGCTATGCTCCCTTAGCAGAATAATAGGCCCATGACCTATCTAGTCAGGTCACTTGGCCATGTTAGCAGTGTCAGGTATGGGTTCACCTCATGAAATAAAAAAAAGTGATTGGTTATGTCCATAACATTTATGCCACTATTGCACAAGTATATCTTGTAGTCAGGTTGCTATTGTAGGTCACAGAATTCATAGTTGGGTGATGTTGATAATTACTGTTGTGCTGGTAGTATACACAGCACCTTCCAGTTCCATGAATGCCAATAGAAATTGTGGTAGTTTGAATGAAAATGTCCTCCATAACCTTATAGGGAGTAGCACTGTTGGAGGTAGAGCCTTGATGGAGGAAGTGTGTCACTGGGGTGGACTTTGAAGTTTAGACTCTTGAGCCAGGCTCAGTCTCTCTCTTCCTGCTGCCTGCAGATTCAGATGTAATACTCTCAGCTATGTTTCCAGCACTATGTCTTTCTGCATGTCTCCATGCTTCATGCATGACAATGGACAATAATGGACTAAATCTCTAAACTATAAGCCAGCCCCAATTAAATGTTTACCTTTATAAGAGTTGCTGTGATTATGGTGTCTCTTTGCAGCAATAGAAACCATAACTAAGACAGGGATGAAGGTTCTAGTTGAGCATTAGCTTAGATTCTCTGTGTTTGATGACATCATCAATACACCTTACCATCAGGTTGTAACCAATAAAATCTGCAATATCCTTTGATATTTGGGTGCATATACGGGAAACTTTTAGCTTACTCTTCAATAAAATGTAACTCTTTTTCTTGGCACTAGAGGTTTTATTTGGTAGCATAAGGTATCTCTTTGGGGAATTGTTTCCTACATTATACCATGACTCCATTTAAATTCCTTTCACATATGTATGTATTTAAGATGCTTCTGTAGTAGTAGATCTCCATGTGGCTTTTAGGAAGGCCTTCAGTTGTTCTTCCTCATTTTCTCTTCTTCACAAGACCTCCATTCCTCTTCTCCATTTATATCCATATTCTACTTTCCTCTTTATTTCTTTACAATACCATATTCTATTTCTTTTTCCTTGGAAGATTTCCTCTTCCTCCCTGGTCCCTTACAACCTCTGTGGTTTTTCTAACTGAAACACACATATCTAAAGTTTAAAAGCTAAAATCCACATGTAAGAGAAAACATACAATGGTTATCTTTCTGTACCTGGGTTAATTCACTCAGGATTGTTGCTTAGAGTTTGTTTCTTGTTACCTGAAAATTTAATAATTTTGTATTTTTTAACAGCAAAATAATACTTCATTATGTAAGTGTACTGCATTTTCATTATTTATCCATCAGCTTCTGGACATTTAGGCTGTTTCCACTTTCTGGCTATTATGAATAGAACAGCCACGAATGTGGATGAGCAAGTATCTCTTCAGTATTATATAGAGTCCTTTTGGGTATATGGTCAAGAGTGTCATTGCTGATCTTGTGGCAGATCTAATTTTGGATTTTAGAAGAATCTCTGTACAGATTTCCAGAGTGGCTGTACCAGTTTTCATTCCCACAGCAATGAGTAAGTGTTTCCCTTTCCCTGAAACACTGCCAGGATGCACTGTAATTTGTTTTATTGATTTTGGCCATTCTGACTGGGGTAAGATGAAATCTCAGGATAGCTTTTTAATTTGTCTTTCCCATTTGGCTAAGGATATCAAGTAGTTTTATGTGTGCGTGTGTGTGTTTGTGTGTGTGTGTGTGTGTGTGTGTGTGTGTGTGTGTGTGTGTGTGTACCATTTGTGTTCCACCATCCTATACTCCATTTTTAAATTATGTTGTTTTCTTTATATATCTTAGATAGTAACAGTCTGTCATATATATAATTGGTGAAGATGTTTTCCCCATGATGTAAGCAGCCACTTTGCTCAAATGATTGTGTCCTTTATATACAAAAGATCCTTTGCTTTGTGAGGTCCCATTTATTAATTGTTTGACTCAATTTCTATGATGTCAGGATGTTGTTCAGAAAGGTCTTTCTTATGCCAATGAGTTCAAGTGAGTTTCCTACATTTCTTCTTTTTTTTCCCATACATAAATAAGCAAAGATACATTTTGCACAATTTTTTGTGACGCATATATAATAAAATATAAATTGTTCTCTATCTTGATTATTTTCTTCTCTAGCAAATAAATATCAGAAATCACTTCATGCCAATAAGTAGAAATCCTTTTAATTCTTTTGTATGTTTATGTAAAATCCAATTGGATATAAAACATACAATTTTATATCCAAATAATAAATCATAGTTTATCTAACTAAACAGCTTGTAATGGATATTTAGATTACTTTTAATTTCACAGAGGTAGATATCTAGGGTTGATTTCTTAGAGGCCACAATTCATGGTTTAAAAAAAGGCATATATAATTATTTAAACTATGACAACTCCATTGAATTGGTACTGCTCTTGTTCTTTTCAACCACTGGACTGTTTATGATCCTTACCACTAGAGTATCTTTTCAAACTTTGTAAGTTTTGACAATCCTATGGATGAGAAATTATAATTTATTGTCGTTTTCATTGGTGTTTCTTTAAATGAGAATGATTATTTTTTCATATATTTGACAATTCATATATTTTGGGAATTGTATCTCCTATCCTAAGCCTATATGGTTGAGGAGGCCCCAATGCTTTAAGTTAATTTGGATATTTTGTGTCCTGCAATGATAGTTTCAGAGGTTGTGGTGGTTTGAATGAAAATGGCTCCTGTAGACTCATAGGGAGTGGCATTATTGGAGGTGTGGCCTTTTGGAGTAGGTGTGGTCTTGTTGGAGGAAATGTGACAGTGTCGAGGTGGGCACTGAGGCTTCAGATGCTCAAGCTAGGTTCAGTGTCTCACTTTCTTCTTGTTACCTGCCGATCTAGATGTAGAACTCTCAACTACCTCTCCAGCACCATGTCTGCCTTCATGCTGCCATGCTTTGTGCCATGACTATAATGGAACCTCTGAACTATAATCCAACCCCAACTAAATGTTTTCCTTTATAAGAGTTGCCATGGCTGTGTGGTGGTGGCACAGGCCTTTAATTCCAGCACTTGGGTGGCAGAGGCAGATGGATCTCTGTGATTTTGAGGCTAGTCTGGTCTACAGAGTAAGTTCCAGGACAGGATCCAAAGCTACACAGAAAAATCTTGTCTCGAAAAAACAAAAACAAAACAAACAAGCAAACAAAAAAGACTTGCCATGGTCATGGTGTCTCTTCACAGCAATAAAAATTTTAAGTTTCAAGAGATCCCATTTATTAGTTGTTGCTCTCAGTGTCTGTGCTACTGGTGTTATATTTAGGAAGTGATTTCTGGTGCCAATGTGTTCAAGACTATTTCCTGCTTTCTCTTCTATCAGGTTCAGAGTAACTGTATTTATGTTGAGATCTTTGATCTACTTGGACTTAAGTTTTGTGCATGGTGACAGATATGGATCTATTTGCAATCTTCTACATGTTGACATCCAGTTATGTCAGCACCATTTGTTGAAAAAGAGTAAGGAAAGAAAGGCTGTGGCTATTTAAATGAACTGAGTTTAGCTGTTGGAAGACCTGTCAGGAGGATGTACTAAGGAAACTCCAGTATTCAGACTTGAAAAGACTTTATTCTTGAGTCAGCCAGATTTCAGAGAGCTGTATGCCAAGTCTTCTACCTGGAAGGAGGCTCACTACTAGGGTAGGAACGAAGACCCTAAGGGACTCAGCATCCAGTGTGTGTCATTTGGTTTTATACTGTAGTAGGAAAGATTTTCCTGGGGAACCCCTGACCTAGTCTCTGAAAAGGAACTCTCTCTCTCTCTCTCTCTCTCTCTCTCTCTCTCTCTCTCTCTCTCTCTCTCTCTCTCTCTTTCTCGCTCACTCATACACACACACACACACACACACACACACACACACACACACACACACACACACGTGCTGAGTGGCATTTCTTGCCAGCAGAGGGTGATGAGGGGAGTGGGGGAAGAATGCTTCTGATATTGACTTTCAAGTCATTCTTTTATTGAGCACCTCTTCTTTCAACTTCTAGAACTGTTAGTGCTAATAACTGTCAAATTTGGGGAATTCTGAATTACAGACATGGTTTTCTCTGGCTTTCCCCAATGCAGGTTTAACATTCAAATTGCTTAGGTCTAAAAATCTAATCATTGCTTTTCTGTATTAATAATTTTGTTGCTATTGTTTCCTTTACTGTTATTGCCATCCTATAAATTTATATCTCTAAAAATTCCTTCCTGGTAGTCTTTGGGGAAGTAAAATTTGACACATATACTGAAATTGAATTTTAACAATGTACGGTGCTGTGGGATGTTCTGTATGCTAAACAATTCTAAACAGAGTCCCAAACAGGTTCCTGCTTCATGTTTATTGCAGTTGGTGAGACATTGCAACATGGCAGATTTCAGCCACTGTACACAGAGGAGTCTCCAAGCCACACATTAAGCTTCATGGTAGATTTAGCCTTTGTTAGTACAGACAAAAAAAAAAAAAGAGGTTTCTGAGCTACATGCTGCTGGATAAAAGCATAGACCCACCACTATTTCCGAGAGACGGTGGGAGCATGGTTCCCAGAACTGGCTGTAAATGTAGTCCCTCCATGTTGGGAGGCTGAGGTGGGTAGAGAATGCTGCAATTTAAAGCAATGGATTTACAATAAAATAGAGTCAGATGAAATAAACTCTAAATAGTTTACACTGTGTGTGAAAATGTACATAGGCTTGAAAGAGAGAGAAAAGGGAATGTAGACAGCTATATTAAAGAAATAGAAAGTTTTAAAAAAATAAATTCTTTAAAGAGAAAGTAAAAGTAATATAAAAAATAAGCCACATAAAGATGGAAATCATACAGAGTGTCTGGATTATATTGCCTTTGAGAGTTTTAACTACAGAGAGATATTTGATTATAAAAGCTACTGAGTTAAATCAATATGTATATTTTAAAAGTATCTCAGTTTCAAAATTTTTGTCTGAGAATATGTTGCTTTGGAAAAGAGGTTCTCCTCTTGTTTCCACATAAGATGAGAATCTGTGGATTGCTTCCAGGCAAATATGGTTTGATCAAGGAAGACCCCCTGAAAGGTCTCCAATGACATCATGGCCCAGATCATCCAGCATCCAAAATCAGCTTCAAAGCAATTGGCTGAGATGATCCATCCTCACAGATGCTACAGCCAAGATTTAACTATAATTCTTAATTTTCTCAGGATCTGCAGAAGATTACCAGTGCCCCCTATCAGCAGGAAGTAGCATGAGAAACTACACCCACATTCCCAAAAAATGCATTATGGATGTTTGTCTATGTTTAGATTGTTGGTTGCAAATTGTTATTGGTCATAGTCAATCTCTTTCTAAAAGAAGAAAGGAGGATATGATATAAAAATATAGGATGTAGATATGATAGAATGAAAGGGTAGATTATTGAATCTACTTTTAAAGAACAACAACTTGTTTGAAGTGTTCTAGATTGCTATGGATTTTAGTTTATTGATACAAATTTAAAGGTAATTTTGTTATACTGTATGTATATTTATATTCTTGTTTGAAGTATTTTGTTGGTACAACTCATTTGAAATTATAATGTATAGTTGAGAAATACAGATTAATAATTAGTCTTCTATGATAGTCAAACTTATAGTCATGTTAAGTTTTCTAGGTATATATAGATATATTTCAGATAAATAGGTAATCTTCAAACATTTCAAAGACCTACAGGATACGGCATTTAAAATGTTTTAAAAACTTAGACTTTTCTGGACAATGAAACATGTCTACTCCTGGCAGCACCAATTACTTCAAGGAAGATAATGGATACCCAAAACATTCCATATGGAGTTTATCCTCTTCATGGCAAAAGTTAGCCATTTGGGCAAGAAACTGTTCTTTCCTGGACTGCTTGACAAACTGTCATATTAAACTGGACATGCAGGACCCATAAGAATGTGACCACTTAGCCGGGTGTTGGTGGTGCATGCCTTTAATCCCAGCACTTGGGAGGCAGAGGCAGGCAGATCTCTGTAAGTTGGAGGCCAGCCTGGGCTACAGAGTGAGTTCCAGGAAAGGCACAAAGCTACACAGAGAAATCCTGTCTCAAAAAAACCAAAAAAAAAAAAAAAAAAAAAGAATGTGACCACTGAACTTTACAAGGTGAGATGGTCCTTCAGGTTCCTGCTTCACAGAAAAAACTACCAGACATTCTACAGTACACAGAGAAAAGTGACTGAAAGACTCTAGTTCTGTAGGCTGAAGATATATGCCCCAACACTACAGAAGAACTTTGGGTGACTGTCCAGGTAGCCAGCTGTCTCTGTCATTCTAGATTTTTGGAAGTTGCTTACAATGCTCTTCCTGTTTACTTAGATAATATTGTATCCTTCTGAGATCTTTGATGTAGTTGAAGACTAGATAGTTACAATTATGATTTTTCCTTGGTTATAATAAAAGATAAATTAGATATAAAACCTTAAACTCACAAATAAAGGATAGATAAAATATTTTCTTTAATTTTACAAAATACAAATAGACTAGATATTATAACTCTACTTCTTGATTAATAACTTCGTTATATGTAATTTTACTATGTTAAAATTAAAACCTTCCTTTTTAAATAAACAGAAAAGGGGAGGTGCTGCAGAATGTTCTGTATGCTGTGAATGTGTTGCTCTGATTGGTTGATAAATAAAATACTGATTGGTCAGTAGCCAGGCAGGAAGTATAGGTGAGATAAACAGACAAGGAGAATTCTGGGAAGGGGAAGGCTAAGTCAGGAGACACACAGAACACGTAGCAACATACAGATTAACAGAAATGGGCTGAGTTTAAATGTAAGAGCTAGTCAGAGGTAGGCATGAGCTAATGGCCGGGCAGTTTTAATTTTTTTAAAAAAAAAAGAAAAGAAAGAAATTCTAACTAAGACAGAGATGAATAAACAGCAAGTTCTGAAGCAGCAAAGTCAAGGTTATGCTTTATTGTTGTTGTTAGAGTGGTTTAGATCATTATTTGTTTTAATATTCCAATTTGTGAGCTCATTTATAAAAGTGTAATGAAATATAAACACAACTATCCACATTTCTCCTCTTCAACTTCCCCTATTTTCTTCAACACATACCACCTAAATTCATGTCTTTTTTTTTTTTAAGTCACTAAGTTCAGTTAGGCAGACCATATTCACATGGGTGTGGGCCCATCCACTAGAGCATGGGCAATCTACAGGTAGCCGTATTCATTTGCAATAAGTGATAGAACACATGGAGTTTAGATATTGTGATTTAACAAGATCTAGTCATTCTGAAAAATCTTGCACTTAGCCAAATTATAAAAGAGAAGTTGGACTAATCCACTGAAAATTCTGGTAGCTCTGCTTTCAAATTTTTAAAGTCATCCCAACTTTAAAAATGGATTTGAAGACACCATATATTAACTGGGTCCTATGTGTGAATGGAAGGCACATCTCATACCTGTGAGATATCATCTAGATTAAGATATCCTCTGAGGATGCCAATGAGGGCTCTAGATTAGGTTAATTGAGGAGGAAAGATGCACCTTTCCTGTGAGAAGCATCGTTCCCTGGGATGAGGGCTGGGACTGAACATAATCAAGTGACTTGAGCACTAGCATCCACTGTTCTCTGCTGTAAATACAGTAGAACCAGCTGCCTTAGTTCACTGTGGTCATGACTTTCCTACTATAGTGGGTTGTCCCTTGAGCTGTCAAACTCTAGTAAATCTTGTTTTTCTAAAAAATAAACAGAAGTATATTTCACCTCAATGAACTAAAGAAATAGCATTGCAATAGAAGGTGCTATACAAAACAGAAGACAGAAACTTGGTAGGAGGAAATTTAAGGATGCCGGGAGGTTAAATTTAAAGACAAATTAATGTCAGGGTCTTCATTTCGATTCCATTGGTTCACGTGTCAGTTTTATGCCAGTACCAAGCTGTTTTTATTACTATAGCTCTATAGTAGAGCTTGAAGTCAGGGTTCGTGATGAATTCAGAGGTTGCTTTATTGTACAGGATTCTTTTAGTTATCCTGGGTTTTTTTTGTTTTTCCATATGAAGTTAAGTATTATTCTTCCCAGCTCTGTGGAGAATTGTGTTGGGACTTTGATGGGGATTGCAATGAATCTGTAGATTGCTTTTGGTAAGATTGTCATTTTTACTATGTTAATCCTATCCATGAGCATGGGGGATCTTTTTATTTTCTGATATCTTCTTCAATTTCTTTCTTCAGTGACTTAAAGTTCTTATCGTACAAGTCCTTCACTTGCTTAGTTAGAGTTACCCCAAGGTATTTTACATCATTTGTGGTTATTGCAAAGGGTGATGTTTCTCTGATTTCTTTCTCAGCCCATTTATCATTTGTATACAGGAAGGCTACTGATTTTTTTGAGTTAATCTTGTATCCTGCCACATTACTGAAGGAGTTTTTCAGCTGTAGGAGTTCCCTGCAAATGTAGAAAGCAGAAGACTGAGGGAAAGTTCATATTAAACTCCCTCCATGACAGAACATGTAGACAAGCTGAGTAGAGGGCAGAATGTGGCAAGGCTGGGTGTGGGATACAGCTCAAAATTTAACTTTTAACTGTAGCTCCACTTAGAGGACTTGGCATTTCACTAACACTGTGTGGCATGCATAATGTTAACATGACAATAAAAATCACATAACATCTGATTCATTGTATTTGTCATGGGAACATTTTTTTTTCTGGCTGCTGATTTCATCTGTGAGCTAATCTGTGATGCCAAATTACACTAGAATACCACGTAATTACTTGAGAATTACATGTAGATAACAATACTTAGTATTTTGCCTGAAACAAAATTATCATTCATCAGCTTCACGTCCTACTACTTCCTCATAACTATAACTGAATGAGGCATACGTCCTTTTGATAGTTTACATTCTCTAAAGTTTAAGTTATTTAAAGCTGGCACGTTTTTTCAGTGCCAAATACTCACTGAAATCCATATAATGCAAAATAATGCACGTTATGATATGTCACGAATTCCCCTTATTTGGGAGTCATGTGGAAATCTACTAAAGAAAAAATAAGATGACAGAAATACAGATCAATCCATTCAGTTCTATGACTTTTAAAACTTTCCCAAATATTCATCACAGTCAAATTTCTAACTTTAGCATAATTTTTTCTATGCCAACATTTCTAAAACGAATCCTAGAGGAAAACTTTTATATTTAGTAAGTTTCTTCTTCTGAGACACGCCTCAGCATGTGTTTAGATCTCCTAGCTCAGATCATAAGCTGTCTTGCACCTAGAAAAATGCACATAAACTTCTTAATTCTTCCTATCTCCTTTTTATTTATTTTTTGACTGTAAAGAATTTTTATTTTCTATTGCATAAGGACATGAATATGCAGTGCATGCCCTTTGGAAGACTCCAAAGAACAGGAATTAGAGTTCTCAGGCTCGAGAGATAGCTCAGTGATTAAGAGTCCTGGCTGTTCTTCCAGAGGACATAGGTTCAATTTCTATCACCCATATGAAAGCTCACAACTGTCTACAAATCCAGTTCCAGGGTATTCAACATTTTCTTCTAGCCTCTCTGGGCACCAGATACACTCATGATACAGGCAGAACATCCATATGCATAAAATACTTTTTTTTTAAAGAAAATAATAGTTACATTTTTATGCTGCATAAAGGATATAATATTAAGGAGAACACAAAATATCATAGAATAAAAATATTACAGTCACAGTCTATCTGACTACTATACAGAAGAACTGTAAGCAAAGAAAAGATCTGGGGTGACAACAGAAACAATCCTCTGGGCCTGTCTGTGAAGGACTACAAATTAGGTTAGCTGAGGTAGAAAGATACACTCTGCATATGTGTGGTACTGTTCCATGAACTAGGGTCCTGGACTATACAGAAAAAAGGAAGCTAACTGAATACTAGTATTCATTTTTCTTGGGTTCTGACAAAGGGTGCAGTGTGACCAGCTACTTCCTAAAATTCCTGGAATGTTGGACTGTGCCTTCAAACTAAGGATTAAAATAAGCCTCTACTTCCCAATGTTGCTTTTGTCAGGCAGGGCAATTAATTGGTCACAGCACTAAGACAACTAATTAATATAGAAAACTGGTGCTAAGAAGTGGGGCTTTTGCTGTGATAAACCTGACCATGGAACAATTATGGAGGAGAAATGTTGGAACTTTGGCCTAGAGAAACCCTTAAATGCTCTGAGTAGACTGTGCAGGCCATTTTGTAGGGAGTCTGGAAGACATAACCGCTGAAAAGAAACATAGATAGTAGAGGTTAGATTCGCAAGGTTTCAAAGGACAAGAAGGAGTACTTTATGAGGAAATGGGCTAGTGGTCAGTCCCTGATATTCTGTGGACTATGTTCTTCTCATGCCTGCAAGCTTGAATAAAGTGGAATTCGGTAGTAATGTATGAATTTTTTTGTTGTGGAAAATTTGAAGACAAGATTACATTCTAGCTGTTTCATGGATACAGCTCAGAAGAGAGATAAAAAAAACTAGAGGCCCCTCCTCTCCCACAAAAAAAATTGGAAAATGTGAAGGTTTTTTTGAGGAAATATAGGTATGTGAGCAAGTTTACATTTTCTAGCAAAAACAAACAAAGAAATCTGTAATTGCTGAAGAGATTAGAATATTCAACACCAGAGCTTTACATTGAGACAACAGGAAAGGTTTCATTGATGCAAGCATAAATTCATCTGAAAGTAGAGAACCTTGGAGCTAGAGAAGAGGGCTCCACAGTCAAAAGCGTTTGCTGTCCTTCCAGAGGGCCAGAGTTAAGTTCTTAGCATCTATGTTGGATGACTCACAACTGCCTCTAACTCCAGTTGAACAGAAATCAATTCCTTAATCCGGCCTTCCTGGGCACCCACACCTACATGGCCATTCCCACGAACACATAAATAAAAGGGATGCATCTTGAAAAGAGAGGACCTAAACTAAAAATGCTGCAGAAGACGTTCCCTCTTCAAAGATATCTACCTAGGAAGTGTTTCTTCAGGTTCAGCATCCACAACGCTGGCGCATCTATGGTCCAAGAAAGACAGGCTCTATCTCAAGATGCTGGCAGACATCCCTGATTTTATAAACCTGAAAGATATGGGAATGAGAGACTCATAGAATTTTGTAACATGGCTCCAGAATGCCCTGGAGGCCAGACAATGCCCAACATTGTCAGATTTCCTGTTAAGGGGCAATGGAAGGCCATTGCATGAAAATGTCAAAGTGAAGCTCAAGTCGCAATGGAAACTCCATGGTATGGGGGATGCCAGGACCACAGTATGTTTGATAAGGAAAGCAGCAAGGCCAACCTAAGGTTGTTTATGTGTCTGAGGACCTACCCCAGTCCTTTGGAGTACAGGTGATCCCATCATGAGCCCTAGATGCTAGACATAGAGCTGTAGGATTTAGTGTTTACTTTGCTATGTTTGGGTCTTGCTTTGGTCTCATTTTTCGTTGCTATGTACCTATTCCTTCCTTTCAGGACAGGAATGTGTACTCTGTGCCTTATATTTTAAAACCATGTTATTTGTTTTCTGATGGCAAAGGTTCTCACAGGCAAGAGATGGCCTGAGTCTCAGGTGACTTAGACTTTGGACTTTTATAATGTATTGGAATTATTGAGATTATAGACTATTTCAAAGCTTCACTGATTCCATTTTTCATTGTGAGATGGTCATGGAATTACTCTCTGACACAATGGGGATATATGGAAAATAAGGGCTTAAAAGCGACACATTTCAACATGAAATTGGCAAGGGATGGACCTAGGATGCTTAATCTGTTGTTAAACTTATAAAATCTGGAAACAAGTCTCTGATCCTTTCTGTGAGTGAGTACATAGATTAGGTTGATCGAAGGGGAAGATCCACCCAAATGTGAGTAGTACCTCTCCATGAGCTGGAATCCTATGCTACATGGATGGGGGAAAACTAACTGAGCACCAGTATTCTCTCCCTGTTTCCTAACAGTGGTACAATGTGGCCAGCTGTCTCTTCTGATGCTACAACATCTCTTCCATGATGGAGTATACCCTCAAAGTGTGAGTGGAAATCAACCCTGCCTTCCTTAATCTGTGTGTCTCAGGTATTTTATCACAGCAACCAGAAAATTTACTAATGCACTAGTCTATCTGATAAAAGACTACTACTCAACATTATGAGAGGAATGTTGGAGAATATCCAAGACAGGAAGAAATGAGTAAAATGTTTACATGATACATTTGGACAGTGGTACCACAAAGTCTCAACATGCTGTAAAACAGAGACAAACCATTAAAGACAAAAATGGTAATTCAAATCCCCAAAGACCTTGCATACTAAACTACTTGCATAAAGATTTTAGGAAGTAGATTTCATATCAACTTGATCCTTGTGATAGGAAAACATTGTGGATGAGGGACAGAAAGTGAAATCTGGCCCTTCAAACGATTGTGAGGACATTGTGCAAACTGACAAACTGTGGAAACAATAGTAATTTCATGTCTATTGTTTTATTACACTGATTGGTTCCAAGTGTTTCCATTTCTTTGTAGTCTTGTATCCATGTAGTAGACTCTGTTTTGCTCATTTTTAATAATGATAATAATTAATAATAATAATAATAATAAAATAACCATTTTAAGAAAAATTGGGTGGAGCCTCCATGGCACTAGACTGGGCCCTCCGCATAGGTGAGATATGAGATAGTTGTTTAGCTTGACCTGCTTGAGGGGCCCCCTGGCAATGGGATCAGGACCTGTCCCTGATGCATGAGTGGGCTTTTTGGAGCCCAGTGCTTATGGTGGGATACCTTACACAGCCTTGGATCAGGCGGAGAGGCTTGGACCTGCCTCTACTGAATGTTCCAGGCTCTGCTGACTCCCCTTGGGAGTGCTTGCCTTGGAGGAGGTGGGAATAGGGAGTGGGTTGGGGGGAAAAGGGATGAGAGGGGCATCTGTGGTTGGTATGTAAAATGAACAGAAAATTTCTTAATAATTAAAAAAAAGAAAAGAAAGGAAAAAAGAAAAATTGGGAACTTGTAGGTGGAAGTTTCTGGCCCACCAGCAGCTCCTAAATAAAACTGAGATTTAATATTAATTATAAATGCTTGGTCAATATTTCAGGATTATTACTAGCAAACTCTGACATTTAATTTAACCCATATTTCCTATCTACCTTCTGCCATGTGTCTCATGGCTTGTTACCTCATTTTCTACATATCCTACTTCCCCGGTGTCTGCTGGCATTTCCCACAACTCTGCCCTTCTTCTTCCCAGCATCCTTAGCTTGGTTCTTCCCGCCTATACCTCCTGCCTGGCTACCTGCCAATCAATGTTTTATTAAACCGATTTGAGTGACAAATCATTACAGTATACAAGAGGGTTATTCCATAGCATTTTCTCCTTTTTGTCTAATTAAAAAAAGGTTTTAGTTTTAACATAATGAAATTACATACAACAAAAAAAGTTATTAAGCATGAAGTATAGTTACAATATCTGGTCCATTTGTATTTGGCAAAATTAAAGAAAATACTCTATTATCTATCTTATCTTTGTGAGTCCAATGTTTTGTGCCTAATTTATCTTTTTTTCATAACTGAAGAAGACTATAACTATAACTATCTAGTCTTTAACTCCATCAAAGAACCCTGAAGGTTATCTAATGTTACCTAATAACAAGGACATATAGCTGCCTAGATAATCACCTTAGGTTCTTTTGTAACATTAGGGCATCCAACTTTGGCTCACAGACCTAGTCTATGTGACAGAATTTTCTGAGAAGCAGGGAATTTTGAAGGACTGTCCTATCTTATCTTGGTAAAGTTTGGCAGTTACACTCATGCAGATCTATAATAAAAAGTAGCACACTGAGAAAGGAAAGTTATGGAATGCATAATTGGAGGAGAAAAAAGCACACCAGGAAGTGGAATGGAGTTAAGTCCTGTGTTCAAAGAGATAAACAGATTTCAAAAAATTTTGATGTTAAATAGAATAAGTGAAGTAGTGACCTCAGGGCAAGATCCCACCCAATAAAGCTTCCAATTTGTGAAAAGGAGTTAAAGAAAAGGTTAGGGCAGGGCCTGGTGGTGCACACCTTTATTCCCAGTATTCAGAAGGCAGAGGCAAGCTGATCTCTGAGTTTAAGGACAACGTGGTCTACAGAGCAAGTTCCAGGACAGTCAGGCTTAGGCAGTGAAGGAAACCATCAAAAACAGAAAACTGGTGAAGATGTAATTGAATGAGGGGGTCATGTTTCATCCCCAGCAAGCAGCAGAACTTGGCAGCTTTGGTCACAATGTGCTGGCTTTAGAATCAAAGATAGAAGAAAGGGGTTATGGAATCTTCCTCCATGGCCAAGGATAGCCACTGTATCCATACATATGTCAGAGGTATCCCTGCCTGGAGGTCTAGAGAGACCATTGTGAAGATGTGAAGGTGAAGCACAGATTGCCTTGGAGACCTCCAAATGTTGCCAATGCCAGAGTCATGGAATACCTGCCAAGGAGAGCTGCTAATAGGGAATGGAACCAGCCCAAGAGAAAGGAATGTGCTGCAATCATCAAAGCTGAAAAGAGTTGGAGTTCTGAAGAGCACTTTAATATCAGACATGGAGTTTCAGGGTTTGGAGTTTGCCCAGCTAGTTTTCATCTTGCTTTGGTCCAGTATCTCCTCATTATGTGCCCTTCCCTGCCTTTTGGAATGGTAACGTATATCCTGTGTCATTATATGTTGGAAGTGTGTGGTCTGCTTTTTGATTTTATTTTATAGAGGATTACAGTAAAGAGATTGTGTGAATCTTTGAACTTTGGACTTTTAAACAGGGTTGAGATTATTATAGACTACAGGGTTTTTTTGAAGTTCAACCAAATGCATTTCTGCATTATGGTATAGCTACAAGCCTATGGGGGTCAAGGAGTAAAATGTGGTGGTTTGAATAGGAATTCCTCCAAGACTCATGTGTTTGAATGCTTGGCCCATAGGGAGTAGCAATTTTAGAAGTTGTGGTCTTGTTGGAGGAAGTGTATTACTATGGGTAGGTCTTTGATATCTCAGATGATCAAGTTGGCCTGTGTGACTCAGTCTTTTCATGTTGCCTGATGATCAATATATAGAACTCTCAGCTCCTTCTCCAGCACCATGTCTGCCTGCATGCCACCATGCTTCCTGCCATGATAATAATGGATTAAACTTCTGAAAATGTAACCCAGCCTCAATTAAATGTTTTCCTTTATAAGAGTTGCTCTGGACATGGTGTCTCTTCATAGCAATAGAAACCCTAACTAAGACAGGATTAAGTTTTTATCATTTTATAATACTTAAAATGCTGTTACTTAGGCCCAATTAAGATTTTTAGTTAACACTGTATTTCTTATTAATTTGCAAGAATTCTTTCTCTTTTCCTGTATAATATAATGATTTTGTGTATGCATACAACTATGCATATATATATATATATATATATATATATATATATATATATATATACATCTCTGTAGTATTCCATACATATATACATGCATGCAGGCATATACATACTCTCACTACCCAAAGGCTTCATAAATTTATTAAATATTTTTATTTATGTGGGGGAATGGGTACATGTATGTCTGTGGAGATCAGAGGACTTTTAGATTTCTAGAAGAAAATGTTAGGAAAATATTTCAATGCATAGGCATATTCAAGGATTTTCTGAAAAGAAATCTATCAACATAGGGAATAATCTCAAGAATTGACAAATGGGATTAAATCTCAAGAATTTTTGACACAGGAAGAGAAACAAACACTGGAGTAAAGGGACAGTATATAGAATAGGAAAATGAATTTACCAGCTAACCAACAGATGAGGTTAATATCTAGAATATAAAAATAACTGTAAACATGGAACATAAAAAACAAAACAAACAAAAACAAACAAGCACACAGGAATTAATTAACTGAATAGACAATTAACACTCCCCCCCCCAAAAAAAGAACTACAAATAACCTATCAGTGAATATTTGAAAAATATCTGGCATCTTTAGCCAGTAAGGAAATGCAAACTAAAAGTATTGAGATGCCACCTCACCAAGGTCAGAATAAATGTCATCAAGAAACAAATGACAATGTACGCTGGTTAGAATGTGGAGCAGAAAAAGTATTAACAGACCAGTGATAATGCAAGTTGGTGGACTGGTATGGGAATCAGTTTGGGGTATCCTTAGAGAAAAACGTAATTATTGCATTACCCAGCTCTCTGGCACTCCAGGATGTGTACCCAAAGGACTTTAAGTCCCTACCACAGAGGTGTGTGTGTGTGTGTGTGTGTGTGTGTGTGTGTGTGTGTGTGTGTGTGTGAGAGAGAGAGAGAGAGAGAGAGAGAGAGAGAGAGAGAGAGAGAGAGAGAGAGAGAGAGAGGAAACTAAAAGAGGAATAATGAGGTAAGGATGAAAGCTTGAGAGGGGAGGAATGAGAACACAATGGAATATATGTGATATGAAGATCAAATAGGTCTGCTGTTGGGGAGGAAGTGGCCCAGTCAGGGAGATGATGGAAGAAAGTGGGGCAAAGGGCAAGGAGGAACAGACTACACTAAAAAACCACAATGGAAATCATTGTTTTGCGTGTTAACTTTAAGAAATTAGTTTACAAAACTAGAGCTTCCACAGTGAAGTTTGTCCCTTCATCAAAGAGAGGCATTTGCGTAGCTAAACTTGCTTTGTGAGTATTTGGAGCTATTTACACAATTCCTGTGATGTAGCATTTGAGACTTTGCTATTATTCTCTTGGCAACCAGCAATACATTTGGCAGTTTAAAACCAAAAAAAAAAAAGAAAGAAAACAAAAAGCCACTTGCTATAAGTAGATTCTCAAATGTATGGTGTTGTAAACATGGTATGTGTCTTATAGTCTAGTTAGTAAGTCAAAAAAGAGAGGAGTATACTTCATGCCATCATTCAGGTACTAACCTAGACTGCCCGAGACAAAGGTTTTCAACACATGGCTTTCAAAATGGAAATACAAAGGATGACAGAGACTAAGCCAATGGAGTTATTTTACAGGCAAGATATGTGCCTGTAAATAGAACATGTCTTCAGTCACACTTCATTTGCTAGAAATAATATCACCTTATTTACCTTCAAGGAGGCCTCTAGCCCACTGATGTGCCTAGGAAGAAATGAAGAACATGGATTTTGGCATCATGTAGTCTGTGTAACAAACACACAAAGAGTTAAATGAAGTGTAACATATTTACTCTTGGTGACAGCTTAGGAAATTAAAATAGGATCTGTGTATCACTGCACAGCTTTCCAGGTGCTTTTCATCCATCAGCCTTGATGAGTGCCTGAGTTGATTCTACTGCTCAGAAGACCATTTCCAGGATGTAAAAGGAAGAGCGTTTCTCTAATCAGCGTTTTGTAGCATAGAAAGATAGCTCAAATGTGCGTATAATAAAGAAAAGCGTGGTCGCTCCAGACTTGAGTGGCCATTCTCTGGTTGACTAGGTAGCTAAGGGATTATACTGACATGACATTTTATTTCAATCTTTCTCCGTTGCACTTTTCTATAGATTGAAAAAAATTCCCTGCATGTTTCCACTCTGTCCTTGCACTGTGTTCAAAATCTTTATCAATGAGATAATTAGGATTGAATGATATTTGTGACCTCGAATTAGTATATGTTGATATACTGAATTGCATAATTTAAAAATTAAAATATACAATAAAAATCAGTATATTTTTACATATAAAATTATAGGCATGAGTTTCTAGATATTTATTCAGAACAAAAATATCTAGCAACTTTTGAAAATACAGCTTTCTTTTTGGCTTTTTTATTGCAGTATTATTGTTTGTATACATAATGGACACAAGAAAGCATAAGTGTCACTGCTAGAAATCACTAGATAAATAAGACTAGAACAGTGTAAATACTAACATATAAGGGGGAAAAGTTTTGCCAAGTCCTGCTCCTAGACAAAGAACTATAGATAATTAATGACTGCTGAGACTAGGAAAATTAGCCTCTTCTGGGTATGAGGCCCCTTATTGGTTTTATAATATAGAGTGGTCTACCTGAAATGATACACATGTAAACAAAAACAAACTCATCAAGTTGCATTTGTACATTTGTGCACATGCATACTCACACACATACATATGTAACAATAATAATCAAAGAAAAATTAGCTATCTACTTGCCAGTGGGGTTGGGAGGAGTTGGAGGGAAGATAGTTGGGATGCCTTGAAGGAGGAAAGGGAGAGTGAATGTGATGTAATTCTATTTCAACTAAATATATACTTAAAAAATAAAAAGTAATATAAAAATAAAATCTATCCCAATGTGACAAATATATAGATATTTGATACCCTCCGAAAAATTTAAAACACTGTAGTTCTATGATTGCCTCACACTGAAAATGACCAAAAGGGTCTGTGTGAAGGCAACACTAAAACTTCATCTTCTTTTCACTGACATTCATTTATCTTTTTAATGGATTCAGTCATTGTGTTATTGGAAGTTCAAATGTCAAAAGTGTCATTTGAAACATCCCAAACATGAAAAAAAATCTTCTGGCCACATTTTTAATAACATATTTTTCAGCTGCCGTAAGAAACACTGATGTTTAATGAGAATAGCACCAAATTACACTACTTTGTAATAAAAACTCCAAAAAATGCTTATATTGTTTTCCCATAAAATGATACACATATTTGTAATAACTGAAATTTAAGAAGAGCTTTGTAAAATAAAAATCTATATTTTTCAAATAATCTGTATGCATTTATTTTGAATGAAATTATGTCTCAAATTGATGTCAAGGACATCTATGAAAGTCAAAAATGCTAGAAGAAGCTTCTCTTTTGATTTGAGCATGTTCAAAGTCCTTTTCCCTTTGAGCAAAATAACGGGCACATTGAATAAAAATCACATTTGAACGTCTGAATGATGCTCAATTCTCTGCCGCTTACTTCAAATCTGGAGCAACTACACAAATTACCTTCAGTTTAAAAGTTAACCAAATTCAGAGCTTCTGATGCATATTTTAACAACACAGGATTGTGAGACATTAACGAGGAAGACTGCATTTGTCTTTAAGTCCACAAGATAGTAAAAGCTCAGTATTAAAAAAAAAAAAACTTTTGTCTAGCAGAAGTGATTTGAAGCTGTTTTGCTTCATGCATGTGAACTCAGCAGGTGATTCTTGCCTATCTTTGATGTCAAACAGCACAAAACTTCAGTGAGTAGTAGCTTCAGAAATGCAATAGACATAGCTGAGTCTTCATACGAAGCTCATGCTTGAACTACATCAGAAGAACTGACATCTATTATGGTGAGCAAAGACAAGTGTTTGAAAAGAGATTCAAACAGAAGTGTCAGAATTTACAGTGCATAGTTTTATATAAGTTGATTTTAACCAAGCATATCTCTATGAACTCTGCAGGGTAGAAAAGAAATTTCAAAAGGCAGAGAAATTGTTGTCATCTAAGGGCAGGGGATGTTTTAATAGCTTGAGGAAGAACATTTCTGAAAGGTTATGTGGTGATCCATTTACTTTGACTGAGTAATAAGGCTTCTCATTGTGATCCTGTAGTTTTTAACCCTTAGAACAATAAACGTGTCTGTGGACTGGGAGCAGAAAGGGCCAAACTCAGGGAAACTTGATACCCATTGTGAAGTTACAGCCTTTAAATACAGACACGCACTGGACATTTTCTGAATTTTCTGCTCACCGAGAAGAAAACAAAAATGCAACAAACAAAGAGCCTTTCAGATCTGGGGAGTCCTGCTGCCCTCCCAGAAGCAAGGCATAAAGAATGCAGAGTTTTTTCAAAACAAACATTAGTGTCATTTGTCACCTTTCTTCCTGAGTGTTCACCTCTTTTATTTCCAACCACGAACAGTTTTTGTATATATTATGGATTTTAAAATACAAAAAGCAGAAAACCTTCTGTCTGTGTATCAGCTTCCATGTTCACCTTGCAGGGGTGGGCATCAGAGACCTCTGTTGGAGAAATAGTTGAAATCTTGGGCAAGGGTTTCATCACAGCCTATCTTTAAAACTCTCCCTCAGCGGTCTAGTGCTACAAACTCATGGAATTGTTTTTCTAGAAATGCTTCTCCAACCCATACCCAGACAGTCTTAAAGAAAAGTAAAAACTCTTTGGCCAAAGCACAAAATCTCAATTCCCATGCAGCAATTCCTAGCTTGTAATCAGTATTTAACAGTGGGAGATCTACCTCTTCCTAAGCCACAATTATCCCAATTAATGCATCACAAGAAAATCACTTGTTTAGTTGTTATAGTCTAGTGTGTGTTTTTAACAACAAATTTCCCTCTCTAGAAGAGTTGAAAAAGCCTTCCCCTAGGAAATGAAACATGGATGGGCACATTCAAACCTTTCATTCCCTTGAATGTTGGATATACTCTTTTAGATTTAATTCATGAAATTCTTGTATTTGTACTTTAAAAAATAATATTTGATTTTATTTCTAAAGTGGTTGAGATCATTAAATGGAAAGATTGGGGCCTAGAAAAATGGCTCAATGGTTAAGATGATTTGCTGTTCAAGCATAAAGATCTGAATTTTAATGCTAGCACCCATATAAAAAGCTTGGCATAGCTGTGCTCACCCATATCCCTGTATCGAAGCACAGAGACAAGAGATCCTGGGAGGGTGCTGGCCAACCTGCCTACTTGAACAGGTATCTGTGAGGTACTCTTTCTCCAGGAAGTAAGGCAGAAAGTGATAGAGGACATTACCAGATGTCTTCTTTTGGATTCTGAATGTGTGTACACGGGTGTGTGCACACACACACACAGGTATGCACCACATACACCATACACTCAAACATATACACAATGCAAGTACACCCATACACACACATATGCACATACGTCATCTACACAATACATACAACACATACACACATGCTACACACACACTATGTTACAGCATACATATACCATGTGTAGGTGGAGTTTTTCTGTCCTGGCAGCCATTTCTCAAAAAAAAACCAAACACTGAGACTTAATACTACTTATAAATGCTTGGCCAACAGTTCAGGCTTGTTACTAGCTAACTCTTACATTTAAATTAATTCATATTTCTTATCTGCGCTCTATCATGTGGCATGCTCATCTTGCTTCTCCCTGCATCCGTTGGTGACTCCTCTGACTCCACCCCTCTTCATCCCAGCATTCCCTCTATTTCAGGCTGTCTTACCCAATTTCTTCCTGCCCAGCTAGCAGCCAATCAACTTTTTATTCACAATGAGAGCAATACATATTTACAGTGTACAGAAGGATTATTCCACAGCAACCATGCACACACACATACATAATGCATACAACACACATATATATCATATACCCACAAAATATACATCCGCCAATATACATACCCACATGCACACACAAACATATATTTTATATATAGTACATATCCACAGATGTATATATCATACACATATAAACATATACACACACTCAATTTCACACACATATAAACATACACACAACACACACACACAGACAAAGGAAAGGAGAGAGAGAAAAAGTAAGCTGAAAGAAGGAATGGCATATCGTGTGTAAACTGGTTGTGGATATCACAGTGAGTCCTTGTTCTTGGCCTTCATGTAACCTCTCTCCAATTAACCCTTGGTTATGAAGGATAAATAATTGCTCATAGGTGTGACTGCAGGTGTGGGAGGAACTTTAAATCGGCGTCATAATAGTGAAAGTAACCTCCATTCTGTTACTCAAGTTTCTCCCCGCACCCAATTATTGTTTATTTTCTGTAGCGCACTTACAACATGGAGACTCATTTTATTTCCTTATTTGTTTCCTGTTGTCCTTTGTTCCTTATTTATAAATTCTGCTGAAGTAGAGACCTCACAAGCTTTAAGCAGGATTCCTGACACATGTGAAGTATCACTAATGTGTAAGTGATCTAAATTAAGCTTTGTTTCATCTCAACACATGCAGATTATTATGATCATTTTATAGATATGGAAACTGAATTTTATGTGGATAGAGGTAGATTTTCAGGGATGTAGTATAAAAAAAGATGGAAATCTCACAATGCTGATGACTCAGAGTTCACGTAAGGTTTCTGTTGCTGATTGACAGTTTTCATGAACAAGGCGGGGATTTATGAGGGAGTAGCAATGGAGATCTCATAAAAGGCAAAGTAAAGAATGTTGTATTAGAAATGAAAGTGCCTAATAATGAGAAGTTTAATTTTTATTAAAAGATGGAGATTTCTGTAAGTTTTCTAGAAGAGTCAATTTATTTGAAGTATTATATAGTTGGAAACCTTCATTTTCTTTTTTTGGCCCATTTTTCTTCTAGTATTGTGGATATAACTCAAGTTTATTGCATGCCAAGAAACCTTATTCTACTACTAAACTGTATGCCCAGCCTCCATCATTTTTATAATTTCTCTCTGACACAAAGCTTTAAAACTATTTTCATTTGGTTTAGATGTTTTTCCTTTGTGTTATTGCAGGGGCTTTTGTAGCTGCATTGATATCCTGGCTGAACTTCTGCATGTGTTGCTTCCAGATTAGCCACCATGAAATGTCTCTTCTGAGAATGAGGTCTGATTTCCCATCACTTTATGTGCCAACCACTTGTATCTTGGTCGCTGAGAAATGATGTTTTATAGATGATGAATTTGATAGGTCCTGATATGTTTTTTATCAATTTTTGCAAGCCATCAACTTGGCTGCATATGTCTTATCAGCTCCGCTACTTGGGCAGCAGCTCAGGTTTTGATTCCCTTCATTTGCCTGGGCTACTTAATTCTGCCCAGTGAATGGACTCAGATTCCTCTGCTGTGGAATTTCCTTGTTCGGGATGCCCCTTTGGAGTAGGTGTGATTCCCTTGTATTCTGTCTTGCGGCTCTTCACACCATAAAATGTGCATTTTCCTATTAGATTTGTCATTGCACAGTGCAGACTGGAGACTATCTTCTGTCTATACAACTAAGAAAGTCATGGAACCTCTCCTCATTGTCTGGATATAATTTTTTCATATATTTTGTCTAAAGATAACAGTTAATAAAAAGTTAGGTCAAGAATATACCTGGCCCTCAACTTGAACCCTGTGCAAGGAGTAAGATTTACACAACTCAGGTAAGTATGTCCTGGATGGAAATAAGGTGGTGGACATAGTGGTGTTTGGGCTAAAGAGGATTCTACACGAAGAAACTACTTACATCATGATATTGACAAACACATTAAACAGTATTTTGTGTGTGTGCTTCTGTGAATAGGTAACAATGGGTTTGAGGTTATTTCCGTACATGTGTAGAAGAAGGTGAGCATACAGCATGAGTGAGTGAGGCAGAAAAGTAAAAATAAAAAAATATCCTTTTTCTTTCAAGTGACACGATGAACATAGCCATCAAGCTAGAACTTCTTTCGTTGGGGTGACTTCTATATTTCCTTATTTCCATTGCCCTCCAATGAGCCAGCCTGGGAGTTACTTCAATGAGAGACAAACATGGCAGGGGAGTCCAACAGAAAAATTTAAGTTTTAGGAAATCAATTGTTTAACCTTTTCTATTGAAGAAAAATAATAGAATTATTTTTTTCATTATTACATTTTTATTTATTTGTTTTATGTATGTAGATGTGTGTGAGTACATGCACCAGGATGCATGAGTGGAACCTAAAGGCTAGCTTGCAGAGCTCTGTTCTCTCCTTCTACCCTTGGGTCCCAGGGCTTGGGTTGAGATCATTAGTCTTGGAGCCGAAGGTCTTTATCAGCAGGCCATCTCACTGGCCCCAAGAATCAATTCTTAAGAGGGTAAAATATGAAGGAACCATTGAATAGGCACATTAAGATCTACCTGGAGATGAGTTAGCAACTTTAAAAAACGTATTTCCATGTGGAGGAAACATAACGACATAAACCATGAAGTCCTGCACAAGACCTTCACTACTATGAATATCTGAATGGTACTTGAATGAGCTACCCGGGTTATGTCCTTACATAAGACTATGTCCTTTTGTTACGATTTCAGTCTCTTGACCATCATTCTTACAACACTTTCCAGAAGACCAGAAACAATTACAGTATAGGGAAACAGGAGAAGGGATCTCCTGTGAGTCCTGTAGAACACACTTTCCTGATACTCTGGAGAAGATCCACATATAAAGATCAGTAGAATCTAACAAGAATTGATTGATGTTATTAAAGACTTAATTTTCAGCTTTCAGTCACACTCCAAGTTATTTGAATGAGTAAAACTAAAAACCAGAATCACTAGCTAAGTTCATTTTAATGTTCTGTTTTATGTGGGAAAGGCATCAAAGACCACCTTAGGTTTAACTTACCTATTAACAACATCCTACACTATCCAGGAAAAAGTAAACCTTGGCAGAATTGGGTTGTATGCGAAGTGAGGAAAAAGTGTAGGTGGCTACAAATTAGCACTCTGACTAGGACTCAACAAGATATTTTGTAGGTAATGGTGGGGTGGGCCCTGAACACCAGAAAAAAAGGGAATCATTGACTTTGAACATGTCAGCCAGTTTTTGAGCAAGAACTGAGAACAGGTTTGCTTTTCTTTCCCAAGCAACCTTGCTGATAATTAAGCATTTCTTTGGACAACTGTATCTTTAGAAGTAAACATTACAGATCAGCCAGGAACAGGGTACACAATTTCGAAAATCATCATAATAATAAATATCACATTTCACCATTTTAGCAAGACCCTTTCAGGCTGCTTCATAAGACTGTGGCAATGTTCCGCTTTCACCAAGACTTCAATAATCAAATAACTTTGCCCATTGCTCCTTGAGCTTATGGAAATTTATAAGAGACATTGAACTAAGCATAACAACTGTTTTTAGTTGGTCTCTTTCCTTGATAGATTTTACTTATAGTCATTTTATCACATATATAAAAACATTTGGATGTATTACCTCAAGATGCTTTTAAAAAATAGCATGGTTTTCTACTTCCAGCTTGATAAGGTACCCAAGTTCTGCTCCATAAGTTGCAGAGTTTTTTGCTCTTTCTAGACACTCTTTACACAGCAGAAACACAACCAGTCACAACACCATAATGACATCAGTCATTTAACTGACACTTGATTCAGGCTCAGGCATAGCAGAGTCTTTAAATGAAATCTAACCTATTTGATCCTTACAAGAATGCTTTATTCCTATTTCTTCATGGACGAGTAAGTTAACACTCAGAGAGTAAAATAAACTGTCTAGATGCACAACACAGTTTATAATCCAAGGTAGATCGGCCTACCTTTAGCATTCCTATTTTTTCTACCATGAAGTTTACTGCTCCACTAGGCATAGAAAATCAAGTGTCTAAAATGAAAGATATAGACATCTTTACCAAATGAAAGTGGAATTAATCACACCTTTTCATTAGCACAGATAACCATAACCAGCCAATCTGCTCCTTCCAAAATTTCACATAACAATGAGAAAAACTATTCTTCAATAGTAGAGCAATGGGCTGAAAACTTGATTTAATTGCAGAATGCCACGTTTACCTTTTTCCCCTCAATGAATCTTTAGACCAATCCATCAAATATCAAACAGAGTAGACATATATAAGGCACAAATAAAGCCTTGATGGTGGAACTCTGCAATGGGAGCCATCTCTGTGGAATTCTAGGCTTTTCTGAACACTCAGGGGAAATCCTGAAATGGAATATGTGAAGATGGCCTGAACAAATATCCTCTGAGTTTACTCAATGATGGAAAGAAGATAATTTTTTAAAGACCCTTGAATTTATTTGATAGTAGAATAACAGGCATTTTACTGTACTATGTCACATTATTCAATAGTACTTTAGCATGAGTTTTAAATATGAGCCTGGGCAAGCTTCCAGATGCAATGTGCTAAGGCTGCCCTTAGCAGCATACTTAAGTCTGCCTATGGCGATAGATAATACTTGGACATGCAAAGAGAACCTATGCAATGCATTTGGTACTCAACTAACTGGAAAAAGGCCTTGATTTAAAAACTTGAAAGCCAAATGTGTCCTCTATCAAAATTACAAACTACTGCTCTGATATATTATTGGGTCATTTCACTGGCAGTGGACCACAGATATAAGCTTTATTAGAAAATGGTGGCATGTTTTAAATGACCATTAATGTATGTTTAATCATAATGGAATGTCTATAAAAATCCATGTAACATCTACATGAAGATCAAAACAATTAATTATAATCAGCACTAACTTGATGAATATAAAATGAATGAGAAAAGGGGTTGTTTAAAAGAAAAAAATATTAAATGTGGAAAGCTTGGATATAAGTAATAATAGCACATTTTTATCTTCATTAAAGAAACAAAAGGAATTTGAGGACTCATAGCCTAACTATATTTCACTTAGATATTCTTAAAATGAACATTTTTACAAGTTGCAAAACCTCCAAATTCACTAAAAATAGAATATACATTTATTTACCAATCTTATTAAAGCCTTAACTATTTCTTCCATCATTAGGCAGTAATTGGCAAAATAATAATGTATGCTACTGCCTCGCAACTGCCTCGCAATTTGTTCACAGGCTTGATTCTGAGAGGGTCCCGATTTTGTGAATATAGCCAATACAACAGAAACAGTTGTAGGAATCCGTTCACCCAAGCACATGACAGTCAGTTCTGTTGATCAGGAGTTAGACAGGATATCCTAATTTTAGTTTCCACAGCTGCAATAAAACACCATGACCAAAAGCAACATGGGAGAAAGGGGTTTATTTTGGCTTACAACTCCCAGGCTGTATAATCCATCCCCGAGGGGAGTCAGCGCGAGAGCACAGGGCTTGCTCCTCATAGTTTTCTCAGCCTGCTTTCCTAGTGCACCCAAGACCGCCAGTCCAGGAGTCACATTGTCAGCAATGGACTGAGCTCTCCTACATCAATCACCAATCAAAAGAAAAAAAAAACCCTAAGACTTGTTTACAGTCAGTCAGATGGAGACGTTTTTCTTCAACTGATGTTCCTCTTCCCAGATGATTCTAACTTGTGCCAAGTTGAGAAAAAAAAAATGATCTGAATACTGGGGAAATTGAGAGAAAAAGAACTATACTTAATTGGACAATTGGACAAAATCTTTTAAGAGCAGATGCAGAGACCCACAGCAAAACATTAGGCAAAGCTCGGGGAATCTGGCAGAAGAGGGGGCAGAAGGATTGTAGGAGCCACAAGGGTCAAGGACACCACAAGAATCAACTAACTAACCAGGGTTCATAGGGCCTCACAGAGTCTCAACTAACAATCAGGGAGCCTGCATGGGACTGGCCTAGGCCCTCTGCATACATATGACTGTTGTGGAATATTATTTTAGCCATGTAAATATATGTTATGTTTGTTTATGCTGTTGAACATTACTTTAAGTGTGTAAAGGTGTGTTACATTAGTTTATGCTGCCTTTGTTTAATTATGTACAGATGTATTGCATTTATTTCACCTTGCCTGCCTAAGCCACCTGATTGGTCTAATAAAAAGCTGAATGAAAGCTGGGCAGGAGAGGGATAGGTGGGACTGGTGGGCAGAGAGAATAAGTAGGAGGAGAAATCTAGGCTCGAGAGGAGAGAAGAAGGAGGAGAGAACAAGGGAGAAAGAGAGGGACATGCCTGGGGCCAGAAGCCAGGCGGCCGTCAGCCCGCCAGACACAAGAAGTAGTAAGAGTAAGATATACAGAAGGAAAGAAAGGTTAAAAAGCCCACAGCAAAACATAGATGAAGAGAAATAGGTTAAGTTATAAGAGCTAGTGGGACAAGCATAATATAATGCTGAGCATTCATAACTAGTCATTATTTGGGAGCTGGTTGGTGGCCCAAAGGAAAGACTGCTACATGTGACATTGTGTAGTTTGGTCTTCTGGTGGGACTTCTACCAGTGGGAGCAGGGGCTGTCTCTGACTCTTTTGCCTGATTCTGGGACCCCTTTCCTCCTACTGGGTTGTGTAGCTGGAGTTATCTCCAGTTTCACCTGGGTCGGCAGCCACTTACACTCAAACACATAGACGCTTATATTATTTAAACTGTTTGTCTCAGGCTTCTTGCTATCTAGTTCTTATATCTTAAATTAACCCATTTCTATTAATCTATACCTTGTCACATGGCTCGTGGCTTACCAGTACTTTACATCCTGCTCCTCATGGAGGCAGCTGGCAGCATCTCTCTGCCTTAGCCTTCCACCTCCCAGCATTCTCCTCCTCCTTGTCCGGCCTACACTATCTTTCCTGCCTGGCTATTGGCCAATCAGCGTTTTATTTATCAATCAATCATAGGAACATATATTTACAGCATACAGGACATCCCACAGCAGGGTTGCCCTAATGTGAGGGGATATACTTAGTTTTATTGTAACTTGATATGGCATGTTGGGTTGATATCCCTGGGAGGCCTGCCCTTTCCTGAAGGGAAAGAAGGAGAATTGGATCTGGGGGAGAGGGGATGATGATGAGGGACTGGGAGGAGAAGATGCGGGGGAAACCAAGGTTGGGATGCAATATATGAGAGAAGAATAAATTTAAAAATAAATAAATAAATAGTTCACTAAAGAATAAGTGGTAATTACAGACATGAAAAATGGAAGATTCCTTCAGGGAGGAAGGAAAGAGTGCACAATGGCATGAGTAAGTGTGGAAGGGTAGTATGTCCAGAAAGCAGCATTTTGCACTTTGGATGAAGGATGAGAATTGACAGTATATAGTAGAGGTGAATTGATGCAGAGCAAAGACCATTAAGACCAGGCTGAAGAATTTGAACTTCTAGGCCCTGGGAAGGAATTGAGGAGTTCAAAATAAGGAGCTAATGCAATCAGCTTTAAATTATGTGTTGATCGATGTCGTAGATATCAAAAGAGAGTAGAATTACAGGCGGAGAGTCAGCTATGAAAGCTACAATTTCTCTTAAGCTAACACGGTGTCAGATGAGCTCACAGGAAGATGGCGGCTGCAGAGTCAGTAGCTTCGGTCGGCAGGTGCAAGGGTACAGAAGGGATTTAAATGGACTCTAGGGATTTAAATGGCAGCTCTCGTGGGTTTGCATTGGTGACTTATTTCATTATGGCAGGATTTAAAACCTATACGTTTATACATACAGATATACATATATGCATGTAACAACTAATGAACAGAGAGAGGCCATGAATTTGAAAGAGAGCAAGGAGGGGTATATGGGAGGATTTGGAGGGAGGAAAGGAAGGGAACATTATGTAATTATATTATAATCCTAAATCAAAAGAAAAAAATTTAAAATATTTAAAAATATTTACTGAAATATTTAAAGAAAGGAAATATAAGAAGTAAGTGCTAGAGTGAGATATTTAGTTCAGTTGGGGACACATTAAATTTTTATGCCTCCAGGGTGTATCTGGCAGGATATCAGACAGCTGTTCCATTTGTAGTTTTTGTACCGACTATACTGTGTCCATGATTTGATATATTTAATCTGTGTACAGACATATCTACATGACTTTAGTAATTGCATGGCTATGTAATATCAATCCTGTAGACAAAGCTGAAAAGGTACTTGGAGCATGTATGAGAGACACATAGAAGAACCACAAATATGTCAACCAGAAGTCTGAGGTCATAGCATAGTCAAGTTACTTCTAAACTAAGTTAATTACAAGGTGGTTTCACATTCTGAGAAATACAACCAGATCAGTCCAAGCTAAGCCATTTGTTTTCCCCACATTTCTTTACATATAGTGTTTCCTTTTCATTGCTTATACTATTTTAGGTGTTGGGAAAATAGCAACAAAAAAGTTACACACACACACACACACACACACACACACACACACACACACACACCCGCGCACGCACGCACGCACACGCACACACAGACACACCACAAATAGCTGTCTGTCTTAACTTCAGATAGCAATAAACACAATCAAGAAAAATAAAGAGGGATAATGTTACAGAATGTGAGGAACCACTATTTTAAGAAGTGTGGCCAGAGAAGAATTCCTAGTGAAAGTCCGAGAAGGGGAAATTGTGGAAGAGTGTGGGAGGAAAATATTCTCATCAGAAAAACTGGCAAGTTCGAAGACCCTGAGGCAGATATCACCTTCAGGTTGCTACAGGAAGAGATGAAGCCCAGGATATTGTACCAGGAAAAAGGAGGTGAGGTTGGAGAATGTGCCAGGTATGGGTATTTAGGAATTAAGTGACTTTAAAAAGCAGTGTGAGGATGTTTTGGGGTTTTTTTTTGTTTATTTGTTTAAACAGATTTATTTGTTTTATGTATGTGGATATTTTGTCTGTGAACATGTATGCTTACCACATGTATGTCTGGCACATCAGAAGAGGATGCTGGATCCCCTGGAACTGGAGAACAGACAGTTGTGTATGGTGATATTTTATTTATACTGAAATGTGATTTTATTTGTATGTTAATAAATAAATTTTGCCTGGAGATCAGTGGTCACATAGGGAGCCAAAAGCAGAAGTCAAGCGGTGGTAGCACATGCCCTTAATCTGATCACATGGCAGGCAGTCTCTGTGTGGTCAAGGACACAGCCAAGCCTGATGACACAAGCCTTTAATCCCAGTACCAACTATAGAGACCTGGAGGTCTGTATAGACAGGCAGCGATGAGGAAGTCATGTGGCTGGGCTTAGAGCCAAAGAGAAGGCAGAATAGGAGAGCAATAAAAGCTCAGGTTAGACCGGAAGAAGCTCTCTCTGGGGAAGCGACGGCAGCGAGGTGGTAAGATAAGGTAGTCATGGCTCTTCGCTGGTTCTCTGATCTCTTTGGCTATTACCTCTGTATTTGACTCTGTGTTTCTTATTTAATAAGACTGTTTAGAAATTCGTCTACAGTTGTGTGCTGCCATGTGGCTGCTGGGAACCCACCCACATCCTCCAGCTGAGAAGCCAGTGTTCTTAACTGATGAACCATCTCTTCAGTCCCAGAACTATGGGTCTTATTCTAGTCCAAGTATAATCTGTATTCACAGGAATGTTTGGAATAGAGATTGAAACTATCTGGTTTCTATGACTAAAAAATGTGTTTCGTGGCTGGGGATGTGTTTGGCTGGCATCCGTGAGACCCTGGGTTTGGTACCTACTAATAACAAAGAGAAACAAAAACGTTTTGGCTGCGGTGCTGAACATCCACTGCAGTGGAGAAGGGTTGGGAGCAGATTCAAGGAAAAGCTAAAACTAGAGTCCAGGTGGGTTGGACCAGGCTCCTGGACCAGGGTCAGGTGAGTGAGTGGATGGGCATCATTCGTATTTGAGAAATTCATTAGAAGCAAAGCCATGAGATTTCTCTCAGGCGTTTGACAGTCAGCACTAGAAAACTACTGGCTAGAACTGCCTCTGGGGAGAAAAATGCCTAAGCTTGTGTTTTCTCCCGTGGTGTGCCCTGCATCTAACCTGTGCATCCAGAATCCTAAAGCAGGAGGACTGCTGAGAGTTCAAGGCCAGCACAGGCCATGTGGCAAGTGTAGCATCATAAAGCAAACAAATAAAATTGACAAACTAACTTTTGGCAATGTTTTGGTGAGTTAATCAGATCCATGCATCTTGGGCACAGCATTATTATAGAATGATATTTTTTCGTAATACATGTGGCTGTAAGTAGATAATATTTCAATAATGACTCTATTTTTAAGGACTGTAGCGGGGGACACAAATGATAAGACAGGATTGTTATTCTAATCATCTTTCTGAATATGTGAAAAAGATACATGGAGTATCTAGTGATGTAATTCCTAATGCAGTATAAAATTGACAAGTTATATAGACACAAACTTAAGCAGTATTTCAATTTTTAAGTAAAAAAAACAAGTGTCATTTGTAAAATATGCAACATGATGAATGACTGTCTAAAGGATTTTTTTTGTTTATCAACAATCTAGATGCTATTAATTTTCATCTTCTATAGACTACCGGTAGGTTTTGTTCATACCAGATACATGAAAAATACTCATTTGAAAGACAGTGACATTGATTTGGGGACTTAGACTAGATGAGTCTAAAGCAAAGTTTCTAACTCATGCAAATTGGAGTTTACTTGGGGAACAAGGCCAGCGTCTTGATGACAGCTCTGTACATGCCACTTCTGAAATGTAACCCACCGAAGGATCCCTGCACATCTGTGGGAAACACAGGCTGTGCTGCCTGAAGGGCTTGGCATTTTCACATAAAAAAGAATGAATGTCATTATACGGTATCTCTCTAGAGCATCGTAATTATGCTGCGTGCATACAATATTTATTTAAAACTTAAAATTAAACTTCAAGCGGTGGTCATTTGAAAGCTGGCAGTCAATGAATGGATCCCATATTCATGAAAAGGAGAATATTTCTTCTAAAAGTTAAGAAATAGATCAAAACGGTCTTCCCAGTAACTGACACTTTAGTCATAGAGAGGCTTTTTATGTGTCAGATTTATTAATCAAGAAGGTCCATGGGAATGAGAGGAGGAGATGCTGGGGATGCGACTGTCAGTTTTTGATATGTCAGGGATAATTTCGTAGCTGTGATTTTCGGATTGCAGTACACAGGCAGCATTGTGCCGGGGTTTGTGTACCTCTTTGTACTCATCATCTGGGATGACTGGAAGAGAAGGCGGAGATGTTTTGATACAGGATTGAAACTTGAAACTACAGTCCTTCAATTTGAACAGTATTCCTGTTTCATCTTTCTTTTCATGTTACCTTTTTAACTTTTGCCACTGATGTAAAAGGAAAAAAAAAGGAAAAGAAAATTTGAAAAGATGCCAGGTGTTGGTTCTTATCTGGGTGAAGGATCACAGAAGTGCAGGATAAAATATAGTTTGTAGCTTGTCACAGCAGCAGGCTTATGAAGATCAAACACACGTCAACAACAACTGTTTGTCTTCCTATGGCCATCACAGAATTATTAAGACGGTGACATCTCTTCAGAGTTGGTACATTTTGCCAAGATTGTAGCAGCTGATGTTCCCATTAGTTTAACAGGCTATATTCTCCTGTGATGAGTACAGTCTTTCCTAATTGCTTTTGGCTGCTTCCTGAAATAAAAGAGTATCACTGTGCTGCAAACCCTTCTGTCATTGTGAAATTCAGAATGGTTCGCTCCCTTTTAAGTCATCAAAACCAGGAAGTTCTAGAAACTGAGGTAAGGCAGTTTATTTTATGATGCCTGAACAAAAGAATTGGGCCATCTTTTTTTATTCTTTTCTCAGGAAGGTAGAGAGACGTCACTATTTTACTATCTTTGCCAAATAAACAATTTGGTTTTCCCATTTTGAACTGATCATGTGGTACGTAAACTCCACACTGCATCTTGGTGAAAATTTCTGCCAAAGAGATTTAAAGTGAGGAACTATTTATGTCAACATTAACACACACATTTTGATCTCTCACTTCTGTAGATAACGGTCCATCCTAAATGCTCTTGGTACATGGACATTGTTTCCTTTCTTTACTCTTGGGAGAATTATTGGAGAGTGTCTTACCAGTCCATACTGTTGCTCAGGTCACCACACCTCCCAGTTCCTTCAGTTAGCTGTTGTTAGAGCAGTTGCCCTCACTGGCTATCTGAGTCCCTGAAGAGTCTAAGAGAGTGGAAACAATCTTGATGTCACCACATGGGATAAGAGGAATGACTATCAAAAAAGAAGGAATGAGAGAAAATCTTGGGTAGAGGCATGAAACCACTAAAATACAAAAACGTGAAGTTTTAGGTGAGAGGTACAACTATTTTAACACCTTCAGAAATTTTACATGGTTTTAGCTTTAAGTGGGATTTGTATTTCCATATACGTCAAACAAAACCACTTGAGAAATCAAAGTCAAAGATAAAAATTCCATGCATATGACTAATAAATGACATCATGTTTTAATAGTATTTTACAAATTGTGACCTAATCTAGGTACCTATTGTGACATCAGATAAGTATAAATTTGTCCAGATGGCTCTAATTAATGCCCATTCCCAGAAGTAAGTATACAGTAACCAGTCAAAAATAAAGGCCATGACTTAATCTACCCAGCTAGCTTCACTGATTAGGGTGGAATGCTGCAATAATCTCACTGGCTTCTTTCTGTCTGCACGTATAAGTGTTAAATTATACATACATACGGTATTGAAAGGTTTATACCACAACCACAACGTATTCAAAATTCAACTGCTTTCAATTACTTCTTTGAGATGTTCCTCTGTCATTTGCCTCTACATCTCTGGATTTTACAGTTAGAGAAATGAGGCAGTTACATTTTGTTTTTAAGAATGAGATTTATAAACTGTGTGTAGCGGTGCACACCTTTAATCCCAGCACCGGGAAAGCAGAGGCAAGCAGATTTCTGAGTTCAAGGCCAGCCTGGTCTACAGAGCAAGTTCCAGGACAGCCAGGGCTACACAGCCAACCTTTTCTCAGAGAACCAAAAAAACTAAAACAAAACAAAAGAAACATGGGGTTTATTTTCTTATACTGCATCTTCTTCCCCTTGCCTACTCTCTCAGTGTAAATAAATGGTAGTCTTGAGTTAGGAGCAATCAATTAGTATTTATATGAATACCATTGCATAGGTATCTTTCAATTCTGACCCAAAGAGTGAATTTTATGATGGCAATGGGATGAGGCAGCTGCTTATTCTTACGATGGCAGACAGGAAGCAAAAGTGTGGCTAAACACAGAAGTGGAACTCACCTCTAGAGCCTGCCCTTATCAATCTACTTCCTCTACAGGCTCCACCTAACTAAAGCTCCACAGCCTTCAAACTAATACTCTGAGAGAGATGGAAAGTTCAAACCCGGAGCCTATGGGGAGACTTCAGATGCACAATATAACACTCTCTCATGCGGTCTGTGCCCAAGACAATCACATTTTTATATGTCTCCCACCCTAAGATTAGGACGCTTGCTTCAAGAGGAAGCCTATAGAGGAAATGCAGTCTGGAGGCATGTGGCGGGTGGCCACTCACACTTTAAGCACTAGATTAATTTTACCCATTTCTTTGCGGGTCATTAGTCTTCAGCAAACATTGGGTTTGGTGGACATTTTGCTAGTCAGAAGTTTCAGTTATCTGGAAAGTTACGCTTCTTTGTTCCTAAGATAATTTGATTTGCATTCTGAGGTAAAACTTCACTGAAAGCTTTAGAGCTGACCAAGTGCATTAAACTAAATGCGTTTCCTTCATCTGCCAATTTTGTAATTTTGTTAAAGAAAGGAGAGTTGTAGGCTTTGGATCGACTCTTTCTCCTGTAAAATCCCATGCTGCTCATTGCTCTTGATTCTTTATCCCAGATAGGCAGTAGGGCATTTTTACCCCTCTCCAGGGGCCTTGCAATAGACTCCTAAATTATAATTATTATGGCAAATCTTTTTGTTCTGACAAATAAAACCTGCATGTTTTACTTTGTACCCTTTTCTTGAGCTACATAGTTTAGCCCAAGTTTGCGAAAGTAATCACTAGTCTTTTTTAATCCTAGGAACATATTTCTTTAGCCCCTGCAAGGCACATAGTGTAAAGTCATTTAAAGTTGTGTTAAATTTTTCTTAGAAGTACTATTTCAAATAATCAGGCAGAGGGAAAAGTGAAAAAGAGTATTTACCCCAACTGAGAAGCTCAATGAGAGCTTTTAAAAGTTCGATAAAAAGGGATGTTTAGGCAAAGGTGCTCAGAGAAAAGTATAACAGTGTCTACAGGTCAAGGACAGCACAGAAATATAATGACCCCTGCTCCTCCATATCTAGAGAAGACTGAAGAATATGGCTACAGATAAAAGAATTGTAGAAATGATGAATGCCTAAAATGTCCCAACTTCATTTCACAGCATTTTACAAAACTTAAAACAGGAATAAACAGTTAAGCTAAAGCAGACTGAATCACAACAATCCCCATAAATGAACCTCCCAAGAATCCCCCTAAACATAAAATTCTCATTCACACACAACAAAGTCAGAATAAGGTTTAAAGTGACCAGTTAATCCCACTGGTTTCACAAAATTATTTAACAATATTCATTTCCATTTTTAAATAATGCAACTCTTCATTGAAACAAAACACAAAAATAAGTTCATTCTCTCTCTCTCTCTCTTTCTCTCCCTCTCTCTCCCTCCCCCCTCTGTGTGTGTGTGTGTGTGTGTGTGTGTGTGTGTACATGTCATATTCAATGTCCATTTTCAAAGAAGCTATATGGGAATTTGAATTTTCATAGCCATACTTTCTCTGCTAATGAGTGTAGGATTTGCCAGTGAGGGTTTTTTTTGGAGATTAGTGGAGGATAAATTACAAATTTGACTAACTTCCTGAGTTGCTGTGCCAGCCCTGACTTTTTCCCAGCAGAGGTTCAGCATCTTGGTTCCTCATGTCTGAACAAAGCTCTCTGCTCCAAAGGTCAATGGATATACAGTTTCAAGAAGAACTTGGTCAATCAATGTTACACAGTTGTATGGACATAAAAAATTGTACTTTAAATAAGATATATTATTTCCTTTACCAATCCTTTAAGGACCTAGTAAAGGTCTTATCAGTCCAGAAGGGTGGGGATTTATTGTTATAAGACCAGTGTCTTATAAGAAGAGGAGGACATCCAGAAGGTGCTGTACTTGGTCACAGGTAAAAGGTCACTTCCAAGTGAGAAGAGGGGCTACATCCAAAACCAAACCCAGTGACTCCTTGACTTCTAGCCTTTTAAACTATGAAAAGAAACATTGATACCATTGATGCGACTTAGACTGTGATATTTTGTTATGACAGCCCTACCAGATGAGTGCACTAGACATCCATCACTGTGCCCTTGATCTTGAACAGAAGAAGGAGAAAGAAGCAGTAGTAGAAGATAAACATACTCTGTTCTGGATAACTTACATGTTACAAATATTGGCTCTGCTTGTCACTTGTTGGGGAGAATTTAGATATGTGGTGGACTAAAAATATGAAGCTATGAAGGTAGGAAAATTCTATGAGTTGATTTGTCTTGTGCTAAAAGTATGTGTGTGTGTGTGTGTGTGTGTGTGTGTGTGTATGTGTGCATACACTTACGTGTTTTACTCCCAAAGAGAGAGATGAATATAACTATGAATTCTAAATATTTTCTAAAAAGAGGCATCTCCCTCCCACTTTACATTGCCCTGTGGTTACTCTACAGCTGTGCATTTGGTCTATTTTGATAGTGCCCCATACTCTGAACTTGTATATATATTTACCTCTTTCTTTTCTTTTTGCATGTATGTAGTTTCTATGACATACATTCATTACATATAATAATTGTTTTCTTATGGCATTTTCATACATGTATATAATATGTTTTGATCATTTTCATCTTCACTAATTCTTCTTGTCCACCCACCCAACGTTGATCTGATTTCTTTTCCCCACTAGTTTCCTTTATATTTCATATTAGTTGAGTTCTGTGTTCTGTGTTCATAGACAGTGTTTGTCCTATTAATTTATATTAGGATTCTATGGGCTATTAACTAGTTAATATGGCTAGTAAGTGCTCCCATATACTTGATGTTCACTTTAACGGAAACGTTTACATAGGACTATATTTTGTAATGGTAAAATTGTAATATCAAGTTTCAGAATCTCATGCAGATAAATGAGAAAGCCATCCTTGTCAGTTTTCATTTCTGTCTAAAGGAAATAATGGGTCAATAATTATTGGCACTTAGCTTTCATTCCTATAATGCACACAGTAGTTAGTTACATTGTCTGGAAGTCCTTTTCTTTTTTCTTTCTTTTGTTTTTTTGAGACAGGGTTTCTCTGTGTATCTTTGCACCTTTCCTGGAACTCACACTGTAGCCCAGGGCAGCATTGAACTCACAGGGATCCACCTGCCTCTGCCTCCTGAGTGCTGGGATTAAAGGCATGCGCCACCACCACCTGGCTGGAAGTCCTATTTTTTAATCTATTTTCTCTTTCACTTTCTTATTTATTTTTTTATTTAAATAATTTCATGAAATATATTTTGATCATATTCTTTCCCTTCCGCCAACTCCTTCCTGCCAGATCATCCCCACCTCCCTAACTTCATGTTCTCCCCACTTTAGGTCTCTCTCTCTATCTCAAAAATCAAAGACAAAAAAATATCAAAACAAACAAAAGGTACACACACAAAATAACAAGGAGTCCATTTTTTGTTGTTCAACTACTTCTGGGAATGAGGCCTTCTCTGAAGTGTCCTTGATATACCCAGTGACACTCTAGTGGAGAAAAGTAATTTTCATTTTCAGGCAAACATCGATTGCAGTCTACAACAGTAACCAGCTAGTGAGATATACTGGGTACAGCAGTGGCACAAACGTATGGGCATAACCAATCGCTTTTTGATTGGTTTTAAGGCCCATTCCATGAGGCAAAAACCATACCTAGCACTGCTCATGTGGCCAAGAACTTGGTAGCAGGTAGTTCATGGGCCTGGAAAAATCTACTGTTAGTATTCCGGTAAAGGAATATAGCAATAAAATGACTACTAACAACATTCTGCTATTCCCATAGATCAATACACCACTCAACCCTCATTGGAGAAGTTTTTCTTACAGTACAAGGTAATTAACAGAGACCCACAACTGGACAATGTGCAGAGTGAGAGATTTTAGAGTGCTCAGTCCTAAATGGGTTATCTTCATCAAACTTCTCCCTTTAAGGTTCTCTTATTTACTTCTTTATTCATTGTCAAAGGAATGTTTCTTTTTATACATTGGTGTTGGTGTATAGAGTATTCTTTGTTTTAACACAAAATTGAAGGACAAAGCATTAAATTGAAGTTCTGGTGAGACACAAAGCCATGATTAAGTTTAATCAATCATTTAACATCATGTTCCTTAGAGATTAGTCAGCCCACAGTGAAAAAAATTTGTGTTTTATTTATGTATGGAAGAATCAAACCCTATTTCTAGTAGTTTCTTCAGGAGATAGAAGAAAAGGAGAACTCATAGAATTAAAGAAATCCACAGGCTTTCTCCCTCCATCCCTGTTCTTTCCCTGTGAAGGTTCCCTCCTATGTGTTGCCAGTAACTATCCAGGAGCACAGAACAGCTGTGTTTGAATGGCTCATTCATTTACAACACTGCCTTGGTCTCAGAGTCCCTCAGTCCTGGCTAACGTTCTGCCTTCCATCAGAGTCGTGATTATTTTGTAGTGACTGCACTCCTCGGAACCAGTGAAAACAACTGGTACATAGGAGATATAAATATGAATGGGATCTTTCAAACTCATAACTGTTAATTAAAAGGAAAATACTCTCTAGCTTCCTGTCTCAGGACCACATTACACGTGAAGTATTTTTAATGAAATTCAGCTGGCACTTTCTCTGTTTAATGGGTCTTCTTGGATAGAAGCCAAATGGATTAAAGTTGTACCAGATTTGATCATGTACCAGAAGGTGTTATCATTAAGATTTAATACATACAATTCAGTCTATGCATTTCTATCAGGAGAGCCAGAATAATTTAACATTATGAGGGTCAAGGGACAATTACAAAGGGTGTGAGGGGCCCCAGAGTGGGGGTTCAGCTCCCCTGTCTTTCAGTGTGTGACCAGTGATGATATATAAAATTCTGCTTACGGAAAGTAAGGAACAAAGGCCGGTTCTGCAGTGACGGAGCTAGTGAGGGCTAAGAAGGACTGGAGTGTGTAAAATCTACAGTTGGTTGGTCTCATTTACTATAATAGCTTTGTTTAGTGGCAGGAAACATTTTTGTAAAAGGCCACAAGGTCAGCGTTATACCTCCTCTACACTGCTATTGTTCTGAGATCAATGGAAGTCGGTATCTAGCAACACATTTTTGTTTACACACATGGATATTTGAGTTTTATGTAATTTTAGTATCATTGTATTAATTACTTTCTATTGCTATGATAGAAGGCCCAAACACCAACACCAACAAAAACAGTCGAGGGAAGAAAAGGTTTGTTTTGGCTTACAGTTTGAGGGGCTATAATTCACTAGGGCAGAGGAGGCAGAGAAGCAGGGGCTGGAAGGCCTGACAGTCAAGAAACAGAGGGATCACATTTCATCTTTACAGAGGAAACAGAGAGAACAAATGGGGATGGGCTACAAAAGGCAAAGTTTGCCCCCCATGGAGTTCCTTCTCCAGCAAGACTCCCTCTTAAAGGTTCTACAGCTTCTCAACAGCTGTATCAACTGCAGACAAGCTCCTTGAACATAGCTTCATTCAATCCTCGTAGCACTGGATACCAGGGCATCCCCTAGCAAGACTACAATGCCTGTAGTTAGTAAAGGGTAGAAGGAAGAATGACTCCGGAGACCAACTAAGGGAACAGCATTTGCTTTATTGCACCTGAGCAACCACTTCTATAGCAGACCCCTATCGACTGTGATTGGTTAGTACATTACCTCGGGTTGGACTCTCAGACCACTAGGATCTCTGCAGAAGAAACACATCAAAGGAGACGTGGAGAGTGCAGACTCCTCAGTTGGCCAGTTATTGACTGCTCACCCTACCTCAGAATTCAGTGTTCTGACATCTGGGAATACTCAGGAGCGTGTTGTGCCATGCTTCATATTTAAAAGAGGAATATACCGGTAGGCTGACCTCTAAGTCATGGCTGCATTTTTTCTTATAGCATAGCACTCACTTAGTTACCTCTTATCAGTACCAAAATACCGGGCACAGAAGAGACATAAGGACTGCATGATATATAATAATGGTAATGCCAATCAGGTATTTAATCAGTAATTAGTATTTTTTATAACAATGACAAATAATTGAAGCTAAGATGTTATCACTGTTTCTTATTATCTTGATGTGTTATGGTATTTGTTTATTTTATTTTATTTTTGATCTATGGTGGCCTTGAATTCATTATTCAGCCAAGGATGGCCTTGAACTCCTGATCCTTCTTCCTCTACCACAAGTGTTGTGACACATTCCTATTATCTTATGTGCTAAGGAATACAGCGTTATTTAGGTCATTTAGGTGGGGATATTGTTAGAGTCCTTGTCCAGCAGGCACTAAGGTCTGAGTTTTGTCACCTGCACTGCATACGCAGGATATGATGGCATGAGCCTATAATCCAGCCCTTAGGATATAGTGGCCAAAGGATCAGAAGTTTAAAGTCATCCTTTGCTATGTAGTGAGTTCGAGGTCAGTCTGAGACACATAAGATCCTGACTCAAAAGAATACTGTTACTAGTTCTGAGCAATTATCACAATGAAAGGCATCTATATCCAGAATTCCTAAGATATTAAAAAAAAAACAAACGGATTGAAGAGTACACTCTATGAAATGGGTTAAATATTTCCTGACTATGTCATTTCTTCTGTTCCATTCAATCTGAAAACCTATGATCCTGCTTTATAATGAGGTCTGGGAAAAATCAAAACCGCAAATAAGGGATGTTCGAGCTATGTCACATGAGAGTGTGCCTGACTGCACCCTGTGACGCCGCCGTATTTGTACACGGGAGATGTTCCCTCCTGAGAGACCTTGTGTGCTTTCTGGAAGGCTACAGGGTTGCCTCTTGATCAGCCCAGCCTCCTTCTTGCCACTCTGGTGGTGAGTGGAGCAGAAACATTTTAATTAATGGTGAACTTCTCAAAGTTGAAGTGCAAACAATTACAGCTCAATTTTACTTTCGGCCTCATTTTCATCATTTCCATTTTTCTCCTCCCTCTCTATTAGATGCCTCTGTTTCACAGTCTGTAAAGCTGCCTAATGGCTCTGCTTGAGAAGAGAAGGCATTGTTTCTATTTCCTGCAATTAAAGGCAGTGGGGACAAAGACAGCTTTCCTGCTCCACACCTCTGGATGAGTCCTTGGGAAAGGTAGACCCCTCACTCTTCCCTGCCTGGGCAATAGTTTATTTTCCTCTACTGGAAAGGATCATGTCTTCCTCATAGCAACTGTTTGCATACAAGCCTCAAAGAAAGTTCATAGCACACATCACAAGTACATCTGATATGTAAGTGAAGTGATCTGTAGCACGGTTAATTAGACCTAAATTCTTGATTTACTATTTATAAAACAAAATTGATTATTACTTCATCAACAACATTTAAAGCATCATTAAGAGAGGTCTGCTCCAGCAGCCTCAGGTTAAATTTTTTAACAAGCACTTTAGTTGCTAATCTGTGTTATTGCCAACATATGTAAACTTCCTAATGCTAATTGCATTCAGCTGTGAATCAAACAATGTCTAATTCTCTTCAGGATTAATTATGCACATGTGCCTCCTGCATTCCTAAACATGGTTCTCATAAATAATAAGAGATATATCTAAGCAGATGGGATTTTTCCAACTAAATGATCTGTTTATCATGAATAAAACAAACGACACATACTAGACTTCAAATGCAGAGTCACTGCAACTTCACATATTTTTAGCATTAATAAGCACCACAGTTGTTTATATGAGTGCTTTTTTTGAACAATTGAGCAGCAAACCGTGTTTGCTCACATGCTGTATTTATCTCCACCAACATTAAAAACAATTTTAAACTGAGAACCCAGAACAGAGTAATTTTATGCATGGACTGGGTGATGATAATTCAACACAGTAAAGATCTAAACTCCACAGCCCCATAGGGAGTTCTCTTTAAGTAGACTTTGTAATTAAGCTGATAGACTGGTATAGTCTTCCTGTTTCTAGAATAGAGGATGTTGGGTGCATCTTCTGCTGTTGCAAGATTAGAACCTCGGAATCACGTATCCAAAAATAGTCCAATGTAAGTTTTTTGTTTCTACAAAGAAGTTAATTTTGAAAGAATATGAATTTGCATAGTGCGAAATAAATTATGAATAAAATAAATTCAGAGAATTAAGTTATTAATTTAGAACTGTGTATTATGGTATCACTGAGCCAACTTCATTCTCCCTCCCCCCACCCCCCTTTCTGTTCTCCCTCCCATTTGTGGCCATACTCCATGGTAAATCTGAATTGAGATAAAGTTAAAGAGCAGTGTAAAATTAAGTGTAAAAATGTTATTCCTAGTAAATTGTATTACTAGGAATGTGTTCTTTCACTTCTTAAACGTGGCTAGCAGTTTTTTCTCTTTCTTTCTTGTTGTTTTTGTTACGGGGTCTTACTGTGTAGCTTTGGCTGGTCTGGAACTCCCTATGTAGATGAAGCTGACCTCTAACTGATATTGATCCCCCTGCCTCTGCCTCTGGAGTGCTGGAATTAAAGGCATGAGCCACCACACCTGGCCCCCAGATTTGGTTATATGTATGTATTGTGAATCATTTTATTTTGGATAATACTAAACTGGTATTCTATGGATCATCCAGCAAACCAAGAGTGGAGTCCAGCTATGGGTGAATTTACAACTGGAAATCTGGGCTTTCTAGATAAAAGAAAATTAAAAAAATAGAAACAAAAACAAACACACAAAAAAACTAGGTCTGTGATTCAGAAAGTCCAGCATTTTGTCCAAGGCCACAGAGCTTTAGCAAGAACCACACATTAAGTTGTAGATCCAGAGTTTGTCTCTGTGAATATATGATAGATTTAGCCTATTGTGAGAGTTATCTTCCTCACCTCTGAAGAAAGTCAGGATGCTACCACTGTAGGTTATTGGAAAGGTTTCTAGCAATATTCACAATGTCTGGTCTGGTCTGTGCTGTTTCCTGATGCATTTACCCTTTCCCTCCACACTCATTCACCATTTAGTATGGACACAGAGCCTTAGCAACAAAAGACTCTTGGAACTTTCAATAGAAGTCAGAAGGAGCAAGGAGTGACTTCTGATACCCCACCCCTGGAATGTCCGTTTGTTCCCTAGTTGATAGGAATAAGCTCTTTCTTATCTTAAAACTATATAATTATAATTTTGATTACAATTAAACACACTGCTAAAAAAAAGCCCATACTTTTTTCTTTTGCTAGTGAAAAAGAAAAAAGAAAAAAAACAAAAACCAAAGATATTAAGCATTAAGGGACACTGCATAAAATACATATGTCTGTTAGGAACACTGTAGACTTTGGCCATTGGCCCTTGGCCAATGAAAAATTTAAATTCTTGTAATCACTCTATTTTATTTGAGCCATCAACCAGCCACAGTCCCTCCTTATGGGTTATGGAAGATGAGAGGCTTCTGGAAGAATATTGTCATATTGTTGCCTAGGAAGTAATGGTATGATAATGGCTAATGAACGATGTCATGGCAAGAGGGAAAGGCATTCTTTTCCATAAGGTCTTTGACTCAAGCCTGTTCTGTGAAAATTCCCATTTACTCAGTTTTTAATCTCACATGGCTCTTGGATCCTGTCCTCCCACCCCCATCTTCCATCTTCCGGATACAATCCCCTTGAGTCCATCCAAAAGTTGAATTCTCCCAGATTCACTGGAAACTCACTATCTAGATTCCCTCCATGTTTCAAAAGGTTGTGGTCTTCTAATAAAAGCAGTTTTTCTCATATGCACATAATTGTTTAATTCAAGAAAATAAAGAGAATATTTCCCTACTGTCATTTCCAGCATGTAAGTGTCAAGATAGTAGATGCTTGTATATTTAAAAACTGTTTCTTTGGTTTTTTGAAACAACTAAGGAATGCTGATAGTCTTCCCCAAGAAAGAGCACACCAAATGGTTCCCCAAAACCAAAAAGTCAGCCCCTGAAAACATACAGACTTAGCAGGATATATAAGAATTTAGGAATACATTATATATATGTATGTATGTAACAATGGTTAATAAAAAAAAGGTCATAAATTTGAAAGAGAGCAAGGAGGAGTATTGGGAGGTTTTGACGTGAGGAAAGAGAAGGGGTAAATAATGTAATTATATTATATTCTAATCAAAATTTTAAACTGCACATCAACCAGATATCCACTAGAAAAATCAGAGAGGAACAAAATTGGAATTAAAGTGCCAATTTTATGTCCTTGCATGTTGATGCTTTAATTCAATTACTGCTAATATATTTTAAATGAAAGCATTTATGACATTGAGAGACTAAAATATATACAATTATATTTAATGGATACATTTCCATGTCAGAGATATAGATATTTTAGACTGTTTCTCATCAAGTTTACAACTAAAATGGTTGTTAAACTTTCCCTTATTTCAGTCCCCTAATCTATAGCATGAACCCAAAACCACTTAATACTGTGTATGGAGTTCTGAATAAAATGATGATTATAAAATGCTCAGAAAATTAACAATAATTAGAAAAATGAACTATTTATAATTGCCTATCTTCCATTATTACCATTAATAACTTATAGATGTGATCAATCCAAACATCCCCACACATTTCTGGCCATAGTAAATTCTTATAAATACTGTGCTGCTAATTGATTATACCACTACAACTCCCTGGCCAAAATAAGTATACAGTATGACTTCCTTATTAATTATGAATTTGTACTAATAACCTAAGATGTAAATAATGCATGCAGATCTGTTTTATTTTTTAAAATGTGGCTTTCCTAAAAAATGGAAAGCATCCAAAAACACAAGAGGTAAAAAAGGTAAGAAAACATCAAATGAATAAAGAAAACAGTCTTGCTGGAGAGTGTGGTAGCTGAGTGGTAGATGTGCCTCAGGCATGGGGCCTGAGGGAAGCTTTATGGTTTTTGCCTTTCCCCTTCCTCTGGGCTCAGGCCCACATGCAAATGCAAGCATCAGTCCATCCTCCTCCCCATTAGTGTCTTCGTAGACTGCATAAGGGTATTCATGTGTTTCCCTAGGGTATAATCATTGCCAAAAGATGCATTAAATGACATCATTGATTGTGGAGTACTTTAAGTTGATAAATTCTCTTTTTAACAATTAATTTCATGTGCCTCTGACCCCAATTTTAAACTACTTGGCACAGATCGTATGATACTTAATACTTTACTGACACTTAAACAAGTCTAAATTTGCTAGTTTCATTAAATAAATTAAACTTTACGCTAAAATTCACTTAATTACTAAAATGTATGTTCAGCAATAAGCATGCCATCTTATGCAACATGAAGAGTACAGTGCAGCAGTCCGAGCAGGATAGATTGATGCTAGTGAACATTTTCTCTTTAGTAGTAAGATTTGGGGTTGCAAGTTGAAATAAACAGTTGAATAAACACAATAAATTTCTATATTGTCTATTAAAATATAAAGGGGAAAATTAAGCATTCTTTGCTAAATTCTAATAATTTAACTACTGAAAGTATTCCCCAGCTGCTCAGATCTCTAAGTGTTTTAATGTGAGGTCCTAGATTAAAGTAGCTAGTCTAAAAAAATTGAGGCAAATAGCAATCTCTCTCTTCCTTTTGCACTTACTTTTTTTTGTGCTTTTTCTTTTGTTTCTTTAGAGACAGTAAGCTCTTACAGTTTCCAGTAGGGCCATTAGCACAAGCTGGCTCCAACTCCTCGTCCTCTGGCCTTCATCTCCCTCAGTACTGAGATTATAGGCATGTGTCACCGTGCCCAGCTTCTTTTAAAAAAAGGAGTTTTAGGTTCCATTTAGAAAGCGAAGATTACCTATTTTTAATCAATAGACCAATGTGTTTTCTTTTATGTCCATTATTGTATTACTTCCTTTGATTTATTCTATGTTAAATTCTATTAAACATTTTCTTCTAAAACATTAAATCTTGTTATGAGATGTTTTGGCTCTGTATTTTATGTAATTACTATAATATAAAGTTGGCATTCTGAGTTACTAGATAATATAGAAAGATTAATAGATTTTTAAGATACTGTGTATGTTAAGTTAGCAAATACCTTCCATAGTGCTCAAAAATCAATATGAAAGTAATCTCAAAATAAATGGATATTCAGTGGCGTATACAGCTAATGCCTTGTAGGTTTTCCAGGCTCAATGCTATAGGTAAACGAGTACAAAAAGGGCTGATTGTATATCACAACGTGAAAATAAAAGTGCTTGTACCTATTGAGCATCCCAAATGACCTAGAGAAGAGATTTAAAAAGAGGCATCTCTAGTACACAAAGAATATAAAATATTAACAAATGGGATAAAAATAAAATAAAGACACTGATAAAATAAACAAAAAACACAAACAGACAGTGAACAAGGGAAAAGAAGGAAGTTGGTTACACATGTGAGAAGAGACAGTGAGTAACTTTGGTAATCTAAGTAGTAAACATTTAGAGTAAAATGGAATCCACATTGGGATGATAAGATTAGAATCTTTTAAACCATTGATTTTCATTTTTATAAAGATATCAATATAAAAATATTCTGGTTTTACTCTATTGGAAACTATTTTAAATTAAAAAAAAAAACAAACTTAAGAACAAATAAGGGCAATGAGAAACTGTTTAGACTCAAGATGACTAAATACCTACCAGGACTGTGAGAACTGGCCTTGGATTCTGGCGTGCACGGGGGTGGGAGGTGGGGGGGGTTTGTTGTAGGCAGAATGTGGGAATGAACTGTAAGGAACTATGGGGGAAGTGAGGATATTTACATATAGAATGTGAAATAGTAACCACTCTCTGACTTTACCATCGTAATCATGATCACGTGACAAAAGCACAAACGAATTCGCAGAAACTTAACTCTTAGGAGAAGCGTATCAAAATATTTACTGATGAGGGGGCAGATTTTGATTGACTTTCGAATGGCTATACATGGGGCTCATGAGATGACTCAGTGATCAGCAGGGTTCCATCCCAGGCACCCACAAGAAGTTTGGGGAGTACTGACTCCTGCAAGGTGTCTATTGACTCATACAAGCTCATGCAGCACAAAAATAAATAAATACAATTAAATAGATATTTTTTTAAAAAGCTACAGGTAAGAGAGGAGAAAATAAGGTGTGAAACAGGTAAAGATGGGGGGGCACGGAGAAGAGAGAATGAGCACCACAAGGCAAGTGGAAAACTAGGGCCCCAGACCTCTAGATCAGGTCCTACAGGAGTTTCTTGTATACCTCCTGCAACTCTCAAAATTGAAGGTTGTCAACGAATAAACAAGTTGAAATGGGTAAATAATTTCACTTTAGCAATTTCTTTGAAGGAAATAATCATAGCTTTGTGGCAAAAACAATTATTATAATGTAACATTGGCAGTGCATGGAAACTAAGTGTTCAGTAAATTCACTAGGAGTAGTTATTTTGTAGAATAGAATCCCTTACAGTTATTAGAATTCAGTGTTCAAGAAAGTAACAATGAGCATGGGAAAAAGCAAGTGCAAGGATTCTCAGTTTTAAAATAGAAGATATAAAAAAAAAGTGAAATAGATTTCCTTTTTAAATGGCATTCCTGAATATTGGTAGATAGGTTGCATATGCACAGTTTGTTTCTGTTAAGTTTTCAGAGCATTCTTCTGTCCTTTCTGAGAAACAGAGTCAATAATTAATAGCAGAGGTAACAGAGGCAATGCACTTTGAGTGAAGTTGATGCCCTTGACTTTCTCTTTGGAGGACATCACTCACCACAGTGTTGGTATGACTACCGTGGAGCACTGTGAACTATTGTCATGCTGGACTGATTCCCCTCTAAAGACCACATGACACACTAATTCGTAGATTTCTCCTGGTATGAGGCTGAAACCACATTAAGATCATCTTTGAAAATATTTTCCTATATAGTTTATCTTGTTTTATTCCATTTCTTTTTTGTCTTGTGAAGCTTGAGATAGAATCCAGGGCTTTGCCCACTTTAGACAGATCTCTACCATCTCTCCAGCCCAATAAAAGTTTCGTTTTAAGTTCTGACTTAAGTAAAACAATTTCCCAGGACTTTCAGCATGTGGTATAACATCTGGCCTATTGTGGTGGTCAGTCAGTCCCTCATCTCTGACTCACCACTTCTCTGGACTAGGTAAAACTCAATGTATTTTAATGCATTTGCAAATCAGCGAACTATTGCTAAAATGCAGATTGCAATTTAGTAAGCAAGGAACAGAATCTGATATTCTGCATTTCTGACAGCTTCATAAGTAGCACTGATAATAATTGGTCTGTGGACTATGTTAGTCATGGCAAGGTGTTAGGTAGTAGTTCTAATTACCATGAATAGAAATACATTGTTACCATTGGTTATTGTTCGGCCTTTCTTTAGTTGCTGCCTTGTAAACACTCCCATTATATCTAGCATGCAAGAATAACTACCTTTCAGACATCTATTTACCAACTGACCTAAATTCATGCTATACCTAACCTTGTTTCTGAAATAAAATATGCCAAAATGTACATAAATACACCTTTATTTTGTGGTGGATATCTGAATGGCATTTAATGTTAAAATATCTGGATATTTCAACATCCAGAAGGTTCTTAATGCATGCATATCAATTTTCTAACTAAAATAATCTTTTTCAAAACATTTACTTTCTTTTTAATTGTGTGTATCTCTTTGTGGGTACATGCACTTGAGCAGACGTACCTGCGGAAGCCTGAAGTGATCCCTGGATCCACTGGGAGGAGTTACAGGAGGTTGTAAGCAGCCTGATGTGGGTGTTGGGAACTGATCACTGGTCCTCTGCAAGACTATCAAGTGCTCTTAACCATTAAACAATCTTTCTAGGCTCTAACTAAAATATTCCGTATAAGAAACATTTAAAATGTTTAATTTAAATATACCCATGAAAATGAATCAAAATAAACTGGCTAAGTATTTATTTTTTAAAAATGAATGTCCTTTTCCCCTGTCAACAAGAAAACACATAAGTCAAATGAGTATCAATGAGTACGTGGAGAAAGAGGAAATTTATTCAGTGTTTGTGCTCATGTAAAGAGGTGTGGCCACTACTGAAATCAGTGCAACTGCTCTTCAAAAAATCAAAAATGCAGCTACTCTCTGACCCAAGTATATCATGCCTGGGTATATATCTACAGGACTTCATATCCTACTACAGAGATACTTGCACAACCGTTTATAGTGCTGCTCTTTTTTACAATAGTAAGAAAATGAAATCAGCTTAATCGTTTATCAACAGGTAAATGGATAATGAGGTATATATACACGATTTAATTTTATTCAGCCATGAAGAAAAATGAAATCATAAAATCCACAGGAAAATTGTTGTAACTGAAAAATATTATATTAAGCAGTCCAAGATCAAAAGACAAATGCTACAAGTTCTCTGTTAAATGTGGACCTTCACTCTTAATTGTCCTCTGTCTGGGTATTTTTGTGGAGGTAAGTAGTGGGTAGAGGAAAAAAACTGGAAAGAGCCCATGATGTGGGGAAAAGGGACTTTAAGGAAGTGGAGGTGTGGAGGGTGGGAGAACACATGGGATATGAATGCAGAAAGGGAGTACTGATGACAGGATAGAGAGAGGATACAGGCAAGTAGATCTGAGAGAGGGGCAGGAAGGCAGAGGCAAAATCACCCAAAATTAAGTGTGCATAGAAACACCCTGAGGAAACCTTCTATACTAGCTGAAATTAAATAAAAATTTTAAAATGCCATTTTGATGTTTTTTTTTATTTTGTTTTGTTTTGGTTTTTTTTTTTTTTTTTTTTGCTCTGAATAGCAGGGAACATGAAACCTGGCTGCCAATAAATGTAAGCAGTGTTTTAATATAAAAGAGTCATAATGAAACTCAACCTTGTATAATTATCACAACAAAATCCAATCAAGTTTTAAGAACAGGTCCCAGTGGATGAGGAAATTCACAGTTATATGGCTTAATGTTTCATCCATTGTGATCAATACATATGTTTATTATTATGTCATTGATAGGCTCAGCTTATGAGAGCAGTAGATGAATACGTAAATTACAAAGCTTACTTGGTTTGGTAGTCTTAGTCATGACCAACATGACTGGTAAGTTGAGCAACTCCATGAACATGGAAGAGAAGTCAGGGTCCTTTTTCACAGGTTGGTACTTTGACCTCAGGGACACCAACAACAGCACTCATGACAGCTCCTAAATGTCACCAGTACTTAAATTTTTAATAATTTATCTTTAGGCATCCCTGTCATTGCCCAAAGTTTAATAATACTTGCAAGCCAAAATCCTGCTCATGAAATATTTTCAGTTTATCTGAATGACATAAAACAGTGTTACTTCAGTCTTCCGATGAAATCATGACGGGCATTCTTTCTATCACTTCTTTTTACAAAGTGGTGATTTCTTTTCCTTTCCGGGAACTTACATGTTCATTTAGAGCATGTGAATATTTTCCCTAAGTCTTTATCCAATCATCCATCAGGTTCTTATAGTTATACATGTTCCCTTAAATCCAAATAATTTGAGCAAGAAAGAAAATAAAAATCCCTAATTTCAAACTGGGCAAATGTATTTTGCTTGGCAGTGAAGTACACACATAACCGAGCAATGCAGTCTGCCCTAACAGCAACAGATACCATGTGTATGTAAAACAACCTTGAAGTTTTAATGTTCACTTTCTGCTACACCTTTTAAAATGTATTTATAACTAGTATATGGCATACAAACAATGGAAAGCTTTCTAAGTTGAGTTCATTACAGGTATTAAATGCAACTATAATTACACCTTTCTCCATTCACTTGAGGTGACCTGTTATTTGGCACATTTTGGGTGGAAATACTCTCATTCAGTTCACAGAATGTTTTTGGCTGTATTAGTGCCAGGATGTAGTAACTACCGTACCCAGACATATAATTCTTTCAGAATGCTGGAATGGAACACCATGAAAATTAATATTCTGCATTTTCCCTGCAGACCTTTAGAAAGAGGAATTTTACATGATTTTTTCAGAAACCTGATATAAGCCTGTATAACTTAAGAATCACATTCACATTATTTCTCATGATTGGTTAGCACCAGGTCAACCCCCTGTATACAACATAACATTTATTTTGAGCAAGCTATAGTCTTGGGATTTTATAATTTCTTTATATAATGTGTATATTTAGAAAATATATGCATACAGTGATCAGACGTTATACATACTCCTGCTTTATAATATTGCTATTGAGCTTTTGTCTTTGAGTCATATAAACATGGTTTTATGAACTGTTTTAAACTTCTGGAAATAGATTACTCTATTAAGTATTTCAAATTTTAAAATTTCATGGCCATATGCACGCATACAATGCATTTATGAAAGGATGCATAGCTTTCTATATAAGTTTGTTTAAATTTATTTGTTTCCCTTGAAAGTCTCCATGACTGTCTCCTCAGTGGTGGGAAACATGATGTCATGAAGCACCAGTAACCTACTACAGAAAAATCACATCCATACAATTAGATCATTTGGGATGCAGCCATTTTTTAGTTGTGAAAAATTTCGGTATAAAACAGAGTGTATGAAACATGTGGGTGTTATGCACTTTTAGAACAAAATGCTACTGATGACAATTTCAACTATTCTTGGGTTCTCATTTCTCTCTACCTTCCTGAGAAAACCATTATTACTACATTTTGGCTTATTTTTCTAATTCTTTTAAAATAATTTTATCACAAAAATATGTTAGATATGTTTTATTTGTGCTTTCCAAAAATTATGTCATGTGATCAACTTTCTCTGTCCTATTTGCAGGAACTTACAAATCCAAGCCTAACTTAGTGGTCAAACCTGACTCTCCACTGCATTTGGTCAGGCCTGTGAAATGAGAAAGCTCTTTAGTATTTAGAAAACATACACACCTGAAGGCTTAGACTACTTACTATCTGTCCTGTGTAGAAACTGTGTGGTACTCCACCGGCACCATCAGTGCTTACGGAGAAAAGCTTGCCCACCTCTACTATGTGACATGCAGAATTGACTGTTTCGGACCACAGAGTTGGCTTCATCCTCCAAGTTCTTGCTATTGCAAACAGTGCTGCAGTAATTCCTTTCCTGGCGTATGTGATAAAGAACTTCCTTATTGCTTCTGTTTAGGAATGCTGGTTCAAAAAGTGTACACATTTGGGGTTTGCAGACCACACTGTCTCTCTCATCTACACAGTTCCATAGTTACAAGTGATGTAATGAGTTGGACCCAGTATCTTTCCACATAAGACTGATTAAAAACACGTAGTTCCAGAATAATGGGAATTAACTGAAATTCCATACCCTTGCTTATTTAAGCAGGTGGGGACAGCTTTATCTCAACACAAATTTGTTTCCCAAAGCTAGACTCAGGCCTGTTTTTTATAATTGGCACTTTCCTGCTTTGGTCTTTCAAGAAATACATTCTGTAATTGGTTTAAGACTTTTTTCTTCCTTTACTTTTTTTTTTCCTTCTTCTTCCCTTAAAAACCACATTTCATTTTCACAGCCTAATACACAGGTTGGTATCTTCAACTCAGTTCCATGGCAATGCCAAGATCATGGGCAGCCTTTTTATTCTTTGAAGTCGCAATATTACGAAGGCAGTTGTCTATGAGTGTCAGAAAGTTCAGCTTCACTCGCTGTCCTTTTCAGATATATTAAAGGTTTGTATTTTAAGGCATCTATTTGTGTCTGTAGTATAGCTTTTGGAGTTTTTAAGTGAGTATTGCCAGTGGATGGCTTTTCTCAGTTTTCTTTTGTCTGACAAATGTGTGTTTTGCTTTCTCCTTGAAGGGTGTTTTTGTTGGGTATAGATTTCTAAGGTGATGGTTCTTTTCCCTGTAGCACATTGTGGTCATTGTTGGACTCTTTCAGCTTGGGCTGCTGTTATTTAGAAACCCACTAGACAACAGCGTTTTATTGATATTCCACTGAAGGAGATCAGTATTTTCCATAAGGCCATAGCTTTTAATTGCGGAAATCTGTCTGATTGTAGGTTTCTTTATTGTTATTATTATTATTATTTATTATTATTACTATTAAACTTATATGCAACAATTTATTAACAGAAAATAGTCTGAAATCTTGTTTACCGTCGGCAACCACAGTGACTCTCCTTCCTGCGAGAGTGACTGGACTCCAGCTTCAGGAGTCTTGGTCCTGTTTCCTGTGACCCACAGTTTGGTGTGCAAGGCAGTGAAACCCAGATCCCTCCATCTCTGGGCCACATGCTGGAAAGACAACATGGTGGCATAGGGGGAGGACTCATCTCAGTCAGCCTTTCCCTTCATTCCTCCAGTAACTCAGCAGATGGGTTCCTTTCCAGAGAGATGTTAGGCATGAAGAAAATTGTCCCTGAAGGATGTAAAGATACAGTAGACACCACACCCTCCTCTCCTTCACCCACTTGAGGTCCTAGGCCAGTGACTGGTTCTTTCTTCTTTTCTTCCCCTTGGTAGGTGCTATTTCTGAGCGTCGTCAACAGACTCCAACACGGGAGAGTCATTGGAGATTTCTTTATAGTGAACTGGATATGCATCATTATTTCTGTTCCTGTAAATTAGCAGTTTTCAACTCACTGCAAAGTGTTCAAGGGCCAATTCCTTTTCTTCCACACCCTCCACAATTTCCTGTTGTCTTGTTAAGTTGGATCCATATAAGTTGCAGCCAAACTTTTATCTTTCATCAAGGTAAACTGTGTCAGTTACTATAATAACTCAAATTTTACAGTGGTGTATCATAATATGAACTTATATTTTGCTAAATCAATTTATGCTATGGATGCTTCTAGTTAAGTAGTCTTACTAGACCACTATACAGAAATAATGTGCATTAACCAAAGCTGCTTTCTTTCTCTCTTTTTAAAAAAGAATTCTTATTTATTTTATTTTTTACTTTTTGAAAATCCCATTTTTATTTCATTTTTATTAGCATATGTTAATAGTATAAAACGATGGGCTTCATATGACATTTTCATGCCTTCATACAGCATTCTTTGATTATATTTGCCTCTCATTCCTCTCTCCTGTCCCGTGTTCTCTCCTACTGGTTCCTTTCTCTCCTCTTCTATTTCCATGTCTTTCTCTTTCTGAATCTACTTTCCACATGGGCTATTTGTCTTTCTGAGTCTGACTTAATTCACTTTATATGAGGATTTCCAAGTTCCATCCATTTTCCTGAAAAGGACATGATTTGGTTTTTCTTTATGGTTAAATAAAACTGCACTGTGTATAAATACCACATTTCTTTATCCTAGCCATTTATCTCTTGATGGTCACTGATACCAATTGCATACTTGGTTGTTGTGAGTACTGCCACACCCTATATCAATGTGGAGGTATTTCTGTTGTTTGCACTTGATTTCTTCATACATATACTTGAGTGCTACAGCTAGTTCATGTGGTAGTTCTACTTTTAAAACTTCTTGTCAGTGCTTTCTTTGTGACGTTTCCATTTTTGAAAGATAACACCCTAGAGCCATCCATTTGTAATAAAAAGGAGATAGATAGCACTACAGAAAAGTCACACCAAACATTTGTAGACTTCTGTCCACTTCTCGGTAACCAAAGATCAGTATATAAGCATTAAACATAAAGAACAATTAAGGATGCTGGTAAATATAGATGTATGGCTAATGCCTACGAGGGACAGAACTCCCTTCTAGTAATTTCCACATCATGTATCTTCTTGACTCTTTGTGCAACACTATGTTATTTCCTCCAACAAACATTCCAAGTTCAAGGACACTCTGTAAAACTGAAACATTATTGATTCTATCTTAATCTAACCATATCTCAGTTTGTGCTGCAATAAGAGAATACCGCAGAATGGGTAATTCATGAAAACATAGACCTCTTTCTCTCGAATGTGAAGATGGGACGTCTAAGACCAAGAGGCTGGTGTCTGGTATTCAGTAAATGGCCCTCTTTTTGTGTCTGTATATGACTAATGAGGACCAATTTGGCCAGCTTACTCCTGAACTTCACGTTTATGGTAGCATTTATTCGCTTGAGTGAGCAGAGCCTTCATGACCTAAACATTTCTCAAAAAATCCCATCTTTCAACACCCTGATGACCTGGAGATCAACTTTCCAATACAAGAAATTGACACAGATGTTTCTGGTCATAATAAACTCACTGTAGTTATTCCATCTTGTTTAAAAATGAGGTATGTTTTGTTGCTTAATTTCCACATTCAATTGTTTTGAAGATAAGATATTGCTTAAATTTTTGTGACACCATGTATTGTATTTAAAAGAATTCATATTACATAAAAACATAGTATCTCAGGACTTGGGATACTAGATAAATTAATGGTTCTTCTCCCTTTCAGTCTTCTTGTCTGCCTCCCTTGGGAATCATGGCCCATAATTGGACGTTCATACTTAGAATTTATTAATATATGAAAAATCTTGGTGAAATTTAATCCAAAGGGATCCTGGTTTTACGTTTGCCTGTAATCAGATGAAGCTGTATTTCTAGAAAGACTAAAGATTTGCTTCCAGAGTAAATCTAGGAGCCTCACTTTTAGCCCCACCCATGTTCATTATAGTCCTTAATGGTGACAGTAACATTTGCACTCTGTGGAAACCATCCTCAGTACTATTTGGCTTACAAAGCAGGAGTGGTCATAGTGGTGATAATATCAAGATTTCTAGGTATGAGTGATGAATATAAAAAACATTGAATTTTATGAACAGTCTAGTACTCTATAATGAGAGAAAAGCCTGTCAGAGTAACTAGTGTGTCTTAACACCTGAAAAACAACCTCTAATAATACCTAAACTACCAGAGACTACTCATTTCAAGACTGTATCTAATTTTAAAGGTCCAAAAATTTCTTGAAATTATAAGAAAAGAAAAATAAGTTATTTCAAATTTTGTCTGTTGCTAGAACAAATTACTAGACTTGGTACCTAAGGTAACAAAATTTGTTTCTTCACAGATGTGGAAACACAAATGTTTAAGAGAAATGCAGAAATGTCATTGGGAAGTTAGTCACTGCTCTACTGCTGTAGTGGATTCCTGACATAGTTAACTTATTTTAGTTCTCAGTTTTGTAGGCTCCTGTTCAAGATCAAATGACCTTAATATTTTGACTCCGTACCAAATCATGATAGAAGTACAGTGAGGAGCAAATCCACTAACTACATGGCTGGGAAGTGGAAGAAGAGAAAAACGTCTAGTCCCATGCTCCTACTGGAATATGTGATCGTCCTGATAGCTCCAGGCTGAAGACTAAGCCTCCAATGCATGAAACTTTGAGGGATGCTTCTAACCAGAGCAGCTGGTCTCTGGTAAAAACTCTTCTTGAGGAACCCATGGTTGTCTTCTCAATCTCAGATAATAGCATCGTCCTCTGTTCCTTCATCTATATCCAATTATCCCCCAAAGGTCTCCATCCAAACATGACGTTGAAAGCTTAGGAGTTTGACATGTGAAGTTTGTATATATATATATATATATATATATATATATATATATATATATATATATATATATATATATATATATATATATACATACATACATACATACACACACTCATAATTTAAAGGGAATATACATATATATAGTATTTAGTATATACTATACATACATGTATATATATATGTATGTGTGTGTGTGTGTGTGTGTGTGTGTGTGTGTGTGTGTGTGTAACATGTATCTGAACATTTGGAGATTTATCTTTACTTTTGGCCATCTAGGAGCCCCCGGAAAACATACCCTAGTTCCCTAGTTTTTTTTCACAGTATTTCAGTCATAACTAATTCTAAGTTTGTTGTTTAGATATAGTCTTTAAAAATCTCTTTTTGTCATCAGTTTGTGGAGAACAACCTGTAGTCCTGGCAAAAGCCTGGATTGTTTAGGGATCCCCATAGAATTCCTTTACTCAAAAACTCATTTAGATGCAACCCAATTCCAGTACTGGAAGCTTGATTTGGTGATAAGAGACGGCCAGTTGGACCTCTATCTCCTATTTTACCTGTAAATTTTATTTACATTGTCTTCATATGCGTATATATTTTAGGAACTTCTACTGCATTAGGATTTCATACCACCTTTCAAATGGCCATTAATTTTAGCTGGCTCTCCCCATATTTCCTCCTGTTGCTGAAGTAAACACCTACATAACTGAAAATGGAGGAGCCAAGCTGGTGCCTATAGAGAGCCATCACGCCTATGTCTGAGCATCTTTGGTACATGAAGGTACTCTGCATACTAACAAAGCAACAAATACAAATACTAATCTAGCAACAAACCCTTTGATCTATAAAGATGTACTGTCTGAAAGATATGCTAGGGCACTGGTGCCACAAAGTTTGTTGGATTAATCAATTAATATCTGATTTGTATGGTTCACTCCATGAAAAGGAACCCATACCTGACACTGCTTGAATGACCAAGAGTCTGAAGTCTGAGAATAGATAGCCCAGGAACATAGGGTAAAACCAAATATTACTGTTCTAACAAAAAAAGCCAGGCAGTGGTGGAACATGCCTTTAATCCCAGCACTCCAGAGGCAGAAGCAGAGGGATCTTTGAGTTCAAGGCCAGCATGAACTACAGAGTGAGTTCTGGGACAGCCAAGGCTACACAGAGAAACCCTGAAAACCCACACAAAAGAAAGAAAATGAGCCAGGAGGTTGTGGTGCATGCCTTTAATCCTAGCACCTGGGAGGCCGAGCCAGGCAGATCTCTGTGAGTTCGAGGTCAAGCTGGTCTACAGAGTGAGATCCAGGAGAGGCACCAAAACTACATGGAGAAACCCTGTCTCAAAAAGGAAAGGAAGGAAGGAAGGAAGGAAGGAAGGAAGGAAGGAAGGAGAAAGAAAGGAAGGAAGAAGAAAGAAAGAAAGAAAGGAAAGAAGGAAGGAAGGAAGGAAGGAAGAAGAAAAGCAACAAAGTGACTCCTAATGACATTTTGCTATACTCATAGATCAGTACCTTGCTCAGCCATCATCAGAGAGGCTTATTCCTGCAGCAGATGGGAACAAATAGACTCACAGTTCAAATCATGCAGAGTGTGAAAGACCTAAGAACACTGTGCCATTATTAGGATGCCTCCTTCAAATCCCTCCCCTCGGTGCTCAGTGAACCTTGCAGAAGAGGAGGCAGAAAGAGTAAAAGAGCAATAGTAGATGGAGAAGACCAAGTAAACAAGGCCATCTAAATCAACAGGATCATCCCACAATGAACTCACAGAAACTGAAGCCTCCTGCACAGACTGCATGGGTCTGCACCAAATGGGTCCTAGCTCTGAAAGAAGCAGACACATGCCTCCATCCCTAAACCAGAAGTCACTTCCAGCTGATAATAACTTGCAAATTAAAACTAGGTTTTCTTCAAGGGAGTCTCACTGGGGAAACAAAGTATTCTTAAGGGTAGGCTTCATGCCCAGCAGTAGAAGGCCAACAAGGAGAGAACTCAATGGCATCTTTAGAGGTTCCTTGTCCCATAATGTCATGTCAGGGCTTTCCCGTTTTTAAATCTTACTTTTTATTTTTATTTATTTTCTTACACACCACACACACATACACACACACACACACACACACACACACACACACACACACACACACTTCTTTCTTTCTACCCTACAAGTCCTTTATTTATGGCTGCTGGTTTAGTGTTTTTATGGGATTTCTGAGTGTGGGAATGAGTGGGCCTCTGCATCTGTATCTGCTTCTTGTGCCTTTCCTTGGGCTCTTTTCCGTCTATTAATTTGTTTTATCTTATTTCTATGTGCTGGTTTTTGTTGTATCTTATTATATCTTATAATATTATGTTTTATTATTATCACTTAGAAGCCTGTTTTATTTTTTCTAATGAGAGACAGAAAGGCGGTGGTCGACTGGGAGGGGAGAGGGGGAGGGCTTAGGAGGAGTAGAGGGAGGGGAAATAGAAATCAGAATATATAATGTGAGAAAAAATCTATTTTCAGCTACAAATTTCTTTTTGTGTGTCGGATGTGTGTGTGTGTGTGTGTGTGTGTGTGTGTGTGTGTGTGTGTGTGTGTGTGTATTTAGAAACAGTGGCATTTACTACTGGGATCACATATTTTATCTTGAGAAACTGAGCCCTTGTCCCTTAGCCATTTTTAATCACTTCATTCTCCGTGTTCTTTACCAAGTACTTAAACTTTCCTAAAATAACAATTCTTCACTGAAACGGCACACATTGAATTCCACCTCTACTTAGTTTCATTTGAGAAAACCATTCATTTCAGAACACGTACTCAAGCAGTACTTAAAGCTATATGTCATACAAACGTGCTTCCATTTTCAACCATACATTAGGCTTATCTTCATCCAACATTCAATTTATTTGATTATTATAAATGTGTAAATGTTCATTTAAATTATTTAGTAAGCTATTTTTACAATGTGAATTTTAATGGTATTTATACATTGTCTATAATTTTGGACATTTTGTTGTCTGCAGAGAAAATTTTCCTACCTTTGCCATTATATTGGGTCAATAAGAGACATGTGTGGTGGTATTGTGTTCCCCAAAATATTGTGTACCCTAATAAATTTATCTGGGGTCAGAGAACAGACAGCCACTAGATACAAAGGCTAGAAAATGGTGGCACTCACACCTTTAATCCTAGCACTCCAGAGGTAGAAATTCCTCTGGATCTCTGTGAGTTCAAGGCCACCTTGGAAATGGCCAGGCATGGTGACACATGCCTTTAATCCCAGAAAACGAGCCTTTAATCCCAGGGAGTGATGGTATAAAGGAAAGATATATAAGGCATGAGGACCAGAAACAAGAAGCATTTGGCTGGTTAAGCATTTGGCTGGTTAAGCTTTCAGGGTTTGGAGCACAGTTCAGCTGAGAGCCATTCAGGTATGAGGACACAGAGGCTTCCAGTCTGAAGAAACAAGACCAGCTGAGAAGTTGGCCAGGTGAGGTTAGCTGTGGCTTGTTCTGTCTCTCTGATCTTCCAGTGTTCACCCCATTACCTGGCTCAGGTTTGATTTTATTAATAAGACTCTCTAAAATTCCTGCTACAGACATGTGTATGGAATTTTCATCTCCTAGAGAGAGAAACCATTCAAATACAGTTTTAACAGTCTATAGATGGACAGGGATGTAGTTCAGTGGTAACGTGAGTGCCTAGCTAGTCTGTATAAAATCCTGGTTTCCGAACTCAGAACTGAAAAACAAACCGACAGAAATCTGAGTTCCAATGCTATAATCAACAGAGAACATAAAGGGAGTAAAAGCTTCTAATGGTCGTGGGTTAAAAACACAAAACTTAGGTAGTTCATCTGTAAAGTAAAGACCTTGATTCTTTTTTTTTTTTTGGTTTTTCGAGACAGGGTTTCTCTGTGTAGCTTTGCGCCTTTCCTGGAACTCACTTGGTAGTCCAGGCTGGCCTCGAACTCACAGAGATCCGCCTGGCTCTGCCTCCCGAGTGCTGGGATTAAAGGCGTGCGCCACCACCGTCCGGCAAGACCTTGATTCTTTTGACCCAAACCTCAAATATTGAATATACATTAATCTCAATGTACAGATTTCCATAAGAGAAAATATAACTGGGACTTTTTCTTCTCAAGTTATATATAGAGGTTGTTGGTAAAAATTGGTAAGTTAATTGGTGAAAAGATTTTTCCAATTATATTCTGGAACCAAATAAATTCTTTCTTAACATTACTTTGATTTTATTCTGGGAACAAGAGTTTGACTTAAGAGCAGAACAGGGGCCTGTTTCTCTCCATTTGATTACTCTTTTTTTTTTTTTTTTGGTTTTTTTTTTTTTGGTTTTTCTCGAGACAGGGTTTTTCTGTGTAGCTTTGCGCCTTTTCCTGGAACTCACTTGGTAGCCCAGGCTGGCCTCGAACTCGCAGAGATCCACCTGGCTCTGCCTCCCAAGTGCTGGGATTAAAGGCGTGCGCCACCACCGCCCGGCTGACTTCTATTAATAAGAAGATGGGAATGATGGGACTAGATTTCTTAAAGTAGCTTAACAGGATCTGCTAAAAATTCCATAGTTGTACGAAATCACACTCTACAGCAGAGCACACGCTTGCTAACTGAAGTTTCTACCCCACTAACATATTAATGGTGTGGTTAGTGATTATTTGTCTTATTGCTATGGCCAAAGCCAGCTTAAGGAAGGAAGTGCTGACTGCTGTTTACAGTTCCTGAGAGCACATTCCATCATGACAGGGGCATGGACATGGTATTTTGAGCAAGAGGTTTCTGGTCACATTGTATTATTATTATTATTATTATTATTATTATTATTATTATTATTACTATATTAAGTCCAGGACCCCAGCCTGTGGAGTGAGGCTGTTTACATTTAGGGTGAGTGTCCCCACCTCAATTAACTTACTCTAACAATTGCTCGCAGACCTGCACAGAGGCTCATCTTTTTCAGGGTTCTAGATCTTGTCCTGTTGACAATCAACACTAAACACCACAGATGGTCAAATTAAAGAATCTTATCTTGTTTTTCTTTTCATTTCTTTCTTATTTCTTACTGTAGAAAGGTAAAAGTGCCACAAAAAACACAAGTGGGAAGAAAAAGGGCAAGAAACAAAACCCTTGGATAAGTGTCCAAACAGATAAAATGATTGTAGAAAATTCTTGCCCTCATCTCTGATTTGCAGGGATAATATTGTGGGAACAATCTTGAGCATGCTCAGAACTCCCCCCCTCAGCACCCTTTTACTTCTTAAGGTTGCTGATGCGTACAGAGATGGTGTTAAGTGCATCCTTCAAGTCTGCATTCCCAATACATTCCAAGGTGTATTAAGGGTGCTGATCTGTTAGCCACAATTTAAGGATACTTTGTAAAGTCATTTTAATCCCTCCACAATCTAAAATAACACCAGTCATGAAAATCTGAACAAAATGTATACCTTACTGTGGTGTGTGGACTTAAGCCAGGGGTCCATAATGAAACATCTTGGAAAGTCATACAGAACTTGCCTCAACATTTGTTATATGAATGCTGCTAGCATATTATATACAATAATTAGACAATTTGCAGTCTTGATTCTTTATCCACCATGCTACATGTTTTTTATTCCTCTATATGTGAAAATGTGGTATGATACAAAATTCATTTAGAATGTGTCATGCTTGTTTTAGAATTTTTAATTGTGGAGTCAGTAAGTAAGCATGTTTTCCTTTGGTTGGTTCCTAGGAAGCGCAGAGATAAACTTTCAGTCACTCTGCTAACAGATTATATGAGATGTTATCATGAATGCTTCATTCATTAGTTTTATACTTGGCTTTTTTCTTACATCATTGTCCTACTTTTCCTATCCAGCCCATGAGTTTCTTGCTGTTTTCATTTTGTTTCTTTTAGCATCTGCACAGTTATTTATAAGAGAATGGCGAAGTAATCAAACAACTAAGCACATGACAGTGCTGATCATTTCTAAATTTACAAAGGAAAGTTCAAATAAATTCACACACACACACACACACACACACACACACAAATTCACACAACTTAACAAATAAACAAGCAAACAAAAAACAGTAATTTTAATGTCTATTACATTATTTTTTTTTGCCCAGAGTGTTACATGTATTAATTGATAATATTTCCCACCTACTCTTTTTTCTCTTTTATTAAAAATTTATTCTTTTTCTCACAGAATGTATCCTGATTACACTTTCCCTTTCTTCTACGGCTTCTCACTTCCTCCTCACCTACCTTCCCATTCCCTTTCTGTCACTCATTAAAAAGCAAACAGGCTTTTAAGGGGTAATAATAAGATACTACATAATAAGACAAAACAAAAACAAACACATTAGAATTGGGCAAAACAAATAGGCAGAGGGGAAAGAGCACAAGAGAAGACAAAGAAACGGGTCCAATAGTTCTCATGCTCATGAATCCTATAAAAACGAAACTGGAAGACATAATATATAAGTGAAGGACGTGCTAAGGACCCTCTCAGGCCCTGTGCCTGTTGCCTCAGTCTCTCCGAGTTCATATGTGGGATGATCCTGTTGATTTAGAGAGCTTTGTTTTTTTGGTGTCCTCCATCTCCTCTGGACTTTATACTGTTTCTGCCTCCTCTACTGCAGGGTTCCGTGAATGCTGAGGGGAGGAATTTTGGGAAGACATCCCATTTAGGGTGGAGTGTACTAAAGTCACTCACTCTTTGCATATTGTTTGGCTGTATCTGTGTCTGTTCCTATCTGCTGCAGGATGAAGCTTCACTGATGATGACTGAACAAGGCATTGATCTATGAGTATAGCAGAATATCATTAGGAGTCATTTTATTGCTTTTTAAAGTTTATTTTATTTTAATTTTAGAACAGTAATATTTGGTTTTACTCTAGGTCCATGTGCTATCTAGTCTCAGATACTTGGCCATTCAAGCAGTGCTGGGTATGGGTTCCTTCTTACAAGGTGAGCCTTAAGTTAAATCAGATATTGGTTGCTTGCCCCTACAAACTATGTGCCATCATTCCCCTAGTATATGTCAGGACACCATTGTAGATCAAAGGATTTGTGGCTAGATTAGTGTTTATATTTCTCTTTTGGTAGCAAGAACAGTACAATCCTGTCCTAAAGGCACTAGAACATAGATGTGAAGGCTCTATGTAGGTACCAGCTAGACTTCTCCATGTTCAATTAGTTGTGCAGGTCTTAGCTTTAACAATGGAGCCTTGCTATCAGTTTGAGGGGAGCAATTTATAGTCTTGGCAACAGCTTGGGTTGTTTGGGGGTTTCTATGGGATCTTAGTGGCCAACATCTCAATTAGATGTAGCCCAACCTTGATACTAGTAGCTTCATTTGGTGATGAGTTGTCTTCTTGGTGCTCTGTTTCCCTCATTATTTGGCAGTTTCTTCAGATAACCTTAATATATGTATCTATGTTTGGAAAGCTTCTACTGCTTTAGGTTTCCATGCTAACCCTCAAGTGCCTTTTAAATTTAATTTTAGCTGCCTCACCTATATTCCCTTCCTCTTTTCCCTCTTACATTTCCCTCCCCACTTGATCCTCCAGGTCCAGTCTAGCCACAATATCCATTCATAATTATCTATTCCCCTTTCCTGTAGAGATCTATGTGCCCCGGCCCAGTCTATTACTCTATGCCTAACCTCTGTTGTTTGATAGATTGTAGCTTGGTGATCATTTAGTTGACAGTTAATATCCACCTAAAAGTGAATGCATACCATATTTGTCTTTCTGGGTCTGGGTTATCTCACTCAGGATGATTTATCTTGAGTTCCACTCATTTTACCTGCAAATTTCATAATTTCATTTTTTCCAATGGCTGAGAAATACTACATTGTGTAAATGCACCACATTTTCTTTATCCATTCTTCTGTTGAGTGACAGCTAATTGTTTCTAATTTCTGGCTATTATGAATAGAGCAGCAATGAATATGGTTGAGCAAGTGTCTCTGTCATAGGATGAAGCATCCATTGGGTATATGCTCAGTAGTGGCATAGCTAGATCTTGAGATAGATCAGTTCCTAACACACTGATTTCCAAGTATCCACTCCCACCAGCGATGGATGAATGTTCCACTTACTCCACATCCTTGCCAGGATGAGTTATCCCTTGTTTTATTGATTGTAGCCATTTTGACAGGTGTAAGA